>NC_135236.1:89188158-89496688 GCF_051348905.1 Ranitomeya variabilis
AGAAAATTATAGCATCTTAATTGTTTGCATCTTCATTTATGACCCAAATAACAAAGAGTATCTTTTCTAAGATATGGATATGCTTTCAACCACACAATATTTGCAAATATCAAAATCAAAAATTACAATTGAAAAATGTAAACGGTTTTTGAAACATTTTGGACAACGTTCTTTTTTTCATATCATGTTCTTTCTTACAAAACAAAATGAGTAATCTTTCAATTTTCACCCTGGCCACTGGGAATATTATATATCCTGTCGTTCTAGAGCAGTTTTACTTGTTGATAGCAATCATTAATTTTCTGAAGAACAATCCCATTTCAATTTTTTTTAATAGAATTTATGTTGTAGTGGTGTACCCAGTTGGCTCCAGTGGCGCAATCGGTCAGCGCGCGGTACTTATAAAGCAGTAACTGTCGAGTGATGCCGAGGTTGTGAGTTCGACCCTCACCTGGAGCATTCTATTCTTGCCTTTGTTTTGTATTTTTTACCACTGAAGTCGTTGAATTGGTTCATGATCTAGTGCCAAGATTAAGAGAGAAATTTCAACGAGATATTTGTTGTTTAAATTTTTGTATTTTTTTAAATTGCTGCAGGTTGGACAAGTCTATTGAGTCCCACCGTAATCTGGTGTCATAATTGAAAGGGAAATGTGGAAGATATCTATTTAGTTTTTCAGGCTTCTGGAAGTCCAATAAACTTTCCATCATCGGCATTAATAACGTACTGTGACCCGACAAAGTTAGCCCTGGCTCTCTTCTAAAATAAAGATGCATGTGCATTCGGACGGTTTGTTTCAATTTGGAGTTCAAACGTACAAGATCGTTCTTGATAACTCAATCAAAAGTGAGTGATTTACTCTTGTGGTAACCAAAGAAAGTCTGGATTTTTAAGCTACTCCATCAAGCCCCAGTGGCCTAATGGATAAGGCACTGGCCTCCTAAGCCAGGGATTGTGGGTTCAAGTCCCATCTGGGGTGCTTGTTGATTTCCCTTTCCAACAGCTTCTCATGTAAGGTTGATGGTGCAGGTGTAAACTGTTCTCCTTGTGTTGTTTCTTTGTAAATTAGTTCTTGCAAACCTCTACCCTTTACAATGATCCTTTCCATGTACTGAGAGAAGTGTTAACACTAGTGTTGAGCGATACCTTCCGATATCGGAAAATATCGGTATCGGAAAGTATCGGCCGATACCGTCAAAGTATCGGATCTAATCCGATACCGATCCCAATGCAAGTCAATGGGACGAAAATATCGGAATTAAAATAAACCCTTTCTTTCCTTGTAGGTTCATTCTACATGAAGGAAAACAACTAAGGCTACGTTCAGATTTGCGGTCGGCGCCGCATGCGTCATGCGCCCCTATATTTAACATGGGGGCGCATGGACATGCGTCGCACTTACGTTTTGCGCCGCATGCGTCCCTGCGGCGCCCGCGTCCGGTCGCAGAGGACGCAGCAAGTTGCATTTTTGCTGCGTCCAAAATCAATGAAAAAAAGGACGCATGCGGCGCAAAACACAGCGTTGTGCATGCGTTTTGCTGCGTTTTTGTTTGCGTTGTGCGTTGCGGCGCCGACGCTGCGGCGCACAACGCAAATGTGAACGTAGCCTAAGAATAATGTAGGATGTATTGGGGGAGGTGGCGGAGACATTAAAGGCACAGATGTTTAGCCCAATCAAATAGAATAGCAGGATTTTTTTTTTTTTATGACGTTCGGCGTTAGAAAGATTTTGACTATGTTAATTTTTTTTTTATTTTGTCAGATATTGATGTTTCACTATTTCCACGCCCTTGACCTTCTTTTTTACTTCTCCCACACTTTCTTCTTCATTATCCTCATCATCAGCTTCTTTGACATCAACTTCTTCACCTTATTCATCTTCTTCTTCATCTTCTACCTATTATTTTTTTTGTTACATTGTTCATATTCTTTTTATTTAACTATTATCTTCTTCATATTCAACTTCTTCATCATATTCTTATTTGTGGCAGGCATTCCCGTAGTTGTTATCTATAAAAGTTTGAAGATTACACCTTCCGTTCTGCCTGTCACAAAAGAGTTACATTTGTCCGCGTTCAGTTTGGCCTGCAGCATCAGGCTTTATCCAGGGGCACCACGAGGAGGAACGGACTCACCCCCATACACTGCTTAGTCTTCTTCTTATAATTTAGATAATATCTTTTGCTCTGATATTTAGTCTTATGCTTAATGTTCTTCTGCTCTTTGTTCTGCAGCCTCTTGTTCTTCTGCTTCTCGGTCTTCCAGGTCATCGTCGTCTCCAGGGTCGTCGTCTCCGGGGTCGTCATCATCGGGGTGGTCTTCAGGGTCATCGTCTCCAGGGTCGTCGTCATCTCAGTGGTTGTCGTCTCTGGTGTCGTCGTCATCTTAGGGGTGGTCTTCTGGGTCATCGTGTTTAGTCTCTTGAACTTGGAAATGTAGCAGAAGGTACAAGAAGGCTGAGAAAATGCCGAGAAACAGCTGATGGAACTGGAACTCGGATGGCTACCCGAAGGTTCAAGAGCCAATGGAACTACCGAGGACCAGCTGACGTTACTGGAACCCGGTTACTAAGCAGGAGGTACCCGTGCCTGAAAGCACTACCAAGGACCACCTGACGTTGGTGGAACTCGGATACCCAGAGGGAGGCACCTAAGCCAAAGGCTCTGCCCGGAACCAGCTGACGGTACTGGAACCAGGATGGGGAGTGTTATGACCCCAGTGGACAGGGTCTCAGAGGAACGTGTAAGTCTGCAAGATACAAAAATCCAGCTCATAGGGCTGTGGTAACTGGGTTGACCAAATAGCTACTCCTAACGCCAACACTAGAAGTAGCCGGGGATCATGCCTACGGTGGTCGCTAGATGACTCGCGCCAGCCGGAGAATCTAACTACCCCTAGGAGAAGAAAACAAAGACCTCTCTTGCCTCCAGAGAAAGGGACCCCAAAGCAAGATACAAGCCCCCCACAAATAATAACGGTGAGGTAAGAGGAAATGACAAACACAGAAATGAACCAGGTTCAGCAAAGAGAGGCCAGCTTACTAATAGCAGAATATAGCAAGATAACTTATCTGGTCAACAAAAACCCTATAAAAATCCACGCTGGAGATTCAAGAACCCCCGAACCGTCTAACGGTCCGGGGGGAGAACACCAGCCCCCTAGAGCTTCCAGCAAAGGTCAGGATACAGATAGGAACAAGCTGGACAAAAATACCAAACAAAACAAAAGCAAAAAGCAAAGAAGCAGACTTAGCTTGAAAAACAGGAACCAGGATCAGAGGACAAGAGCACAACAGATTAGCTCTGATTTCAACGATGCCAGGCATTGAACTGAAGGTCCAGGGAGCTTATATAGCAACGCCCCTGAACTAAAGGCCCAGGTGAGGATATAGAAAAAGACAGACGCTCCAGAGTCAAATCACTAATGACCACTAGAGGGAGCAAAAAGCAAAATCACAACAGTACCCCCCCCTTAGTGAGGGGTCACCGAACCCTCACCACGACCACCAGGGCGATCAGGATGAGCGGCGTGAAAGGCACGAACTAAATCGGCCGCATGAACATCAGAGGCGACCACCCAGGAATTATCTTCCTGACCATAGCCCTTCCACTTGACCAGGTACTGAAGCCTCCGCCTGGAGAGACGAGAATCCAAGATCTTCTCCACCACGTACTCCAACTCGCCCTCAACCAACACCGGAGCAGGAGGCTCAGCAGAAGAAACCACAGGCACAACGTACCGCCGCAACAAGGACCTATGAAACACGTTGTGGATAGCAAACGACACAGGAAGATCCAGGCGAAAGGATACAGGATTAAGAATTTCCAATATTTTGTAAGGACCAATAAAACGAGGTTTAAATTTGGGAGAGGAAACCTTCATAGGAACAAAGCGGGAAGAAAGCCACACCAAATCCCCAACACGTAGTCGGGGACCCATACCGCGGCGGCGGTTGGCAAAGCGCTGAGCCCTCTCCTGTGACAACTTCAAGTTGTCCACCACAAGATTCCAGATCCGCTGCAACCTATCCACCACAGAATCCACCCCAGGGCAGTCAGAAGGTTCCACATGACCCGAAGAAAAACGAGGGTGGAAACCAGAGTTGCAGAAAAACGGCGAAACCAAGGTGGCGGAACTAGCCCGATTATTAAGGGCAAACTCAGCTAACGGCAAGAAGGTCACCCAATCGTCCTGATCAGCAGAGACAAAACACCTCAAATAAGCCTCCAAAGTCTGATTAGTTCGCTCCGTCTGTCCATTAGTCTGAGGATGGAAAGCAGACGAAAACGACAAGTCAATGCCCATCCTACTACAAAAGGATCGCCAGAATCTGGAAACGAACTGGGATCCTCTGTCTGACACAATATTCTCAGGGATGCCGTGCAAACGAACCACGTTCTGGAAAAACACAGGAACCAGATCGGAAGAGGAAGGCAGCTTAGGCAAAGGAACCAAATGGACCATCTTGGAGAAGCGATCACATATCACCCAGATAACAGACATGCCCTGAGACACCGGAAGATCAGAAATGAAATCCATGGAGATATGTGTCCAAGGTCTCTTAGGAACAGGCAAGGGCAAGAGCAACCCGCTGGCACGAGAACAGCAAGGCTTAGCTCGAGCACAAGTCCCACAGGACTGTACAAATGACCGCACATCCCTAGACAAGGAAGGCCACCAAAAGGATCTGGCCACCAGATCTCTGGTGCCAAAAATTCCTGGGTGACCTGCCAACACCGAGGAATGAACCTCGGAAATGACTCTGCTGGTCCACTTATCAGGCACAAACAGTCTGTCAGGTGGACAAGAATCAGGCCTATCAGCCTGAAATCTCTGCAACACACGTCGCAGATCTGGAGAAATAGCTGACAAGATAATACCATCCTTAAGAATACCAACAGGTTCAGCGACTCCAGGAGCATCAGGCACAAAGCTCCTGGAAAGAGCATCGGCCTTCACATTCTTTGAACCTGGTAAATACGAGACAACAAAGTCAAAACGGGAGAAAAACAATGACCAGCGGGCCTGTCTAGGATTCAGGCGTTTAGCAGACTCGAGATACATCAGATTTTTGTGATCAGTCAAGACCACCACACGATGCTTAGCACCCTCGAGCCAATGACGCCACTCCTCAAATGCCCATTTCATGGCCAACAACTCCCGATTGCCCACATCATAATTTCGCTCCGCAGGCAAAAACTTCCTAGAGAAAAAGGCGCAAGGTCTCATAACAGAGCAACCAGGGCCTCTCTGCGACAAAACGGCCCCTGCTCCAATCTCTGAAGCATCCACCTCAACTTGAAAGGGAAGCGAGACATCAGGCTGGCACAAAACAGGCGCCGAAGTAAACCGACGTTTCAACTCCTGGAAAGCCTCCATGGCAGCAGGAGCCCAATTAACCACATCGGAGCCCTTCTTGGTCATATCCGTCAAAGGTTTCACAATGCTAGAAAAGTTAGCGATAAAACGACGGTAGAAGTTAGCGAAACCCAAGAACTTCTGAAGACTCTTAACTGACGAGGGCTGAGTCCAATCAAGAATAGCTCGGACCTTGACTGGGTCCATCTCCACAGCAGAAGGGGAAAAAATGAACCCCAAAAAGGGAACCTTCTGTACACCAAAAAGACACTTTGAGCCCTTGACAAACAAAGAATTTTCACGCAAAATTTTAAAGACCATCCTGACCTGCTCCACATGCGAGTCCCAATTATCAGAAAAAACCAGAATATCATCCAGATAAACGATCAGAAATTTATCCAGATAGTTCCGGAAAATGTCATGCATAAAGGACTGAAAAACTGAAGGGGCATTAGAGAGCCCAAAAGGCATCACCAAGTACTCAAAATGACCTTCGGGCGTATTGAATGCGGTTTTCCATTCATCCCCTTGCTTAATGCGCACAAGGTTGTACGCACCACGAAGGTCTATCTTGGTAAACCACTTGGCACCTTTAATCCGGGCAAACAAGTCAGACAACAGCGGCAAAGGATACTGAAATTTGACAGTGATCTTATTTAAAAGCCGATAGTCAATACAAGGCCTCAAAGATCCGTCCTTCTTAGCCACAAAAAAGAATCCCGCACCAAGAGGGGAAGAAGACGGACGGATGTGTCCTTTCTCCAGAGACTCCTTGATATATGAACGCATAGCGATATGTTCAGGTATCGACAGATTAAACAGTCTTCCCTTAGGAAATTTACTGCCCGGAATCAAATCTATTGCACAGTCACATTCCCTATGAGGAGGCAATGCACTGGACCTGGACTCGCTAAAGACATCCTGATAATCAGACAAGTACTCCGGAACTTCCGAAGGCGTAGAAGAAGCAATAGACACAGGCAGGGAATCCTCATGAATACCACGACAGCCCCAACTAGACACTGACATAGCCTTCCAGTCAAGGACTGGATTATGGGTCTGTAACCATGGCAGCCCCAAAACAACCAAATCATGCATTTTATGTAGAACGAGAAAACGTATCACCTCGCGGTGTTCAGGAGTCATGCACATGGTAACCTGTGTCCAATACTGCGGCTTATTTTCTGCCAATGGCGTAGCATCAATACCCCTAAGAGGGATAGGATTTTCTAATGGTTCAAGAATAAAACCACAGCGCTTAGCAAATAAGAGATCCATAAGACTCAGGGCAGCACCTGAATCTACAAACGCCATGACAGGATAAGATGACAGTGAGCAAATCAAAGTTACAGACAGAATAAACTTAGGATGCAAATTACTAACGGTGACAGGACTAACAACCTTAGATATACGTTTAGAGCATGCTGAGATAACATGTGTAGAATCACCACAGTAGTAGCACAAGCCATTCCGGCGTCTATGAATTTTCCTCTCATTTCTAGTCAGGATTCTATCACATTGCATCAAATCAGGTGTCCGTTCAGACAACACCATGAGGGAATTTGCGGTTTTTCTATCACATTGCATCACATCAGGTGTCTGTTCAGACAACAACATGAGGGAATTTGCGGTTTTGCGCTCCCGCAACCGCCGGTCAATTTGAATAGCCAGGGACATGGTATCATTCAGACCTGTGGGAATGGGAAAACCCACCATAACATTCTTAATGGCCTCAGAAAGGCCATTTCTAAAATTAGCGGCCAGTGCACACTCGTTCCAATGTGTCAGCACGGACCATTTCCGAAATTTTTGGCAATACACCTCAGCCTCGTCCTGGCCCTGAGACATAGCCAGCAAGGCTTTCTCTGCCTGAATCTCAAGATTGGGTTCCTCATAAAGTAAACCGAGCGCCAGAAAAAACGCATCAATATCAGCCAATGCCGGATCTCCTGGCGCCAACGAAAAAGCCCAATCCTGAGGGTCACCCCGTAAGAATGAAATAACAATTTTTACTTGTTGAGCAGAGTCTCCAGACGAACAAGGTTTCAGGGACAAAAATAATTTACAATTATTCCTGAAATTCCTAAACTTAAATCGGTCTCCTGAAAACAGTTCAGGAATCGGAATCTTGGGTTCAGACCTAGGATTTCTGGTAACATAATCTTGTATACCCTGCACACGAGCGGCAAGCTGGTCCACACTTGTAATCAAGGTCTGGACATTCATGTCTGCAGCAAGCTTAAGCCACTCTGAGGTAAAGGGGAAAAGAAAAAAAAAAAAAAAAATGAGAGAGGGAAAAAAAAACCTCAAAATTTTCTTTCTTATAATCCCACTTCTGCAATGCATTAAACATTTAATAGGGGCCTGGCATACTGTTATGACCCCAGTGGACAGGGTCTCAGAGGAACGTGTAAGTCTGCAAGATACAAAAATCCAGCTCATAGGGCTGTGGTAACTGGGTTGACCAAATAGCTACTCCTAACGCCAACACTAGAAGTAGCCGGGGATCATGCCTACGGTGGTCGCTAGATGACTCGCGCCAGCCGGAGAATCTAACTACCCCTAGGAGAAGAAAACAAAGACCTCTCTTGCCTCCAGAGAAAGGGACCCCAAAGCAAGATACAAGCCCCCCACAAATAATAACGGTGAGGTAAGAGGAAATGACAAACACAGAAATGAACCAGGTTCAGCAAAGAGAGGCCAGCTTACTAATAGCAGAATATAGCAAGATAACTTATCTGGTCAACAAAAACCCTATAAAAATCCACGCTGGAGATTCAAGAACCCCCGAACCGTCTAACGGTCCGGGGGGAGAACACCAGCCCCCTAGAGCTTCCAGCAAAGGTCAGGATACAGATAGGAACAAGCTGGACAAAAATACCAAACAAAACAAAAGCAAAAAGCAAAGAAGCAGACTTAGCTTGAAAAACAGGAACCAGGATCAGAGGACAAGAGCACAACAGATTAGCTCTGATTTCAACGATGCCAGGCATTGAACTGAAGGTCCAGGGAGCTTATATAGCAACGCCCCTGAACTAACGGCCCAGGTGAGGATATAGAAAAAGACAGACGCTCCAGAGTCAAATCACTAATGACCACTAGAGGGAGCAAAATGCAAAATCACAACAGGGGAGCAGAAGGTACAAGAGCAAAAGACACTGCCGAGAACCAGCTGACGGTACTGGAACCCGGATGGGTAGCCGAATGTCCAAGAGCCAATGGAACTACCGAGGACCAGCTGACATTACTGGAACCCGGTTACTAAGCAGGAGGTACCCGTGCCTGAAAGCACTACCAAGGACCTCCTGACGTTGGTGGAACTCGGATACCCAGAGGGAGGCACCTAAGCCAAAGGCTCTGCCCGGAACCAGCTGACGGTACTGGAACCAGAATGGGGAGCAGAAGGTACAAGAGCAAAAGACACTGCCGAGAACCAGCTGACGGTACTGGAACCCGGATGGGTAGCCGAAGGTCCAAGAGCCAATGGAACTACCGAGGACCAGCTGACGTTACTGGAACCCGGTTACTAAGCAGGAGGTACCCGTGCCTGAAAGCACTACCAAGGACCACCTGACGTTGGTGGAACTCGGATACCCAGAAGGAGGCACCTAAGCCAAAGGCTCTGCCCGGAACCAGCTGACGGTGCTGGAACCAGGATGGGGACCTATTCAAGCTTGTCTTCCTAGAGCCCCAACTAGCAGTGTTGGAGCAAAGGGTCAGCAGGGGGAGCAGAGTGTAGGCCGAAGCCTGCACTGGCGTCAGCTTTGGGTCTGTTGTGTCTGCGTGGCGTTTGCAGGACACGTTGCCGGCTACACAGCAGGGGAACAGCTGGCGGTGCTGAACCCCACTGACAGAGTGGCGGGTGTTTTTCTCTGTGCAGCCAGCACTTCTGGGCCACAACTGGCCTTGTTAGAGCCCAGGGTCAGCAGGAGGAGTAGAGGGAGCGGAGTGTAGGCCGAAGCCTGCACTGGTGGCAGCTTTGTGTCTGCGTGGCTGTTGCAGGACACGTTGCCGGCTACACAGCAGGGGAACAGCTGGCGGTGCTGAACCCCACTGACACATTGGCGGGTGTTTTGCTCTGTGCAGCCAGCACTTCCGGACAGCAACTAGCGGTGTTGGAGCCCGGGCTCTGCAGGTGGAGCAGAGTGTAGGCTGAAGCCTAATTGAGCCGATTTTAAAGGTAACCTTTAACCCCCCCTCAGGGATTACAAACTACAAGAGCCACAGCTTGGGCAGCAGTAATGCTGCACAAGTCTAAGGTTGCTCTTTTAATTTTGCTCCTTGCACACGCAGAAAGAAACACGTATAACATTTAGGCCATTAAGCAGTCAAACTGTTTTGGAGGCGTGAGTTCCCTTCGTAATGAGACGCAGCACAGCTGTCAAAAATCCCACCTTGGTGCTGGGCGCGGCCTCCTGAGCGTCATTATTTGCTGCAAAGGAGTCTGCGCTGTCGTGTTATCCCTTGGCCTTGCGCTGTTAGCGCTGCCCATCTTCTGACATCATTTAATGTCGGCCGGTGCGGTTCGCGATGACCATGAATCCCAGCTCCGCAGTGTCTTTACATTGTTAAAACACTGCTTGGCTGGGATTCATGGCCTGGCGCAGTACATATGTTCGCCTCTCACACTCGGGTCCTTACACCTGCTTCAGACTGTGCGGCGTCAGCTGATCCCTTATCACATGCCACGGCCATGAAGCCGCATAGTCTGAAGAAGGCGGAAGGAGATGAGGGACAGGCGAACATATGCACTGCTCATGCCCATCAATCACACCCTCGCAGTCAAAATAAATAAGACACCGAGGGGCGTTGTGTGGGGCAGGGCGGCCGCAGAGGCGCAGCCAGCCAAACAATGATGCCAGAAGACGGGCAGCGCTACCAAGGGGGTTGCAGCGTGTCATTACAAAGGAAAGTCACACCTCAGGGACGGTTTAATGGTCACAGAGGACACATTTTAGACGTGTTCAGTTCCACATGTGCAAGGGGAATAAGTTTCTGAGCCACCTTGCACACATGCAGCATTACTGCTGTACAAGGTGGCTGTGAAACATACAAACGCCTGGGGGAGGGGGGACAGGTTCCCTTCAATTTCAGTTCTTGTGTCTGCGTGGCTGTTGCAGGACACGATGCCGGCTACACAGCAGGGGAACAGCTGGCGGTGCTGAACCCCACTGACACATTGGTGAGGTGTTTCGCTCTGTGCAGCCAGCACTTCTGGGCCCCAACTGGCGTTGTAAGAGCCCAGGGTCAGCAGGAGGAGTAGAGGGAGCGGAGTGTAGGCCGAAGCCTGCACTGGTGGCAGCTTTGTGTCTGCGTGGCTGTTGCAGGACACGATGCCGGCTACACAGCAGGGGAAAAGCTGGCGTTACTGAACCCCACTGACACATTGGCGGGTGTTTTTCTCTGTGCAGCCAGCACTTCGGGGCCCCAACTGGCGGTGTTAGAGCCCAGGGTCAGCAGGAGGAGGAGAGGGAGCAGAGTGTAGGCCAAAGCCTGCACTGGCGGCAGCTTTAGGTCTGTTGTGTCTGCGTGGCTGTTGCAGGACACGTTGCCGGCTACACAGCAGGGGAACAGCTGGTGTTGCTGAACCCCACTGACACATTGGCTGGTGTTTTTCTCTATGCAGCTAGCACATCTGGGCGCCAACTGGCGGTGTTAGAGCCCAGGGTCAGCAGGAGGAGCATAGTGTAGGCCGAAGCCTGCACTGGAGCAAGTTGAAAGGGAACCTTTAACCCCCCCCAGGGGTTTGTAGCTGAAAGCGCCATATTGTACAGCACTAATGCTGGAAAAGGTAAACTTAGCTCTTTTAATTATGGTCCTTGCAAACGCTGAACTTGACACTTATGAAATGTGTCCCCTCACACCGTTAAACCGTCCGGTCGGAGGGACTTTCCTTTGTCATGTGACGCAGCACAGCTGTCATTCTTACCCCCTTGGCGCCGTGAGCCGTCTCCTCAGCGTTGTTTGAATCTGTCCCGGAGCCTGCGCTGTTATGTTAGCCCTTGTCCATGCACACATTTTGCGCTGCCCATCTTCTGACATCATTTGGTGTCAGGCTGGCTGCGCCTGTGCGGCCGCGCTGGCCAAGATCCCGCCTCGCTGTGTCATCTAATGTAATCACTCTGCGGACCTGTGATCCATGGGCATGCGCAGTGCATGTCCTTGCCTCTCACTCCCCTCCTTCCAGCTTCTTCAGACTGTGCGGCGTCATGGCCGTGGCATGCTATTAGGGATCAGCTGATGGCGCACAGTCTGAAGAAGGCTGAGGGAGATGAGAGAGAGGCGGAGGTTAAGATATGCACTGCGCATGTCCATGGATCACAGGCCCGCAGTGGGATTAAATCAGAAGACACTACGAGGCGGGATCTCGTCCAGCGCGGCCGCACAGGCGCAGCCAGCCTGACACCAAATGATGTCAGAAGACGGGTAGCGCAAAATGTGTGCATGGACAAGGGCAAACATAACAGCGCAGGCTCTGGGACAGATTCAAACAACGCTGAGGAGGCGGCGCACGGCGCAAAGGGGGTAAGAATGACAGCTGTGCTGCGTCACATGACAAAGGAAAGTCCCTCCGACCGGACGGTTTAACGGTGTGAGGGGACACATTTCATAAGTGTCAAGTTCAGCGTGTGCAAGGAGCACCACAAAAAGAGCCACTTTTTCCTTTTGCATCATTACTGCTGCACAGGGCCGGACTGGGACTAAAATTCAGCCCTGGCATTTCAAGTTACACAGGCCCACTTGTCACATGGTGACTGTATAATATCTTTGTACACTTGTAGGCAGGGCCGGTTTTAGGCAAAGTGGGGCCCTAGGCAAAGTTTAAAATGGGTCCCCAAATGCTAACATATTGCACATCACACAGAAGCCTTTCTGTTGTATTTACGTGCGCTGAGTTCAGGCCGCTAAACGAGTTTGATCGACAATACTGAAGTTGTTCAACGCTTGTTTCCCGGCCTCTTTCCACCAGCTGAGGAATAATGATGAGACAGAACGATCACTAATAGATCACTAACAGATCACCATACAGTATCATGTTTTCAGCAGCACATCTACAGTTTACACTGGCAATGTGCTGCTGACAACAAGGCTTTTTGTTCCAGCAAAAACAATCCGAATATGCAGCATTTTACTTGTTTAGTAAAATACACCCCATAGTCCTCCATATATTATAATGTGCTCCATAGTCCTCCATATAGTATAATACACTCCCTATAGTCCTCCATATATTAAAATACACTGCTCAGTCCTCCACATAGTATAATACACTCCTCATAGTCCTCCATATAGCATAATACAATCCTCATAGTCCTCCATATAGCATAATACAATCCTCATAGTGCTCCATATAGTATAATGCACCGCCACAGTCATCCATGTAGTACAATTCACTTCCCATAGTATAATGCACCCCATAGTTCTTCATATAGTATAACGTATTCCCCATAGTCCTCGATACAGTATAATGCAGCCCACATATAGTATAATGCAGCCACCCCAGAGTATAATGCAGCCACCCCAGAGTATAATGCAGCCACCCCAGAGTATAATGCAGCCACCCCACAGAGTATAATGCAGCCACCCCAGAGTATGTAACCCCCATAGAATATAATACAGCCCACCTCCCCATAATATATAATGTAGCCCCCCATAGAATATAATGCAGCCCCCCATAGTATATAACGCAGCCTCCCCCATAGAATATAATATACCCCCACAATAGTATATAACACAGCCACATAGTACATAACATGGCCTCCCCCATAGAATATAATATACTCCCCATAGTATATAGCAAAGCCCGCATATTATATAGCACAAACCGCATAGTGTACAGCACAGCCTGCATACTATAGCACAGCTCGCGTAGTAGATAACACAGCCCACACAGCAGTATTCAGCACAGACCACACAGTAGTATACAGCACAGACCACACAGTAGTATACAGCACAGCCCACGTAGAAGTATACAGCACAGTCCACACAGTAGTATACAGCACAGCCCACAGAGTAATATATACAGCACAGCCCACAAAGTAATATATACAGCACAGCCCACAAAGTAATATATACAGCACAGCCCACAGAGAACTATATACAGCACAGCCCAGAGAACTATATACAGCACAGCCCACAGAGAACTATATAAAGCACAGCCCAGAGTACTATATACAGCACAGCCCAGAGTACTATATAAAGCACAGCCCAGAGAGTACTATATACAGCACAGCCCAGAGAGTACTATATACAGCACAGCCCAGAGAGTACTATATACAGCACAGCCCACAGAGTACTATATACAGCACAGCCCACAGAGTACTATACACAGCACAGCCCACAGAGTACTATATACAGCACAGCCCACAGAGTACTATATACAGCACAGCCCACAGAGTACTATATACAGCACAGCCCACAGAGTACTATATACAGCCCACAGTAGTATACAGCACAGAGCACAGCCCACAGAGTACTATATACAGCCCACAGTAGTATACAGCACAGAGCACAGCCCACAGAGTACTATATACAGCCCACAGTAGTATACAGCACAGAGCACAGCCCACAGAGTACTATATACAGCCCACAGTAGTATACAGCACAGAGCACAGCCCACAGAGTACTATATACAGCCCACAGTAGTATACAGCACAGAGCACAGCCCAGAGAACTATATATAGCACACAGTAGTATACAGCACAGAGCACAGCCCACAGAGTACTATATATAGCACAGAGCACACAGTAGTATACAGCACAGAGCACAGCCCAGAGAACTATATATAGCACACAGTAGTATACAGCACAGAGCACAGCCCACAGAGTACTATATATAGCACAGAGCACACAGCAGTATACAGCACAGAGCACAGCCCACAGAGAGCTATATACAGCCCACAGTAGTATACAGCACAGAGCACAGCCCACAGAGTACTATATATAGCACAGAGCACACAGCAGTATACAGCACAGAGCACAGCCCACAGAGAGCTATATACAGCCCACAGTAGTATACAGCACAGAGCACAGCCCACAGAGAGCTATATACATCCCACAGCAGTATACAGCACAGAGCACAGCCCACAGAGTACTATATACAGCCCACAGTAGTATACAGCACAGAGCACAGCCCACAGAGAACTATATACAGCCCACAGTAGTATACAGCACAGAGCACAGCCCACAGAGTACTATATACAGCCCACAGTAGTATACAGCACAGAGCACAGCCCACAGAGAACTATATACAGCCCACAGCAGTATACAGCACAGAGCACAGCCCACAGAGAACTATATACAGCCCACAGCAGTATACAGCACAGAGCACAGCCCACAGAGAGCTATATACAGCCCACAGTAGTATACAGCACAGAGCACAGCCCACAGCAGTATACAGCACAGAGCACAGCCCACAGAGAACTATATACAGCCCACAGCAGTATACAGCACAGAGCACAGCCCACAGAGAGCTATATACAGCCCACAGTAGTATACAGCACAGAGCACAGCCCACAGCAGTATACAGCACAGAGCACAGCCCACAGAGAACTATATACAGCCCACATCTCTTCTCTTCCTCCCCTCACCTCCTCCGAGAATGGCCCCACAGTCCAGAAAAAAAAAAAAACTCTCCTCACCTCTCCTCGTGCCCAGCGTTGCTTCCTGGTTCCTGCTCCTGTCTCAGCAGCTGCAGTCTGCCCGGGACACAGCAGGTGCGCGATGATATGACATCATCGCGCACCCGCAGTGTCAGAGGCAGAGCGGGGAATGATGGGAGAGGAGCGTCTGTAGACGCTCTCTCCTCCATCATTGCATTCAACTGTACCGGCGTCTATACGCCGGTATAGTTGAATGCGACGGCGGGGGCGGCGGATTGAGCGGCCCACCACTGGCACCGGCCCTTCTGGCATTTGCCAGAAGTGCCCTATGGCCAGTCCGGCCCTGCTGCTGCACAAGGTGGCTCTTTCAGTAACAAACGTCTGGGGGGGGTGGCTTCCAGGTTCCCTTAAATTTAAGTTGTTGCGTCTGCATGGCTGTTGCAGGACACGTTGCCGGCTACACAGCAGGGGAGCAGCAGGCATTACTGAACCCCACTAACACATTGGCGAGGTGTTTGGCTCTGTGCGGACAGCACTTCCGGACAACAACTAGCGGTGTTGGAGCCCAGGGACAGCAGGAGGAGGAGGTGGAGGAGATAGGAGGGATTGCCACACACACAGCAGGGGAGCAGCTGACGTTACTGAACCCCACTAACACATTGGCGACTGGCGAGGTGTTTGGCTCTGTGCGGACAGCACTTCCGGACAACAACTAGCGGTGTTGGAGCCCAGGGACAGCAGGTGGAGGAGATAGGAGGGATTGCCACACACACAGCTGGGGAACAGCTGACGTTACTGAACCCCAATAACAGAGGAGCGACTGTTGACTGTGCGGACAGCACTTCCGGACAACAACTAGCGATGTTGGAGCCCAGGGACAGCAGGAGGAGGAGGTGGAGGAGATAGGAGGGATTGCCACACACACAGCTGGGGAACAGCTGACGTTACTGAACTGTTGTGAATTTGCTTTTTGGCTCCCTCTAGTGGTTACTGTTTTTTTGACTCTGGTTTTTCTGTCATTCCTTTTATCCGCACCTGGGTCGTTAGTTAGGGGTGTTGCTATATAAGCTCCCTGGACCTTCAGTTCTATGCCTGGCAACGTAGTTATCAGAGCTAATCTGCTGTGCTCTTGTCTACTGATCCTGGTTCCGGTTATATCAGCTAAGTCTGCTATTTTGCTTTTTGCTATTTGTTTTGTTTTGTATTTTTGTCCAGCTTGTTCCAAATCTGTATCCTGATCTTTGCTGGAAGCTCTAGGGGGCTGGTATTCTCCCCCCGGACCGTTAGACGGTTCGGGGGTTCTTGAATTTCCAGTGTGGATTTTGATAGGGTTTTTGTTGACCATATAAGTTACCTTTCTTTATTCTGCTATTAGTAAGCGGGCCTCTCTGTGCTAAACCTGGTTCATTTCTGTGTTTGTCATTTCCTCTTACCTCACCGTTATTATTTGTGGGGGGCTTCTATCCTGCTTTGGGGTCCCTTTCTCTGGAGGCGAGAGAGGTCTTTGTTTTCTTCTACTAGGGGTAGTTAGATTCTCCGGCTGGCGCGTGTCATCTAGAATCAACGTAGGAATGATCCCCGGCTACTTCTAGTGTTGGCGTTAGGAGTAGATATATGGTCAACCCAGTTACCACTGCCCTATGAGCTGGATTTTTGTATCTTGCAGACTTCCACGTTCCTCTGAGACCCTCGCCATTGGGGTCATAACAGTTTGCCAGGCCAGTATTATATGTTTAATGCATTGCAAAAGAGGGATTACAAGAAAGAAGATTCTGAGTTTTTTTTTTTTTTTTTTTTTCTTCTTCCCCTTTACCTCAGAGTGGCTTAAGCTTGCTGCAGACATGAATGTCCAGACCTTGATTACAAGTGTGGACCAGCTGGCTACTCGTGTGCAGGGCATACAGGATTATGTTATCAGAAATCCTAGGTCAGAACCTAAGATACCGATTCCTGAACTGTTTTCCGGAGACAGGTTTAAGTTTAGGAATTTCATGAATAATTGCAAATTGTTTTTGTCCCTGAGACCCTGTTCATCTGGAGACTCCGCTCAGCAAGTAAAAATTGTTATTTCGTTCTTACGGGGCGACCCTCAAGATTGGGCTTTTTCGCTGGCGCCTGGAGATCCGGCATTGGCTGATATTGATGCGTTTTTTCTGGCGCTCGGTTTACTTTATGAGGAACCCAATCTTGAGATTCAGGCAGAAAAGGCCTTGCTGGCTATGTCTCAGGGGCAGGACGAGGCTGAAGTGTATTGCCAAAAATTTCGGAAATGGTCCGTGCTGACACATTGGAACGAGTGTGCACTGGCCGCTAATTTTAGAAATGGCCTTTCTGATGCCATTAAGAATGTTATGGTGGGTTTTCCCATTCCCACAGGTCTGAATGATACTATGGCACTGGCTATTCAAATTGACCGGCGGTTGCGGGAGCGCAAAACCGCAAATTCCCTCATGGTGTTGTCTGAACAGACACCTAATTCGGTGCAATGTGATAGAAAAACCGCAAATTCCCTCATGGTGTTGTCTGAACAGACACCTGATTTAATGCAATGTGATAGAATCCTGACTAGAAATGAGCGGAAAATTCATAGACGCCGGAATGGCTTGTGTTACTACTGTGGTGATTCTACACATGTTATCTCAGCATGCTCTAAACGTATAGCTAAGGTTGTTAGTCCGGTCACCGTTGGTAATTTGCAACCTAAATTTATTCTGTCTGTAACTTTGATTTGCTCACTGTCATCTTATCCTGTCATGGCGTTTGTAGATTCAGGTGCTGCCCTGAGTCTTATGGATCTGTCATTTGCTAAGCACTGTGGTTTTATTCTTGAACCATTAGAAAATCCTATTCCTCTTAGGGGTATTGATGCTACGCCATTGGCAGCAAATAAACCGCAGTATTGGACACAGGTTACCATGTGCATGACTCCTGAACACCGCGAGGTGATACGTTTTCTTGTTTTACATAAAATGCATGATTTGGTTGTTTTAGGGCTGCCATGGTTACAGACCCATAATCCCGTCCTGGACTGGAAGGCTATGTCAGTGTCAAGTTGGGGCTGTCGTGGTATTCATGGGGATTCCCTGCCTGTGTCTATTGCTTCTTCTACGCCTTCGGAAGTTCCGGAGTATTTGTCTGATTATCAGGATGTCTTTAGCGAGTCCAGGTCCAGTGCATTGCCTCCTCATAGGGACTGTGACTGTGCTATAGATTTGATCCCAGGCAGTAAATTTCCTAAGGGAAGACTGTTTAATCTGTCGGTACCTGAACATACCGCTATGCGTTCGTATATCAAGGAGTCTCTGGAGAAAGGACATATTCGTCCTTCTTCTTCCCCTCTTGGGGCGGGATTCTTTTTTGTGGCTAAAAAGGACGGATCTTTGAGGCCTTGTATTGATTATCGGCTTTTAAATAAGATCACTGTCAAATTTCAGTATCCTTTGCCGCTGTTGTCTGACTTGTTTGCCCGGATTAAAGGTGCCAAGTGGTTCACCAAGATAGACCTTCGTGGTGCGTACAACCTTGTGCGCATTAAGCAAGGTGATGAATGGAAAACCGCATTCAATACGCCCGAAGGTCATTTTGAGTACTTGGTGATGCCTTTTGGGCTCTCCAATGCGCCTTCAGTTTTTCAGTCCTTTATGCATGACATTTTCCGGAAGTATCTGGATAAATTTTTGATAGTTTATCTGGATGATATTTTGGTTTTTTCTGATAATTGGGACTCGCATGTGGAGCAGGTCAGGTTGGTCTTTAAAATTTTGCGTGAAAATTCTTTGTTTGTCAAGGGCTCAAAGTGTCTCTTTGGTGTACAGAAGGTTCCCTTTTTGGGGTTCATTTTTTCCCCTTCTGCTGTGGAGATGGACCCAGTCAAGGTCCGAGCTATTCTTGATTGGACTCAGCCCTCGTCAGTTAAGAGTCTTCAGAAGTTCTTGGGTTTCGCTAACTTCTACCGTCGTTTTATCGCAAATTTTTCTAGCATTGTGAAACCTTTGACGGATATGACCAAGAAGGGCTCCGATGTAGCTAACTGGGCTCCTGCTGCCGTGGAGGCTTTCCAGGAGTTAAAACGCCGGTTTACTTCAGCGCCTGTTTTGTGCCAGCCCGATGTCTCACTTCCCTTTCAGGTTGAGGTGGATGCTTCAGAGATTGGAGCAGGGGCCGTTTTGTCGCAGAGAGGCCCTGGTTGCTCTGTTATGAAACCTTGTGCCTTTTTCTCTAGGAAATTTTCGCCTGCCGAGCGAAATTATGATGTGGGCAATCGGGAGTTGTTGGCCATGAAATGGGCATTTGAGGAGTGGCGTCATTGGCTCGAGGGTGCTAAGCATCGTGTGGTGGTCTTGACTGATCACAAAAATCTGATGTATCTCGAGTCTGCTAAACGCCTTAATCCGAGACAGGCCCGCTGGTCATTGTTTTTCTCCCGCTTTGATTTTGTTGTCTCGTATTTACCAGGTTCAAAGAATGTGAAGGCCGATGCTCTTTCTAGGAGCTTTGTGCCTGATGCTCCTGGAGTCGCTGATCCTGTTGGTATTCTTAAGGATGGAGTTATCTTGTCAGCTATTTCTCCGGATCTGCGACGTGTGTTGCAGAGATTTCAGGCTGATAGGCCTGAGTCTTGTCCACCTGACAGACTGTTTGTCCCGGATAAGTGGACCAGCAGAGTCATTTCCGAGGTTCATTCCTCGGTGTTGGCAGGTCACCCGGGAATTTTTGGCACCAGAGATCTGGTGGCCAGGTCCTTTTGGTGGCCTTCCTTGTCAAGGGATGTGCGGTCATTTGTGCAGTCCTGTGGTACTTGTGCTCGAGCTAAGCCTTGCTGTTCTCGTGCCAGCGGGTTGCTCTTGCCCTTGCCTGTCCCGAAGAGACCTTGGACACATATCTCCATGGATTTCATTTCTGATCTTCCGGTGTCTCAGGGCATGTCTGTCATCTGGGTGATATGTGATCGCTTCTCCAAGATGGTCCATTTGGTTCCTTTGCCTAAGCTGCCTTCCTCTTCCGATCTGGTTCCTGTGTTTTTCCAGAACGTGGTTCGTTTGCACGGCATCCCTGAGAATATTGTGTCAGACAGAGGATCCCAGTTCGTTTCTAGGTTCTGGCGATCCTTTTGTAGTAGGATGGGCATTGATTTGTCGTTTTCATCTGCTTTCCATCCTCAGACTAATGGACAGACGGAGCGAACCAATCAGACTTTGGAGGCTTATTTGAGGTGCTTTGTCTCTGCTGATCAGGACGATTGGGTGACATTCTTGCCGTTGGCTGAGTTTGCCCTTAATAATCGGGCTAGTTCCGCCACCTTGGTTTCGCCTTTTTTCTGCAACTCTGGTTTCCATCCTCGCTTTTCTTCGGGTCATGTGGAGCCTTCTGACTGTCCTGGGGTGGATTCTGTGGTGGATAGGTTGCAGCGGATCTGGAATCATGTGGTGGACAACTTGAAGTTGTCACAGGAGAGGGCTCAGCGCTTTGCCAACCGCCGCCGCGGTGTGGGTCCCCGACTACGCGTTGGGGATTTGGTGTGGCTTTCTTCTCGCTTTATTCCTATGAAGGTCTCCTCTCCAAAATTTAAACCTCGCTTCATTGGTCCTTACAAGATATTGGAAATCCTTAATCCTGTATCTTTTCGTCTGGATCTTCCTGTGTCGTTTGCTATTCACAATGTATTTCATAGGTCCTTGTTGCGGCGGTACGTTGTGCCTGTAGTTCCTTCTGCTGAGCCGCCTGCTCCGGTGTTGGTTGAGGGCGAGTTGGAGTACGTGGTGGAGAAGATCTTGGATTCGCGCCTCTCCAGGCGGAGGCTTCAGTACCTGGTCAAGTGGAAGGGCTATGGTCAGGAGGATAATTCCTGGGTGGTCGCCTCTGATGTTCATGCGGCCGATTTAGTTCGTGCCTTTCATGCCGCTCATCCTGATCGCCCTGGTGGTCGTGGTGAGGGTTCGGTGACCCCTCACTAAGGGGGGGGTACTGTTGTGAATTTGCTTTTTGGCTCCCTCTAGTGGTTACTGTTTTTTTGACTCTGGTTTTTCTGTCATTCCTTTTATCCGCACCTGGGTCGTTAGTTAGGGGTGTTGCTATATAAGCTCCCTGGACCTTCAGTTCTATGCCTGGCAACGTAGTTATCAGAGCTAATCTGCTGTGCTCTTGTCTACTGATCCTGGTTCCGGTTATATCAGCTAAGTCTGCTATTTTGCTTTTTGCTATTTGTTTTGTTTTGTATTTTTGTCCAGCTTGTTCCAAATCTGTATCCTGATCTTTGCTGGAAGCTCTAGGGGGCTGGTATTCTCCCCCCGGACCGTTAGACGGTTCGGGGGTTCTTGAATTTCCAGTGTGGATTTTGATAGGGTTTTTGTTGACCATATAAGTTACCTTTCTTTATTCTGCTATTAGTAAGCGGGCCTCTCTGTGCTAAACCTGGTTCATTTCTGTGTTTGTCATTTCCTCTTACCTCACCGTTATTATTTGTGGGGGGCTTCTATCCTGCTTTGGGGTCCCTTTCTCTGGAGGCGAGAGAGGTCTTTGTTTTCTTCTACTAGGGGTAGTTAGATTCTCCGGCTGGCGCGTGTCATCTAGAATCAACGTAGGAATGATCCCCGGCTACTTCTAGTGTTGGCGTTAGGAGTAGATATATGGTCAACCCAGTTACCACTGCCCTATGAGCTGGATTTTTGTATCTTGCAGACTTCCACGTTCCTCTGAGACCCTCGCCATTGGGGTCATAACACTGAACCCCAATAACAGAGGAGCGACTGGTGGGACTGTGCGGACAGCACTTCTGGACAGCAACTAGCGGTGTTGGAGCCCAGGGACAGCAGGAGGAGGAGGTGGAGGAGATAGGAGGGATTGCCACACACACAGCAGGGGAGCAGCTGATGTTACTGAACCCCACTAACACATTGGCGACTGGCGAGGTGTTTGGCTCTGTGCGGACAGCACTTCCGGACAACAACTAGCGGTGTTGGAGCCCAGGGACAGCAGGTGGAGGAGATAGGAGGGATTGCCACACACACAGCTGGGGAACAGCTGACGTTACTGAACCCCAATAACAGAGGAGCGACTGTTGACTGTGCGGACAGCACTTCCGGACAACAACTAGCGATGTTGGAGCCCAGGGACAGCAGGAGGAGGAGGTGGAGGAGATAGGAGGGATTGCCACACACACAGCTGGGGAACAGCTGACGTTACTGAACCCCAATAACAGAGGAGCGACTGGTGGGACTGTGCGGACAGCACTTCTGGACAGCAACTAGTGGTGTTGGAGCCCAGGGACAGCAGGAGGAGGAGGTGGAGGAGATAGGAGGGATTGCCACACACACAGCTGGGGAACAGCTGACGTTACTGAACCCCAATAACAGAGGAGCGACTGGTGGGACTGTGCGGACAGCACTTCTGGACAGCAACTAGCGGTGTTGGAGCCCAGGGACAGCAGGAGGAGGAGGTGGAGGAGATAGGAGGGATTGCCACACACACAGCTGGGGAACAGCTGACGTTACTGAACCCCAATAACAGAGGAGCGACTGGTGGGACTGTGCGGACAGCACTTCTGGACAGCAACTAGCGGTGTTGGAGCCCAGGGACAGCAGGAGGAGGAGGTGGAGGAGATAGGAGGGATTGCCACACACACAACAGGGGAGCACCTGACGTTACTGAACCCCACTAACACATTGGCGACTGGCGAGGTGTTTGGGTCTGTGCAGACAGCACTTCCGGACAACAACTAGCGGTGTTGGAGCCCAGGGACAGCAGGAGGAGGAGTGTTGTGAATTTGGATTCTGGGCTCCCCCGGTGGCCGCTTGTGGAATTGGACTTGTCATCCTCTTTCCTGTTTCACCTGATTCCATCAGTAGTGGGTGTCGCTATTTAAGCTCATTTCTCTGGTGGTTTCTTGCCGGTCAACAATGTTATCTGATGCCTCTCAGTGCTTGTTCCTGCTTCTAGACTACTACTAGATAAGTTGGACTTTTGTCCATGTTTTGTTTTGCCTATTTGTTCCAGTTCACAGCTGAAGTTTTGTTACTGTGTCTGGAAAGCTCTCGTTGATCAGGGATTGCTACTCTGGCGTTATGAGTTAATGCCAGAGTTTAAGGTAATCCCTGGATGGTGTTTGTTAGTGTTTTTCTGCTGACCATGAAAGTATACTATCTGTCTTCTGCTATCTAGTAAGCGGACCTCAAATTTGCTAAGACTATTTTCCTGCTGCGTTTGTTGTTTCATCTGAACTCACCGTCATTATATGTGGGGGGCTACTGTCTTCTTTGGAATATTTCTCTAGAGGTGAGCCAGGTCTTATATTTCCCTCTGCTAGCTATTTAGGTCTTAGGCCAGAGCTGGGCATCTAGCGATAAATAGGAAATGCTACCTGGCTATTTCTAGTTGCGCGGCAGGCTTAGTTCATGGTCAGTATAGTTCCATCTTCCGAGAGCTTGTCCCTCTATAGGCTTGCTATGATCTCTGCCTGCAGAGATCACGATAGTTTGACCGGCCAGTAAAGTGTTAAAGACCCAGGTTGAGAAAGGAGAGTTATAAGAAGTCTGCTGAAATTTTTTATTTTTTTTTTTCCTCCAGTCTGCCTTGCTGCAGTCTTTTCTCTCTCTCTCCTCCTAATCTCTGTATGCTCTGTGTGCACCTGACAATAATGGATCTCCAGAGTGTAACTACGGGTTTGAATAATCTCATCACGAAAGTACAAAATTTGCAAGATTTTGTGGTACATGCTCCGGTATCTGAGCCGAGAATTCCTTTACCGGAGTTCTTCACAGGGAATAGAGCTAGCTTCCAGAATTTCCGAAATAATTGTAAGCTTTATTTGTCCCTGAAGTCTCGTTCAGCTGGAGACCCTGCTCAGCAGGTTAGGATTGTGATTTCCTTGCTCAGGGGTGACCCTCAAGATTGGGCCTTCTCATTGCCAGCAGGGGATCCTGCGTTACGCGATGTGGATGCGTTTTTTCTGGCCTTGGGCTTGCTTTATGAGGAACCTCATTTGGAACTTCAGGCAGAAAAAACTTTGATGGCACTATCTCAGGGGCAAGACGAAGCTGAAGTTTTCTGCCAAAAATTCCGTAAATGGTCTGTGCTTACTCAGTGGAATGAGTGCGCCTTGGCGGCAACTTTCAGAGAAGGTCTCTCTGATGCCGTTAAGGATGTTATGGTGGGGTTCCCTTTGCCTGCAGGTCTGAATGAGTCCATGACAATGGCTATTCAGATTGATAGGCGTCTGCGGGAGCGCAAACCGGTGCACCATCTGGCGGTGTCTATGGAAAAGACGCCAGAAAGTATGCAGTGTGATAGAATTCTGTCCAGGAGCGAGCGACAGAATTTTAGACGGAAGAATGGATTGTGTTTCTATTGTGGGGATTCTACTCATGTTATATCAGCATGCTCTAGGCGTACAAAGAAGCTTGATAAGTCTGTTTCCATTAGCACCATTCAGTCTAAGTTTATTTTGTCTGTAACCCTGATTTGCTCTTTGTCATCCATTGTCACGGACGCCTATGTTGACTCTGGCGCCGCTCTGAGTCTTATGGATTGGTCCTTTGCCAATCGTTGTGGTTTTGATTTAGAGCCTTTGGAGACTCTTATTCCTCTGAAGGGGATTGACTCCACCCCATTGGCTAATAATAAACCACAATACTGGACACAAGTAACCATGCGTATCAATCCGGATCACCAGGAGATTATTCGTTTCCTGGTGCTGTATAATTTACATGACGATTTGGTACTGGGATTGCCATGGTTGCAGTCTCACAACCCAGTCTTGGACTGGAGAGCAATGTCTGTGTTGAGCTGGGGATGTAAGGGTATTCATGGGGACGTACCTTTGGTTTCTATTTCGTCGTCCATTCCCTCTGAAGTCCCTGAGTTCCTCTCTGATTATCAAGACGTCTTTGACGAACCCAAGCTTGGGTCGTTACCTCCGCACCGTGAGTGCGATTGTGCCATAGATTTGATACCGGGTTGTAAATATCCAAAGGGTCGTTTGTTTAATTTGTCTGTGCCGGAACATGCTGCTATGCGGGAATATATAAAGGAGTCTTTGGAAAGGGGACATATTCGTCCATCCTCTTCTCCCTTGGGAGCTGGGTTTTTCTTTGTCTCAAAAAAAGACGGCTCTTTGAGACCATGTATTGATTATCGGCT
Source organism: Ranitomeya variabilis (assembly GCF_051348905.1). Classification (NCBI taxonomy): domain Eukaryota; kingdom Metazoa; phylum Chordata; class Amphibia; order Anura; family Dendrobatidae; genus Ranitomeya; species Ranitomeya variabilis. Next base: position 89,213,249 of record NC_135236.1, read on the forward strand.
TCTGAATAAGATCACTGTTAAGTATCAATACCCATTGCCATTGCTTACTGATTTGTTTGCTCGTATAGAGGGTGCTAAGTGGTTCTCTAAAATTGATCTTCGTGGGGCGTATAATTTGGTGCGGATCAGGCAGGGGGATGAGTGGAAGACCGCATTTAATACGCCCGAGGGCCACTTTGAGTATTTGGTCATGCCTTTTGGTCTTTCTAATGCCCCTTCAGTTTTCCAGTCTTTTATGCATGATATTTTCCGCGATTTTCTGGATAAATTTATGATAATATATCTGGATGATATTCTGATTTTTTCTGATGACTGGGACTCTCATGTCCAGCAGGTCAGGAGAGTTTTTCAGGTTCTGCGGTCTAATTCTTTATGTGTGAAGGGGTCTAAGTGCGTTTTTGGGGTCCAGAAAATTTCCTTTTTGGGGTATATTTTTTCTCCCTCTTCCATTGAGATGGATCCCGTCAAGGTGCAAGCTATTTGTGACTGGACTCAGCCCTCCTCTCTTAAGGGTCTTCAGAGATTTTTGGGCTTTGACAACTTTTACCGCCGATTTATTGCTGGTTTTTCGGATGTCGTTAAACCACTGACTGATTTGACCAGACAAGGCGCTGATGTTGCTAATTGGTCCCCTCATGCTGTAGAGGCCTTTCAGGAGCTTAAGCGCCGTTTTGCCTCTGCCCCTGTGTTGCGTCAGCCTGATGTGAATCTGCCTTTTCAGGTTGAGGTTGACGCTTCGGAGATCGGAGCTGGGGCAGTGTTGTCGCAGAAAGGTTCCGACTGCTCCGTCATTAGGCCTTGTGCCTTCTTTTCTCGCAAATTTTCGCCCGCAGAGCGGAATTATGATGTTGGGAATCGGGAGCTTTTGGCCATGAAGTGGGCGTTTGAGGAGTGGCGCCATTGGCTCGAGGGGGCTAGACATCAGGTGGTGGTATTGACTGACCACAAAAATTTGATTTATCTTGAGACTGCCAGACGCCTGAATCCTAGACAGGCGCGCTGGTCTTTATTTTTTTCTCGCTTTAATTTTGTGGTGTCATACCTACCGGGTTCTAAGAATGTTAAGGCAGATGCCCTTTCTAGGAGTTTTGACCCGGACTCTCCTGGTAATTCTGAACCCACAGGTATCCTTAGGGAGGGAGTAATTTTGTCGGCCGTTTCTCCTGATCTGCGGCGGTCCTTGCAAGAGTTTCAGGCGGATAGACCGGATCGTTGTCCGCCTGATAGACTGTTTGTTCCGGATGATTGGACCAGCAGAGTCATCTCTGAGGTACATTCTTCTGCATTGGCAGGTCATCCCGGAATTTTTGGTACCAGGGATTTGGTGGCAAGATCCTTCTGGTGGCCTTCTCTGTCACGAGATGTGCGAGTCTTTGTGCAGTCATGAGACGTTTGTGCTCGGGCCAAGTCTTGTAGTTCTCGGGCTAGCGGACTGCTGTTGCCCTTGCCTATTCCTAAGAGGCCTTGGACACACATCTCGATGGATTTTATTTCAGATCTGCCTGTTTCCCAGAAGATGTCTGTCATCTGGGTGGTCTGTGACCGTTTCTCTAAAATGGTCCATTTGGTTCCTCTGCCCAAGTTGCCTTCTTCTTCTGAGTTGGTTCCTCTGTTTTTTCAGAATGTTGTCCGATTGCACGGTATTCCTGAGAATATTGTTTCTGACAGAGGTACCCAATTTGTGTCTAGATTTTGGCGGGCATTCTGTGCTAGGATGGGCATAGATTTGTCTTTTTCGTCTGCTTTTCACCCTCAGACTAATGGCCAGACCGAGCGGACTAATCAGACCCTTGAGACATATCTGAGGTGTTTTGTCTCTGCTGACCAGGATGATTGGGTTGCTTTTTTGCCATTGGCAGAGTTCGCCCTCAATAATCGGGCCAGTTCTTCCACCTTGGTGTCCCCGTTTTTCTGTAATTCGGGGTTTCACCCTCGATTTTCCTCCGGTCAGGTGGAATCCTCGGATTGTCCTGGAGTGGATGCGGTGGTAGAGAGATTGCATCACATTTGGGGGCAGGTTATGGACAATTTGAAGTTGTCCCAGGAGAAGACTCAGCGTTTTGCCAACCGTCATCGTCGTGTTGGTTCTCGGCTTTGTGTTGGAGATTTAGTGTGGTTGTCTTCTCGTTTTGTCCCTATGAGGGTCTCTTCTCCTAAGTTTAAACCTCGGTTCATCGGCCCTTATAGAATATTGGAGATTCTTAATCCTGTTTCTTTCCGTTTGGACCTCCCTGCGTCCTTTTCCATTCATAACGTTTTTCATCGGTCGTTATTGCGCAGGTATGAGGTACCTGTTGTACCTTCAGTTGAGCCTCCTGCTCCGGTGTTGGTTGAGGGTGAGTTGGAGTACGTTGTGGAGAAAATTTTGGACTCTCGTGTTTCCAGACGGAAACTCCAGTATCTGGTCAACTGGAAGGGTTACGGCCAGGAGGATAATTCTTGGGTCAATGCATCTGATGTTCATGCTTCTGATCTTGTTCGTGCCTTCCATAGGGCTCATCCTGGTCGCCCTGGTGGATCTGGTGAGGGTTCGGTGCCCCCTCCTTGAGGGGGGGGTACTGTTGTGAATTTGGATTCTGGGCTCCCCCGGTGGCCGCTTGTGGAATTGGACTTGTCATCCTCTTTCCTGTTTCACCTGATTCCATCAGTAGTGGGTGTCGCTATTTAAGCTCATTTCTCTGGTGGTTTCTTGCCGGTCAACAATGTTATCTGATGCCTCTCAGTGCTTGTTCCTGCTTCTAGACTACTACTAGATAAGTTGGACTTTTGTCCATGTTTTGTTTTGCCTATTTGTTCCAGTTCACAGCTGAAGTTTTGTTACTGTGTCTGGAAAGCTCTCGTTGATCAGGGATTGCTACTCTGGCGTTATGAGTTAATGCCAGAGTTTAAGGTAATCCCTGGATGGTGTTTGTTAGTGTTTTTCTGCTGACCATGAAAGTATACTATCTGTCTTCTGCTATCTAGTAAGCGGACCTCAAATTTGCTAAGACTATTTTCCTGCTGCGTTTGTTGTTTCATCTGAACTCACCGTCATTATATGTGGGGGGCTACTGTCTTCTTTGGAATATTTCTCTAGAGGTGAGCCAGGTCTTATATTTCCCTCTGCTAGCTATTTAGGTCTTAGGCCAGAGCTGGGCATCTAGCGATAAATAGGAAATGCTACCTGGCTATTTCTAGTTGCGCGGCAGGCTTAGTTCATGGTCAGTATAGTTCCATCTTCCGAGAGCTTGTCCCTCTATAGGCTTGCTATGATCTCTGCCTGCAGAGATCACGACAGAGGAGGTGGAGGAGATAGGAGGGATTGCCACACACACAGCTGGGGAACAGCTGACATTACTGAACCCCAATAACAGAGGAGCGACTGTTGACTGTGCGGACAGCACTTCTGGACAACAACTAGCGGTGTTGGAGCTCAGGGACAGCAGGAGGAGGAGGTGGAGGAGATAGGAAAGATTGCCACACACACAGCTGGGGAACAGCTGATGTTACTGAACCCCAATAACAGAGGAGCGACTGGTGGGACTGTGCGGACAGCACTTCTGGACAGCAACTAGCGGTGTTGGAGCCCAGCGACAGCAGGAGGAGGAGGTGGAGGAGATAGGAGGGATTGCCACACACACAGCAGGGGAGCACCTGACGTTACTGAACCCCACTAACACATTGGCGACTGGCGAGGTGTTTGGCTCTGTGCGGACAGCACTTCCGGAAAACAACTAGCGGTGTTGGAGCCCAGGGACAGCAGGAGGAGGAGGTGGAGGAGATAGGAGGGATTGCCACACACACAGCTGGGGAACAGCTGACGTTACTGAACCCCAATAACAGAGGAGCGACTGTTGACTGTGCGGACAGCACTTCCGGACAACAACTAGCGGTGTTGGAGCCCAGGGACAGGAGGAGGTGGAGGAGATAGGAGGGATTGCCACACACACAGCTGGGGAACAGCTGACGTTACTGAACCCCAATAACAGAGGAGCGACTGGTGGGACTGTGCGGACAGCACTTCTGGACAGCAACTAGCGGTGTTGGAGCCCAGGGACAGCAGGAGGAGGAGGTGGAGGAGATAGGAGGGATTGCCACACACACAGCTGGGGAACAGCTGACGTTACTGAACCCCAATAACAGGAGCGACTGGTGGGACTGTGCGGACAGCACTTCTGGACAGCAACTAGCGGTGTTGGAGCCCAGGGACAGCAGGAGGAGGAGGTGGAGGAGATAGGAGGGATTGCCACACACACAGCTGGGGAACAGCTGACGTTACTGAACCCCAATAACAGAGGAGCGACTGGTGGGACTGTGCGGACAGCACTTCTGAACAGCAACTAGCGGTGTTGGAGCACAGGGACAGCAGGAGGAGGAGGTGGAGGAGATAGGAGGGATTGCCACACACACAGCTGGGGAACAGCTGACGTTACTGAACCCCAATAACAGAGGAGCGACTGTTGACTGTGCGGACAGCACTTCCAGACAACAACTAGCGGTGTTGGAGCCCCGGGACAGCAGGAGGAGCAGAGGAACACAGTGTAGGCCGAAGCCTGATTGGAGAAAGTCGAAAGGGAACCTTTAACCCCCCCAAGGCGTTTGTAGCTGAAAGAGCCACCTTGTGCAGCACAAAGGATGCAAAAGGAAAAGGTGGCTCTTTTCATTATGCTCCTTGCAAACACAGAACTAAACACTTATAAAATGTGTCCCCTGATACCGTGAGACCGTCCCGGAGGTGGGACTTTCCTTCGTAATATGACGCAGCACAGCTGTCATTCCTACCCCCTTGGCGCCGTGCCCAGGGTCCTCAGCGTTGTTTGATTCCATCCCGGAGCCTGCGCTGTTATGTTATCCCTTGGCCAGGCACACTTAGCGCTGCCCATCTTCTGACATCATTTGGTGTCAGGCTGGCTGCGCCTGTGCGGCCGCGCTGGCCGAGAGCCCGCCTCTCAGTGTCGTCTAATGTAATCCCACCGCGGGCCTGGGATCCGTGGCCATGCGCATGTGTCAGCGTGGCGGTCGCAGGACACATTGCCGGCTACACAGCTGGGGATCAGCTGACGTTACTGAAACCCAATAACACTGGGTCGTATGTTTTGACTGTGCAGACGGCACTTCTGAGCCTCAACTGGCGGTGTTGGAGCCCAGGAATTTAAGTTCAGGTGGTAGAAAGATGAACACAACAGGAGACCTGGATACTGTAGACAGTCACCTAATTATTTAATCAGGAAGAGGAGTGGCAAATTCCTGCGAGATCCAGGCCTTGTTCCTTTTCAGGAAAGTAAGCCGGTCAACGTTATCGGAGGATAGTCGCATGCGATGGTCAGTTAGTACACCACCTGCAGCACTAAAGACGCGTTCCGATAATACACTAGCCGCAGGGCAAGCCAGCACCTCCAATGCATACTGGCTTAGCTCTGGCCATGTATCCAGCTTTGAGACCCAAAACTTGAAAGGGGAAGAGCCGTCTGGGAGTACAGCAAGAGGGCAAGACATGTAGTCTGTCACCATCTGACGGAACCGTTGCCTCCTGCTGACTGGAGCCGTCTGTGATGGTGTACACTTTTGTGGCGGGCACACAAAACTGTGCCACAGTTGGCCATACTGGTCTTGCCTTGGGCAGAGGCACTGCTTCTGCTCCCTCTTTGTGCAGAGCCTCCTCCACTGCCTGGACGCACTGAGCTGCTTTGTAATGCACTAGCAGCACTTCTCTCAGTTGGACTGGAGAAGATGATGGAATTCACCAGTGTGTCTTGGTACTCCCGCATTTTTCGCTCCCGGTTCAACGGTGTGATGAGGCTTTCTACGTTGTCCCAGTAGCGAGGATCGAGGAGGGTGAACACCCAATAATCAGACATGTTGAGAATGTGGTCCCCCTGAGGAAGCAATACATATTGTATGCGAAACGTGCGTTGGGGATCCAGGACGCAGATTGGAGTCAGACGGTTCACCTTATCATGGGTAACTAACTAAAACTATCTTTTTTCCTGCATAATTATGGGGGATTGATTGTTCACTACTTATGGTGTGGATATTCTGCTACATATGAGAAGGGTTATGATCCCAATGGAGGAATCACCCATGGATATCCACAGCATATAGCACACTATTTGAGTGGAAGGAAGGTGCCCAGGAAGGGTGAAGTGCACATGCACATGCTATTAGGTTGTGTATATAGCCATTATAGCGAGCTTCCATTACTCTATTAGTATTTTTGTCTGATATACTCCACTCTGTGTCTTGTTTGACACTTTAGTTTTATTCACTGCAAAATTTTGTACTAAAAAGACCTATGTATTGAATGTAACAAAAAATTCATGGTATTAAATAATAAAAATATTCATGAAATTTCTATTTTGGTTTTTGGTATATTTATTACTCTTTTTTTCTCCGGTTAAATGATTAATTTATGAGTTATTATACCTACATGGGTCCGCATTAAATATCTGGTATCGTATAAAATATGTTGAGAATGTGGGTGATGCGGCGGTCGTTTCTCAGGCACTGCAGCATGTAATCCACCATGTGCTACAGACTGCCAACTGGCCAAGAAACGCTGTCCCCTGCTGGAGGCGTGATCTCTGCCGCTCGTCATCACCCCACCCTCGCTGTACACACTGAGTACTGGACAATTGTGTAACTCCCTCCTCTGGACGGATGTCTTCCTCCTCCATTGACTCCTCCTCATCCTCCTCACAAAGTGTCCCCTGCCTACGCGTTTGTGAGGAACCACGTGGCGCTGTCCAGAAGATGATGGAAATGGTGAATCCTCATCCTCCACCTCTTCCACAACATCATCCCTTAGCGCTTGCAGTGATTTTTCAAGCAGGCAGATAAGGGGGACAGTCATGCTGACTAGTGCATCATCTGCACTCGCCATCCGCGTGGAATAATCGAAGGGACGCAAAACCTGGCAGACGTCCTTCATAGTGGCCCACTCTGTGGTTGTGAAGTCTGAACGGCGCGGAGTGCGACTTCTTTGCGCCTGATGCAGCTGGTAGTCCATTACAGCTTGCTGCTGCTCACACAACCGCTCCAACATATGTAACGTGGAATTCCACCTGGTAGGTAGGTCACATATGATGCGATGTTCCGGTAGGTGGTGTCGGCGCTGCAGAGCCGCAATGCGCGATTTTGCCGTGCTGGAACGCCGCAAGTGAGCACACTCTAGGCGGACCTTGTGCAGCAGTGCATCAAGATCCGGATAGTCCCTCAAAAAACTCTGCACGACCAAATTGAGCACATGTGCCAGACATGGGATGTGAGTGAGGTTGCCGAGGCCCAGAGCTGCCACCAGATTTCGGCCATTATCACACACTACCATGCCTGGCTGGAGATTCGCTGGCACAAACCACACATCGCTCTCCTGCTTGATGGCATTCCAGAGCTCCTGCGCTGTGTGGCTTCGATTCCCCAAAGAAATTAATTTCCAGACGGCCTGTTGACGTTTGGCCACGGCTGTGCTCATGTCGGTCGTAACAGGTAAACGTTCATCACGGGTCCATGTGGAGGTGGACTGTGACTGCTCCTGCAGCGATGATTCTGAGGAACTGGTGTAAGGGGAGGAGTCAATGCGTACAGAATGGATTCCTGCAATCCTTGGAGTGGGCAGGACACGTCGTGCACCACTCGCACGATCTGTACCCGGCTCAACAACATTAACCCAATGGGCAGTGAGGGAAAGGTATCACCCCTGTCCATGTTGACTGGTCCACGCATCGGTGGTGAGGTGGACCTTGCTACTGACGGCGTTCAGTAGCGCGTGTTTTATGTGTCCCTCCACATGCTTGTGCAGGGCAGGGACAGCTTGCCTGCTGAAGTAAAAGCGGCTGGGCACATTGTACTGTGGGACTGCCAATGACATCAAGTCACGGAAGCTGTCAGTCTCCACCAGCCTGAATGACAGCATTTCCAGTGACAGAAGTTTGGCAATGCCTGCAGCAATGCCTGAACGAAGCCGAGGGTGAGTATATTCCTATTAGTTATATACTCACCCTCGGACACGCCCTGCTTCTTTCCGGCAGCCTTCCTTCCTAAGAATCAGCCCTTCCAGGACCTTCGGTGACGTCACGGTGACGTCGCGGCTTGTGATTGGTCGCGCGAGCGGTCACATGGGCGGCCGCGCGACCAATCACAAGCCGCGACGTCACCGTGACGTCACCGCAGGGTCCTGGAAGGCTGATTCTAAGGAAGGAAGGTTCCCGGTAAGTTCCTTGCTTTAGCACAATAAACTTGAGTGCAGCCATTATCTATTTGCCCGGTAAGTACCAGGGCCCGTCAGAGCGTAAGTATAGCGATATTTTTTATTTTAATTCTTTATTTTACACTTAAATATGGATCCCAGGGCCTGAAGGAGAGTTTCCGCTCCTTCAGACCCTGGGAACCATTGGAAACCCAATGCACTGCATTTGGTTTCGAGTTTCGGCCGACCCCGACCCCGACTTTTTTATAGGATCGGCCGATTTCACTCGACCCGACTTTTGAAAAAGTCGGGTTTCGTGAAACCCGACCTGATCCTATAAAAGTAAAGGTCGCTCAACCCTACTCGTGGGTGGTTTGACGAGAAAGGCCGCCTTTTCTCCCATGCCTGTACTACCGATGGCTGTAGACTGGGCTGGGAGTGTGTGGATGACTGGGAACGTGGTGCTGCGGGTGGAATTACAGTGGGTCTCTGGACAACAGGGCCAGAGGTTCTTCCATGGCGATCCTGTGAGGAAGCCGAACCAGCTGCGTGTGAGCTGGAGGAAGAGGCAACACGAGCTGAAGAGGTGGTAGCTGCCGCTGTTGGTTGGCCTAGCTCTTCAGTGTGTTTTTGTAACTCAGCCACGTGCCTGGTCCGCACATGTTTCCACATGTTGAAGGTATTGAGAAAGCTGACATTTCTCCCTCTTTTGACTTTCTGATGACACACCTTGCATTTGACATAGCAAATGTCATCTGCAACTGTGTCAAAAAAGGCCCAGGCACTGCAAGTCTTGGGAGCGCCCTTTTTGGCTTTTGGAAGAGACATGCTCCTAACGGGTGCCAAAGTGGAGGCTACAGGATCCGCAGTCTTCCCCCTCCCTCTCCCTCTTTGGCCCATTCGGGGAATCTCTTCCTCAGAGCTGCTCCCACCACCTTCCTGTCCCTCACGCCAAGATGGGTCAAGGACCTCATCATCTACACTACCCTCTGCCACCAACTGCTCCTCCTGGGTAGTCTCAGCAGCAGAGCACGCACCAGAAAGTGGCACCTGAGTGTCATCAGCGGATGCGTTCTGCGATGTGGTGACCGGAGGCACTGGCCCACCCGCCTCTTCAGAGGAAGAGAGAAAAAGCGGTTGGGCATCACTGCACCCTGCCTCTTCTTCCATTTCTCCAATGCTGCTTGGCTGGCCCCCTGTTTCCAAGCCAAGAGATTCAGAGAACAGAAGTAGAGACGGCTCCTGTCCTGGGCTCTCTGTCTGCCTGGGCAATTTGGCAGGTGGTGAAGAGACAGATGGCTGCTCTCCAGTGCTCTGTGTCTGAGAGGATGTGGCACTAATTGAAGTCAATGCGTTAGCTGCCATCCATCCGACAACGGCTTCAATTTGTTCTTCACACAGCAGCGGTGTACGGCGCTCTGCGACAAAGCTGCGCGTGAAGGACTGTTCCCTGGTGAAACTGGGTGCTGAGGAGTCACCGGTGCCCGCAGCAGGCACAGAATCCCCACGTCCTCTCCCTGCTCCGCGCCCACGCCCTCGTGCCTTACTCCCTGCCTTCTTCATCTTGGTTGACTGATAAAGATAAGCAGAAAAGTACTAACGGCTTTGTGTGCTTATTCCTGAACAGCTCCTAACAGGTATAAGAAACACTAATTTTCTAAAGTGTGGACTAGACTTTAATATGAGCTAATGTGGCCTACACAAATGTAAAGTTGTGTGTTTGGTGAACTTTATTATTTATTTATTTTTTTTGGGCTGAACTGACAACAGAGAGAGCTGCAGTCACACGGAGACCGTGCAGACAGCCGTAAACGGCGCTGCAAGGCCCAAAAACCCTCCTCTACGTTATCCTATGTAGTGTTTTTCCACAAGTTAGCTGGATACGGGTGGAAAGACACTAATAGGAATTTTTTGAAAAAATGTGCAGCAGCCTGCACTACTTAAAACAAAAGGAAAATTGATTTTACGGTATGACGCAGTGAAGAACCCTGAGCTGGATACAACCAGGCTATGGCTGCTCACAGACTACAGGGCGAGCTGCAGTCACACGGAGACCGTGCAGACAGCCGTAAACGGCGCTGCAAGGCCCAAAAACCCTCCTCTACGTTATCCTATGTAGTGTTTTTCCACAAGTTAGCTGGATACGGGTGGAAAGACACTTAGGGTATGTGCACACGTCAGGATTTTGTCAGGATTTTGTCAGGATTTTTCATCAGGATTTGTAGCCAAAACCAGGAGTGGAACAATTAGAGGAAAAGTATAATAGAAACATATGCACCACTTCTGCATTTATCACCCACTCCTGGTTTTGGCTACAAAACCTGATGAAAAATCCTGACAAAATCCTGACAAAATCCTGACGTGTGGACATACCCTAATAGCAATTTTTTGAAAAAATGTGCAGCAGCCTGCACTACTTAAAACAAAAGGAAAATTGATTTTACGGTATGACGCAGTGAAGAACCCTGAGCTGGATACAACCAGGCTATGGCTGCTCACAGACTACAGGGCGAGCTGCAGTCACACGGAGACCGTGCAGACAGCTGTAAACGGCGCTGCAAGGCCCAAAAAAACTCCTCTACTTTATCCTATGTAGTGTTTTTCCACCAGTTAGCTGGATACGGGTGGAAAGTCACTAATAGGAATTATTAGAAAAAATGAGCAGCAGACTACACTACTTGAAAAAAAAAAAAAAATTAGAACAGTATGAGGCAATGAACCACCCTCCCTGAACTGAATACAACCAGCTATGGCCTATGGCTGCACACAGACTAGAGAGTGGGCTGCACTCACACACACACACACACCCACAGACCTTGCAGATCTCTGTGAAAACAGCGCTGCAAGGCAAAAGCAAGGTGATTAGTAGGTGAACACAGCGATTGCTAAATTAGCCTTGGAAAAGAACAATGAAGCAAATCGCTATCTCTAAACTGGCCCTCAGTCAGCAAACAGCGTCCTGTCACTAACTGAATTCACAGCAGAGTGATCGCAAAATGGCGCCAGCGACTTTTAAACTGCAGCATGACATCATTTCAGCAGCCAATCACAGCCTTGCCAGTAGTTTCATGCCCTCCATGCTGAACAGGATGTGCCCACACTTGGAATCATTCTCATTGGCTGAATTCGTGCAAATTTGTGCAGTTTGAATCCTGGGAACTTCCGATTCCGGTATCCGATACGCGGCAAGTATCGGATCTCGGTATCGGAATTCCGATACCGCTAAGTATCAGCCGATACCCGATACTTGCGGTATCGGAATGCTCAACACTAGTTAACACGCAATTGTGTGGGGCCGACAAACATAGCATCTTAATTGTTTGCATCTTCATTTATGACCCAAATAACAAAGAGTAACTTTTCTAAGATATGGATATGCTTTCAACCACACAATATTGACAAATATCAAAATCAAAAATTATAATTGAAAAATGTAAACGGTTTTTGAAACATTTTGGACAACGTTCTTTTTTTCATATCATGTTCTTTCTTACAAAACAAAATGAGTAATCTTTCAATTTTCACCCTGGCCACTGGGAATATTTTGGACTCAAACATCCTGTCGTTCTAGAGCAGTTTTGCTTAATATCAGAGGTATGGTTACAAAGACTGACAACACCTATGTACGCAGCTGTTAACACAGGATCTAGGAATCACAAAAGGTGATGTCACAGATGACCCTGCAGCCCCTGAATTCAGAAGAATTTTTTATATCGTCAATGTCTGTTCATTGCAGCAAATGTAAGTGCGCATTTCCTGGAAAAAAAAACAAAAACAGGATGTTTGAGTCTAAAATGACCCAGCGTCCAGTGTATAAATTTCTCATTTTCATGTTTAATAAAGATTGTGATATGGTAAAATATATATTGTCAAACATTATAATAAAACCTTAGAAACCTGTTGTAAGCAATCATTAATTTTCTGAAGAACTATCCCATTTCAAATTTTTTTTCAATCAAATTTATGTCACAGCGGTGTACCCAGTCAGCTCCAGTGGAGCAATCGGTCAGCGCACGGTACTTATAAAGCAGTAACTGTCGAGTGATGCCGAGGTTGTGAGTTTGACCCTCACCTGGAGCATTCTATTCTTGCCTTTGTTTTGTATTTTTTACTACTGAAGTCGTTGAATCGGTTCATGATCTAGTGCCAAGATTAAGAGAGAAATTTCAACGAGATATTTGTTGTTTAAATTTTTGTATTTTTTTAAATTGCCGCAGGTTGGACAAGTCTATTGAGTCCCACCGTAATCTGGTGTCATAATTGAAAGGGAAATGTGGAAGATATCTATTTAGTTTTTCAGGCTTCTGGCAGTCCAATAAACTTTCCATCATCGGCATTAATAACGTACAGTGACCCGACAAAGTTAGCCCTGGCTCTCTTCTAAAATAAAGATGCATGTGCATTCGGACGGTTTGTTTCAATTTGGAGTTCAAACGTACAAGATAGTTCTTGATAACTCAATCAAAATTGAGTGCTTCACCACTCTTGTGGTAACCAAAGAAAGTCTGGATTTTTAAGCTACTCCATCAAGCCCCAGTGGCCTAATGGATAAGGCACTGGCCTCCTAAGCCAGGGATTGTGGGTTCAAGTCCCATCTGGGGTGCTTGTTGATTTCCCCTACCAACAGCTTCTCATGGAAGGTTGATGGTGCAGGTGTAAACTGTTCTCCTTGTGTTGTTTCTTTGTAAATTAGTTCTTGCAAACCTCTACCCTTTACAACGATCATTTCCATGTACTGAGAGAAGTGTGTGGGGCTGACAAACATAGCATCTTAATTGTTTGCATCTTCATTTATGACCCAAATAACAAAGAGTATCTTTTCTAAGATATGGATATGCTTTCAACCACACAATGTTGGCAAATATCAAAATCAAAAACTATAATTGAAAAATGTAAACGGTTTTTGAAACATTTTGGACAACGTTCTTTTTTTCATATCATGTTCTTTCTTACAAAACAAAATGAGTAATCTTTCAATTTTCACCCTGGCCACTGGGAATATTTTGGACTCAAACATCCTGTCGTTCTAGAGCAGTTTTGCTTAATATCAGAGGTATCGTTACAAAGACTGACAACACCTCTGTACGCAGCTGTTAACACAGGATCTAAGAATCACTAAAGATGATGTCACAGATGACCCTGCAGCCCCTGAATTCAGAAGAATGTTTTATATCGTCAATGTCTGTTCATTGCAGCAAATGTAAGTGCGCATTTCCTGAAAACAAAAAAAAACAAAACAGAATGTTTGAGTCTAAAATGACCCAGCGTCCAGTGTATGAATTTCTCATTTTCATTTTTAATAAAGATTGTGATATGGTAAAATATATATTGTCAAACATTATAATAAAACCTTAGAAACCTGTTGTAAGCAATCATTAATTTTCTGAAGAACTATCCCATTTCAATTTTTTTTTCAATCAAATTTATGTCACAGCAATGTACCCAGTCAGCTCCAGTGGAGCAATCGGTCAGCGCACGGTACTTATAAAGCAGTAACTGTCGAGTGATGCCGAGGTTGTGAGTTTGACCCTCACCTGGAGCATTCTATTCTTGCCTTTGTTTTGTATTTTTTACTACTGAAGTCGTTGAATCGGTTCATGATCTAGTGCCAAGATTAAGAGAGAAATTTCAACGAGATATGTGTTGTTTAAATTTTTGTATTTTTTTAAATTGCCGCAGGTTGGACAAGTCTATTGAGTCCCACCGTAATCTAGTGTCATAATTGAAAGGGAAATGTGGAAGATATCTATTTAGTTTTTCAGGCTTCTGGCAGTCCAATAAACTTTCCATCATCGGCATTAATAACGTACAGTGACCCGACAAAGTTAGCCCTGGCTCTCTTCTAAAATAAAGATGCATGTGCATTCGGATGGTTTGTTTCAATTTGGAGTTCAAACGTACAAGATCGTTCTTGATAACTCAATCAAAAGTGAGTGATTCACTCTTGTGGTAACCAAAGAAAGTCTGGATTTTTAAGTTACTCCATCAAGCCCCAGTGGCCTAATGGATAAGGCACTGGCCTCCTAAGCCAGGGATTGGGGTGCTTGTTGATTTCCCTTTCCAACAGCTTCTCATGGAAGGTTGATGGTGCAGGTGTAAACTGTTCTCCTTGTGTTGTTTCTTTGTAAATTAGTTCTTGCAAACCTCTACCCTTTACAACGATCCTTTCCATGTACTGAGAGAAGTGTTAACACGCAATTGTGTGGGGCCGACAAACATAGCATCTTAATTGTTTGCATCGTCATTTATGACCCAAATAACAAAGAGTATCTTTTCTAAGATATGGATATGCTTTCAACCACACAATATTGGCAAATATCAAAATCAAAAATTATAATTGAAAAATGTAAACGGTTTTTGAAACATTTTGGACGACGTTCTTTTTTTCATATCATGTTCTTTCTTACAAAACAAAATGAGTAATCTTTCAATTTTCACCCTGGCCACTGGGAATATTTTGGACTCAAACATCCTGTCGTTCTAGAGCAGTTTTGCTTAATATCAGAGGTATGGTTACAAAGACTGACAACACCTCTTTACGCAGCTGTTAACACAGGATCTAGGAATCACAAAAGGTGATGTCACAGATGACCCTGCAGCCCCTGAATTCAGAAGAATTTTTTATATCGTCAATGTCTGTTCATTGCAGCAAATGTAAGTGCGCATTTCCTGAAGAAAAAAAAAAACAAAAAAAAAAACAGGATGTTTGAGTCTAAAATGACCCAGCGTCCAGTGTATAAATTTCTCATTTTCATTTTTAATAAAGATTGTGATATGGTAAAATATATATTGTCAAACATTATAATAAAACCTTAGAAACCTGTTGTAAGCAATCATTAATTTTCTGAAGAACTATCCCATTTCAATTTTTTTTTTTAATCAAATTTATGTCATAGCGGTGTACCCAGTCAGCTCCAGTGGCGCAATCGGTCAGCGCGCGGTACTTATAAAGCAGTAACTGTCGAGTGATGCCGAGGTTGTGAGTTCGACCCTCACCTGGAGCATTCTATTCTTGCCTTCGTTTTGTATTTTTTACTACTGAAGTCGTTGAATCGGTTCATGATCTAGTGTCAAGATTAAGAGAGAAATTTCAACGAGATGTTTGTTGTTTAAATTTTTGTATTTTTTTAAATTGCCGCAGGTTGGACAAGTCTATTGAGTCCCACCGTAATCTGGTGTCATAATTGAAAGGGAAATGTGGAAGATATCTATTTAGTTTTTCAGGCTTCTGGCAGTCCAATAAACTTTCCATCATCGGCATTGATAACGTACAGTGACCCGACAAAGTTAGCCCTGGCTCTCTTCTAAAATAAAGATGCATGTGCATTCGGACGGTTTGTTTCAATTTGGAGTTCAAACGTACAAGATCGTCCTTGATAACTCAATCAAAAGTGAGTGATTCACTCTTGTGGTAACCAAAGAAAGTCTGGATTTTTAAGCTACTCCATCAAGCCCCAGTGGCCTAATGGCTAAGGCACTGGCCTCCTAAGCCAGGGATTGTGGGTTCAAGTCCCATCTGGGGTGCTTGTTGATTTCCCCTTCCAACAGTTTCTCATGGAAGGTTGATGGTGCAGGTGTAAACTGTTCTCCTTGTGTTGTTTCTTTGTAAATTAGTTCTTGCAAACCTCTACCCTTTACAACGATCCTTTCCATGTACTGAGAGAAGTGTTAACACGCAATTGTGTGGGGCCGACAAACATAGCATCTTAATTGTTTGCATCATCATTTATGACCCAAATAACAAAGAGTATCTTTTCTAAGATATGGATATGCTTTCAACCACACAATATTGGCAAATATCAAAATCAAAAATTATAATTGAAAAATGTAAACGGTTTTTGAAACATTTTGGACAACGTTCTTTTTTTCATATCATGTTCTTTCTTACAAAACAAAATGAGTAATCTTTCAATTTTCACCCTGGCCACTGGGAATATTTTGGACTCAAACATCCTGTCGTTCTAGAGCAGTTTTGCTTAATATCAGAGGTATGGTTACAAAGACTGACAACACCTCTGTACGCAGCTGTTAACACAGGATCTAGGAATCACAAAAGGTGATGTCACAGATGACCCTGCAGCCCCTGAATTCAGAAGAATTTTTTATATCGTCAATGTCTGTTCATTGCAGCAAATGTAAGTGCGCATTTCCTGAAGAAAAAAAAAACAAAAAAAAAAACAGGATGTTTGAGTCTAAAATGACCCAGCGTCCAGTGTATAAATTTCTCATTTTCATTTTTAATAAAGATTGTGATATGGTAAAATATTTATTGTCAAACATTATAATAAAACCTTAGAAACCTGTTGTAAGCAATCATTAATTTTCTGAAGAACTATCCCATTTCAATTTTTTTTTTTAATCAAATTTATGTCATAGCGGTGTACCCAGTCAGCTCCAGTGGCGCAATCGGTCAGCGCGCGGTACTTATAAAGCAGTAACTGTCGAGTGATGCCGAGGTTGTGAGTTCGACCCTCACCTGGAGCATTCTATTCTTGCCTTCGTTTTGTATTTTTTACTGCTGAAGTCGTTGAATCGGTTCATGATCTAGTGTCAAGATTAAGAGAGAAATTTCAACAAGATATTTGTTGTTTAAATTTTTGTATTTTTTTAAATTGCCGCAGGTTGGACAAGTCTATTGAGTCCCACCGTAATCTGGTGTCATAATTGAAAGGGAAATGTGGAAGATATCTATTTAGTTTTTCAGGCTTCTGGCAGTCCAATAAACTTTCCATCATCGGCATTGATAACGTACAGTGACCCGACAAAGTTAGCCCTGGCTCTCTTCTAAAATAAAGATGCATGTGCATTCGGACGGTTTGTTTCAATTTGGAGTTCAAACGTACAAGATCGTCCTTGATAACTCAATCAAAAGTGAGTGATTCACTCTTGTGGTAACCAAAGAAAGTCTGGATTTTTAAGCTACTCCATCAAGCCCCAGTGGCCTAATGGATAAGGCACTGGCCTCCTAAGCCAGGGATTGTGGGTTCAAGTCCCATCTGGGGTGCTTGTTGTTTTCCCTTTCCAACAGTTTCTCATGGAAGGTTGATGGTGCAGGTGTAAACTGTTCGCCTTGTGTTGTTTCTTTGTAAATTAGTTCTTGCAAACCTCTACCCTTTACAACGATCCTTTCCATGTACTGAGAGAAGTGTTAACACGCAATTGTGTGGGGCCGACAAACATAGCATCTTAATTGTTTGCATCGTCATTTATGACCCAAATAACAAAGAGTATCTTTTCTAAGATATGGATATGCTTTCAACCACACAATATTGGCAAATATCAAAATCAAAAATTATAATTGAAAAATATAAACGGTTTTTGAAACATTTTGGACAACGTTCTTTTTTTCATATCATGTTCTTTCTTACAAAACAAAATGAGTAATCTTTCAATTTTCACCCTGGCCACTGGGAATATTTTGGACTCAAACATCCTGTCGTTCTAGAGCAGTTTTGCTTAATATCAGAGGTATGGTTACAAAGACTGACAACACCTCTGTACGCAGCTGTTAACACAGGATCTAGGAATCACAAAAGGTGATGTCACAGATGACCCTGCAGCCCCTGAATTCAGAAGAATTTTTTATATCGTCAATGTCTGTTCATTGCAGCAAATGTAAGTGCGCATTTCCTGAAGAAAAAAAAAACAAAAAAAAAAACAGGATGTTTGAGTCTAAAATGACCCAGCGTCCAGTGTATAAATTTCTCATTTTCATTTTTAATAAAGATTGTGATATGGTAAAATATTTATTGTCAAACATTATAATAAAACCTTAGAAACCTGTTGTAAGCAATCATTAATTTTCTGAAGAACTATCCCATTTCAATTTTTTTTTTTAATCAAATTTATGTCATAGCGGTGTACCCAGTCAGCTCCAGTGGCGCAATCGGTCAGCGCGCGGTACTTATAAAGCAGTAACTGTCGAGTGATGCCGAGGTTGTGAGTTTGACCCTCACCTGGAGCATTCTATTCTTGCCTTCGTTTTGTATTTTTTACTACTGAAGTCGTTGAATCGGTTCATGATCTAGTGTCAAGATTAAGAGAGAAATTTCAACGAGATATTTGTTGTTTAAATTTTTGTATTTTTTTAAATTGCCGCAGGTTGGACAAGTCTATTGAGTCCCACCGTAATCTGGTGTCATAATTGAAAGGGAAATGTGGAAGATATCTATTTAGTTTTTCAGGCTTCTGGCAGTCCAATAAACTTTCCATCATCGGCATTGATAACGTACAGTGACCCGACAAAGTTAGCCCTGGCTCTCTTCTAAAATAAAGATGCATGTGCATTCGGACGGTTTGTTTCAATTTGGAGTTCAAACGTACAAGATCGTCCTTGATAACTCAATCAAAAGTGAGTGATTCACTCTTGTGGTAACCAAAGAAAGTCTGGATTTTTAAGCTACTCCATCAAGCCCCAGTGGCCTAATGGATAAGGCACTGGCCTCCTAAGCCAGGGATTGTGGGTTCAAGTCCCATCTGGGGTGCTTGTTGATTTCCCTTTCCAACAGTTTCTCATGGAAGGTTGATGGTGCAGGTGTAAACTGTTCTCCTTGTGTTGTTTCTTTGTAAATTAGTTCTTGCAAACCTCTACCCTTTACAACGATCCTTTCCATGTACTGAGAGAAGTGTTAACACGCAATTGTGTGGGGCCGACAAACATAGCATCTTAATTGTTTGCATCATCATTTATGACCCAAATAACAAAGAGTATCTTTTCTAAGATATGGATATGCTTTCAACCACACAATATTGGCAAATATCAAAATCAAAAATTATAATTGAAAAATGTAAACGGTTTTTGAAACATTTTGGACAACGTTCTTTTTTTCATATCATGTTCTTTCTTACAAAACAAAATGAGTAATCTTTCAATTTTCACCCTGGCCACTGGGAATATTTTGGACTCAAACATCCTGTCGTTCTAGAGCAGTTTTGCTTAATATCAGAGGTATGGTTACAAAGACTGACAACACCTCTGTACGCAGCTGTTAACACAGGATCTAGGAATCACAAAAGGTGATGTCACAGATGACCCTGCAGCCCCTGAATTCAGAAGAATTTTTTATATCGTCAATGTCTGTTCATTGCAGCAAATGTAAGTGCGCATTTCCTGAAGAAAAAAAAAACAAAAAAAAAAACAGGATGTTTGAGTCTAAAATGACCCAGCGTCCAGTGTATAAATTTCTCATTTTCATTTTTAATAAAGATTGTGATATGGTAAAATATTTATTGTCAAACATTATAATAAAACCTTAGAAACCTGTTGTAAGCAATCATTAATTTTCTGAAGAACTATCCCATTTCAATTTTTTTTTTTAATCAAATTTATGTCATAGCGGTGTACCCAGTCAGCTCCAGTGGCGCAATCGGTCAGCGCGCGGTACTTATAAAGCAGTAACTGTCGAGTGATGCCGAGGTTGTGAGTTCGACCCTCACCTGGAGCATTCTATTCTTGCCTTCGTTTTGTATTTTTTACTACTGAAGTCGTTGAATCGGTTCATGATCTAGTGTCAAGATTAAGAGAGAAATTTCAACGAGATATTTGTTGTTTAAATTTTTGTATTTTTTTAAATTGCCGCAGGTTGGACAAGTCTATTGAGTCCCACCGTAATCTGGTGTCATAATTGAAAGGGAAATGTGGAAGATATCTATTTAGTTTTTCAGGCTTCTGGCAGTCCAATAAACTTTCCATCATCGGCATTGATAACGTACAGTGACCCGACAAAGTTAGCCCTGGCTCTCTTCTAAAATAAAGATGCATGTGCATTCGGACGGTTTGTTTCAATTTGGAGTTCAAACGTACAAGATCGTCCTTGATAACTCAATCAAAAGTGAGTGATTCACTCTTGTGGTAACCAAAGAAAGTCTGGATTTTTAAGCTACTCCATCAAGCCCCAGTGGCCTAATGGATAAGGCACTGGCCTCCTAAGCCAGGGATTGTGGGTTCAAGTCCCATCTGGGGTGCTTGTTGATTTCCCTTTCCAACAGTTTCTCATGGAAGGTTGATGGTGCAGGTGTAAACTGTTCTCCTTGTGTTGTTTCTTTGTAAATTAGTTCTTGCAAACCTCTACCCTTTACAACGATCCTTTCCATGTACTGAGAGAAGTGTTAACACGCAATTGTGTGGGGCCGACAAACATAGCATCTTAATTGTTTGCATCATCATTTATGACCCAAATAACAAAGAGTATCTTTTCTAAGATATGGATATGCTTTCAACCACACAATATTGGCAAATATCAAAATCAAAAATTATAATTGAAAAATGTAAACGGTTTTTGAAACATTTTGGACAACGTTCTTTTTTTCATATCATGTTCTTTCTTACAAAACAAAATGAGTAATCTTTCAATTTTCACCCTGGCCACTGGGAATATTTTGGACTCAAACATCCTGTCGTTCTAGAGCAGTTTTGCTTAATATCAGAGGTATGGTTACAAAGACTGACAACACCTCTTTACGCAGCTGTTAACACAGGATCTAGGAATCACAAAAGGTGATGTCACAGATGACCCTGCAGCCCCTGAATTCAGAAGAATTTTTTATATCGTCAATGTCTGTTCATTGCAGCAAATGTAAGTGCGCATTTCCTGAAGAAAAAAAAACAAAAAAAAAAAACAGGATGTTTGAGTCTAAAATGACCCAGCGTCCAGTGTATAAATTTCTCATTTTCATTTTTAATAAAGATTGTGATATGGTAAAATATATATTGTCAAACATTATAATAAAACCTTAGAAACCTGTTGTAAGCAATCATTAATTTTCTGAAGAACTATCCCATTTCAATTTTTTTTTTTAATCAAATTTATGTCATAACGGTGTACCCAGTCAGCTCCAGTGGCGCAATCGGTCAGCGCGCGGTACTTATAAAGCAGTAACTGTCGAGTGATGCCGAGGTTGTGAGTTCGACCCTCACCTGGAGCATTCTATTCTTGCCTTCGTTTTGTATTTTTTACTACTGAAGTCGTTGAATCGGTTCATGATCTAGTGTCAAGATTAAGAGAGAAATTTCAACGAGATATTTGTTGTTTAAATTTTTGTATTTTTTTAAATTGCCGCAGGTTGGACAAGTCTATTGAGTCCCACCGTAATCTGGTGTCATAATTGAAAGGGAAATGTGGAAGATATCTATTTAGTTTTTCAGGCTTCTGGCAGTCCAATAAACTTTCCATCATCGGCATTGATAACGTACAGTGACCCGACAAAGTTAGCCCTGGCTCTCTTCTAAAATAAAGATGCATGTGCATTCGGACGGTTTGTTTCAATTTGGAGTTCAAACGTACAAGATCGTCCTTGATAACTCAATCAAAAGTGAGTGATTCACTCTTGTGGTAACCAAAGAAAGTCTGGATTTTTAAGCTACTCCATCAAGCCCCAGTGGCCTAATGGATAAGGCACTGGCCTCCTAAGCCAGGGATTGTGGGTTCAAGTCCCATCTGGGGTGCATGTTGATTTCCCTTTCCAACAGTTTCTCATGGAAGGTTGATGGTGCAGGTGTAAACTGTTCTCCTTGTGTTGTTTCTTTGTAAATTAGTTCTTGCAAACCTCTACCCTTTACAACGATCCTTTCCATGTACTGAGAGAAGTGTTAACACGCAATTGTGTGGGGCCGACAAACATAGCATCTTAATTGTTTGCATCATCATTTATGACCCAAATAACAAAGAGTATCTTTTCTAAGATATGGATATGCTTTCAACCACACAATATTGGCAAATATCAAAATCAAAAATTATAATTGAAAAATGTAAACGGTTTTTGAAACATTTTGGACAACGTTCTTTTTTTCATATCATGTTCTTTCTTACAAAACAAAATGAGTAATCTTTCAATTTTCACCCTGGCCACTGGGAATATTTTGGACTCAAACATCCTGTCGTTCTAGAGCAGTTTTGCTTAATATCAGAGGTATGGTTACAAAGACTGACAACACCTCTTTACGCAGCTGTTAACACAGGATCTAGGAATCACAAAAGGTGATGTCACAGATGACCCTGCAGCCCCTGAATTCAGAAGAATTTTTTATATCGTCAATGTCTGTTCATTGCAGCAAATGTAAGTGCGCATTTCCTGAAGAAAAAAAAAAAAAAAACAGGATGTTTGAGTCTAAAATGACCCAGCGTCCAGTGTATAAATTTCTCATTTTCATTTTTAATAAAGATTGTGATATGGTAAAATATTTATTGTCAAACATTATAATAAAACCTTAGAAACCTGTTGTAAGCAATCATTAATTTTCTGAAGAACTATCCCATTTCAATTTTTTTTTTAATCAAATTTATGTCATAGCGGTGTACCCAGTCAGCTCCAGTGGCGCAATCGGTCAGCGCGCGGTACTTATAAAGCAGTAACGGTCGAGTGATGCCGAGGTTGTGAGTTCGACCCTCACCTGGAGCATTCTATTCTTGCCTTCGTTTTGTATTTTTTACTACTGAAGTCGTTGAATCGGTTCATGATCTAGTGTCAAGATTAAGAGAGAAATTTCAACGAGATATTTGTTGTTTAAATTTTTGTATTTTTTTAAATTGCCGCAGGTTGGACAAGTCTATTGAGTCCCACCGTAATCTGGTGTCATAATTGAAAGGGAAATGTGGAAGATATCTATTTAGTTTTTCAGGCTTCTGGCAGTCCAATAAACTTTCCATCATCGGCATTGATAATGTACAGTGACCCGACAAAGTTAGCCCTGGCTCTCTTCTAAAATAAAGATGCATGTGCATTCGGACGGTTTGTTTCAATTTGGAGTTCAAACGTACAAGATCGTCCTTGATAACTCAATCAAAACTGAGTGATTCACTCTTGTGGTAACCAAAGAAAGTCTGGATTTTTAAGCTACTCCATCAAGCCCCAGTGGCCTAATGGATAAGGCACTGGCCTCCTAAGCCTGGGATTGTGGGTTCAAGTCCCATCTGGGGTGCTTGTTGATTTCCCTTTCCAACAGTTTATCATGGAAGGTTGATGGTGCAGGTGTAAACTGTTCTCCTTGTGTTGTTTCTTTGTAAATTAGTTCTTGCAAACCTCTACCCTTTACAACGATCCTTTCCATGTACTGAGAGAAGTGTTAACACGCAATTGTGTGGGGCCGACAAACATAGCATCTTAATTGTTTGCATCGTCATTTATGACCCAAATAACAAAGAGTATCTTTTCTAAGATATGGATATGCTTTCAACCACACAATATTGGCAAATATCAAAATCAAAAATTATAATTGAAAAATGTAAACGGTTTTTGAAACATTTTGGACAACGTTCTTTTTTTCATATCATGTTCTTTCTTACAAAACAAAATGAGTAATCTTTCAATTTTCACCCTGGCCACTGGGAATATTTTGGACTCAAACATCCTGTCGTTCTAGAGCAGTTTTGCTTAATATCAGAGGTATGGTTACAAAGACTGACAACACCTCTGTACGCAGCTGTTAACACAGGATCTAGGAATCACAAAAGGTGATGTCACAGATGACCCTGCAGCCCCTGAATTCAGAAGAATTTTTTATATCGTCAATGTCTGTTCATTGCAGCAAATGTAAGTGCGCATTTCCTGAAGAAAAAAAAAACAAAAAAAAAAACAGGATGTTTGAGTCTAAAATGACCCAGCGTCCAGTGTATAAATTTCTCATTTTCATTTTTAATAAAGATTGTGATATGGTAAAATATTTATTGTCAAACATTATAATAAAACCTTAGAAACCTGTTGTAAGCAATCATTAATTTTCTGAAGAACTATCCCATTTCAATTTTTTTTTTTAATCAAATTTATGTCATAGCGGTGTACCCAGTCAGCTCCAGTGGCGCAATCGGTCAGCGCGCGGTACTTATAAAGCAGTAACTGTCGAGTGATGCCGAGGTTGTGAGTTCGACCCTCACCTGGAGCATTCTATTCTTGCCTTCGTTTTGTATTTTTTACTACTGAAGTCGTTGAATCGGTTCATGATCTAGTGTCAAGATTAAGAGAGAAATTTCAACGAGATATTTGTTGTTTAAATTTTTGTATTTTTTTAAATTGCCGCAGGTTGGACAAGTCTATTGAGTCCCACCGTAATCTGGTGTCATAATTGAAAGGGAAATGTGGAAGATATCTATTTAGTTTTTCAGGCTTCTGGCAGTCCAATAAACTTTCCATCATCGGCATTGATAACGTACAGTGACCCGACAAAGTTAGCCCTGGCTCTCTTCTAAAATAAAGATGCATGTGCATTCGGACGGTTTGTTTCAATTTGGAGTTCAAACGTACAAGATCGTCCTTGATAACTCAATCAAAAGTGAGTGATTCACTCTTGTGGTAACCAAAGAAAGTCTGGATTTTTAAGCTACTCCATCAAGCCCCAGTGGCCTAATGGATAAGGCACTGGCCTCCTAAGCCAGGGATTGTGGGTTCAAGTCCCATCTGGGGTGCTTGTTGATTTCCCTTTCCAACAGTTTCTCATGGAAGGTTGATGGTGCAGGTGTAAACTGTTCTCCTTGTGTTGTTTCTTTGTAAATTAGTTCTTGCAAACCTCTACCCTTTACAACGATCCTTTCCATGTACTGAGAGAAGTGTTAACACGCAATTGTGTGGGGCCGACAAACATAGCATCTTAATTGTTTGCATCGTCATTTATGACCCAAATAACAAAGAGTATCTTTTCTAAGATATGGATATGCTTTCAACCACACAATATTGGCAAATATCAAAATCAAAAATTATAATTGAAAAATGTAAACGGTTTTTGAAACATTTTGGACAACGTTCTTTTTTTCATATCATGTTCTTTCTTACAAAACAAAATGAGTAATCTTTCAATTTTCACCCTGGCCACTGGGAATATTTTGGACTCAAACATCCTGTCGTTCTAGAGCAGTTTTGCTTAATATCAGAGGTATGGTTACAAAGACTGACAACACCTCTTTACGCAGCTGTTAACACAGGATCTAGGAATCACAAAAGGTGATGTCACAGATGACCCTGCAGCCCCTGAATTCAGAAGAATTTTTTATATCGTCAATGTCTGTTCATTGCAGCAAATGTAAGTGCGCATTTCCCGAAGAAAAAAAAAACAAAAAAAAAAAACAGGATGTTTGAGTCTAAAATGACCCAGCGTCCAGTGTATAAATTTCTCATTTTCATTTTTAATAAAGATTGTGATATGGTAAAATATATATTGTCAAACATTATAATAAAACCTTAGAAACCTGTTGTAAGCAATCATTAATTTTCTGAAGAACTATCCCATTTCAATTTTTTTTTTTAATCAAATTTATGTCATAGCGGTGTACCCAGTCAGCTCCAGTGGCGCAATCGGTCAGCGCGCGGTACTTATAAAGCAGTAACTGTCGAGTGATGCCGAGGTTGTGAGTTCGACCCTCACCTGGAGCATTCTATTCTTGCCTTCGTTTTGTATTTTTTACTACTGAAGTCGTTGAATCGGTTCATGATCTAGTGTCAAGATTAAGAGAGAAATTTCAACGAGATATTTGTTGTTTAAATTTTTGTATTTTTTTAAATTGCCGCAGGTTGGACAAGTCTATTGAGTCCCACCGTAATCTGGTGTCATAATTGAAAGGGAAATGTGGAAGATATCTATTTAGTTTTTCAGGCTTCTGGCAGTCCAATAAACTTTCCATCATCGGCATTAATAACGTACAGTGACCCGACAAAGTTAGCCCTGGCTCTCTTCTAAAATAAAGATGCATGTGCATTCGGACGGTTTGTTTCAATTTGGAGTTCAAAAGTACAAGATCGTTCTTGATAACTCAATCAAAAGTGAGTGATTCACTCTTGTGGTAACCAAAGAAAGTCTGGATTTTTAAGCTACTTCATCAAGCCCCAGTGGCCTAATGGATAAGGCACTGGCCTCCTAAGCCAGGGATTGTGGGTTCAAGTCCCATCTGGGGTGCTTGTTGATTTCCCTTTCCAACAGTTTCTCATGGAAGGTTGATGGTGCAGGTGTAAACTGTTCTCCTTGTGTTGTTTCTTTGTAAATTAGTTCTTGCAAACCTCTACCCTTTACAACGATCCTTTCCATGTACTGAGAGAAGTGTTAACACGCAATTGTGTGGGGCCGACAAACATAGCATCTTAATTGTTTGCATCGTCATTTATGACCCAAATAACAAAGAGTATCTTTTCTAAGATATGGATATGCTTTCAACCACACAATATTGGCAAATATCAAAATCAAAAATTATAATTGAAAAATGTAAACGGTTTTTGAAACATTTTGGACAACGTTCTTTTTTTCATATCATGTTCTTTCTTACAAAACAAAATGAGTAATCTTTCAATTTTCACCCTGGCCACTGGGAATATTTTGGACTCAAACATCCTGTCGTTCTAGAGCAGTTTTGCTTAATATCAGAGGTATGGTTACAAAGACTGACAACACCTCTGTACGCAGCTGTTAACACAGGATCTAGGAATCACAAAAGGTGATGTCACAGATGACCCTGCAGCCCCTGAATTCAGAAGAATTTTTTATATCGTCAATGTCTGTTCATTGCAGCAAATGTAAGTGCGCATTTCCTGAAGAAAAAAAAAACAAAAAAAAAAACAGGATGTTTGAGTCTAAAATGACCCAGCGTCCAGTGTATAAATTTCTCATTTTCATTTTTAATAAAGATTGTGATATGGTAAAATATTTATTGTCAAACATTATAATAAAACCTTAGAAACCTGTTGTAAGCAATCATTAATTTTCTGAAGAACTATCCCATTTCAATTTTTTTTTTAATCAAATTTATGTCATAGCAGTGTACCCAGTCAGCTCCAGTGGCGCAATCGGTCAGCGCGCGGTACTTATAAAGCAGTAACTGTCGAGTGATGCCGAGGTTGTGAGTTCGACCCTCACCTGGAGCATTCTATTCTTGCCTTCGTTTTGTATTTTTTACTACTGAAGTCGTTGAATCGGTTCATGATCTAGTGTCAAGATTAAGAGAGAAATTTCAACGAGATATTTGTTGTTTAAATTTTTGTATTTTTTTAAATTGCCGCAGGTTGGACAAGTCTATTGAGTCCCACCGTAATCTGGTGTCATAATTGAAAGGGAAATGTGGAAGATATCTATTTAGTTTTTCAGGCTTCTGGCAGTCCAATAAACTTTCCATCATCGGCATTGATAACGTACAGTGACCCGACAAAGTTAGCCCTGGCTCTCTTCTAAAATAAAGATGCATGTGCATTCGGACGGTTTGTTTCAATTTGGAGTTCAAACGTACAAGATCGTCCTTGATAACTCAATCAAAAGTGAGTGATTCACTCTTGTGGTAACCAAAGAAAGTCTGGATTTTTAAGCTACTCCATCAAGCCCCAGTGGCCTAATGGATAAGGCACTGGCCTCCTAAGCCAGGGATTGTGGGTTCAAGTCCCATCTGGGGTGCTTGTTGATTTCCCTTTCCAACAGTTTCTCATGGAAGGTTGATGGTGCAGGTGTAAACTGTTCTCCTTGTGTTGTTTCTTTGTAAATTAGTTCTTGCAAACCTCTACCCTTTACAACGATCCTTTCCATGTACTGAGAGAAGTGTTAACACGCAATTGTGTGGGGCCGACAAACATAGCATCTTAATTGTTTGCATCGTCATTTATGACCCAAATAACAAAGAGTATCTTTTCTAAGATATGGATATGCTTTCAACCACACAATATTGGCAAATATCAAAATCAAAAATTATAATTGAAAAATGTAAACGGTTTTTGAAACATTTTGGACAACGTTCTTTTTTCATATCATGTTCTTTCTTACAAAACAAAATGAGTAATCTTTCAATTTTCACCCTGGCCACTGGGAATATTTTGGACTCAAACATCCTGTCGTTCTAGAGCAGTTTTGCTTAATATCAGAGGTATGGTTACAAAGACTGACAACACCTCTGTACGCAGCTGTTAACACAGGATCTAGGAATCACAAAAGGTGATGTCACAGATGACCCTGCAGCCCCTGAATTCAGAAGAATTTTTTATATCGTCAATGTCTGTTCATTGCAGCAAATGTAAGTGCGCATTTCCTGAAGAAAAAAAAACCAAAAAAAAAAACAGGATGTTTGAGTCTAAAATGACCCAGCGTCCAGTGTATAAATTTCTCATTTTCATTTTTAATAAAGATTGTGATATGGTAAAATATTTATTGTCAAACATTATAATAAAACCTTAGAAACCTGTTGTAAGCAATCATTAATTTTCTGAAGAACTATCCCATTTCAATTTTTTTTTTAATCAAATTTATGTCATAGCGGTGTACCCAGTCAGCTCCAGTGGCGCAATCGGTCAGCGCGCGGTACTTATAAAGCAGTAACTGTCGAGTGATGCCGAGGTTGTGAGTTCGACCCTCACCTGGAGCATTCTATTCTTGCCTTCGTTTTGTATTTTTTACTACTGAAGTCGTTGAATCGGTTCATGATCTAGTGTCAAGATTAAGAGAGAAATTTCAACGAGATATTTGTTGTTTAAATTTTTGTATTTTTTTAAATTGCCGCAGGTTGGACAAGTCTATTGAGTCCCACCGTAATCTGGTGTCATAATTGAAAGGGAAATGTGGAAGATATCTATTTAGTTTTTCAGGCTTCTGGCAGTCCAATAAACTTTCCATCATCGGCATTAATAACGTACAGTGACCCGACAAAGTTAGCCCTGGCTCTCTTCTAAAATAAAGATGCATGTGCATTCGGACGGTTTGTTTCAATTTGGAGTTCAAAAGTACAAGATCGTTCTTGATAACTCAATCAAAAGTGAGTGATTCACTCTTGTGGTAACCAAAGAAAGTCTGGATTTTTAAGCTACTTCATCAAGCCCCAGTGGCCTAATGGATAAGGCACTGGCCTCCTAAGCCAGGGATTGTGGGTTCAAGTCCCATCTGGGGTGCTTGTTGATTTCCCTTTCCAACAGTTTCTCATGGAAGGTTGATGGTGCAGGTGTAAACTGTTCTCCTTGTGTTGTTTCTTTGTAAATTAGTTCTTGCAAACCTCTACCCTTTACAACGATCCTTTCCATGTACTGAGAGAAGTGTTAACACGCAATTGTGTGGGGCCGACAAACATAGCATCTTAATTGTTTGCATCGTCATTTATGACCCAAATAACAAAGAGTATCTTTTCTAAGATATGGATATGCTTTCAACCACACAATATTGGCAAATATCAAAATCAAAAATTATAATTGAAAAATGTAAACGGTTTTTGAAACATTTTGGACAACGTTCTTTTTTTCATATCATGTTCTTTCTTACAAAACAAAATGAGTAATCTTTCAATTTTCACCCTGGCCACTGGGAATATTTTGGACTCAAACATCCTGTCGTTCTAGAGCAGTTTTGCTTAATATCAGAGGTATGGTTACAAAGACTGACAACACCTCTGTACGCAGCTGTTAACACAGGATCTAGGAATCACAAAAGGTGATGTCACAGATGACCCTGCAGCCCCTGAATTCAGAAGAATTTTTTATATCGTCAATGTCTGTTCATTGCAGCAAATGTAAGTGCGCATTTCCTGAAGAAAAAAAAAACAAAAAAAAAAACAGGATGTTTGAGTCTAAAATGACCCAGCGTCCAGTGTATAAATTTCTCATTTTCATTTTTAATAAAGATTGTGATATGGTAAAATATTTATTGTCAAACATTATAATAAAACCTTAGAAACCTGTTGTAAGCAATCATTAATTTTCTGAAGAACTATCCCATTTCAATTTTTTTTTTAATCAAATTTATGTCATAGCAGTGTACCCAGTCAGCTCCAGTGGCGCAATCGGTCAGCGCGCGGTACTTATAAAGCAGTAACTGTCGAGTGATGCCGAGGTTGTGAGTTCGACCCTCACCTGGAGCATTCTATTCTTGCCTTCGTTTTGTATTTTTTACTACTGAAGTCGTTGAATCGGTTCATGATCTAGTGTCAAGATTAAGAGAGAAATTTCAACGAGATATTTGTTGTTTAAATTTTTGTATTTTTTTAAATTGCCGCAGGTTGGACAAGTCTATTGAGTCCCACCGTAATCTGGTGTCATAATTGAAAGGGAAATGTGGAAGATATCTATTTAGTTTTTCAGGCTTCTGGCAGTCCAATAAACTTTCCATCATCGGCATTGATAACGTACAGTGACCCGACAAAGTTAGCCCTGGCTCTCTTCTAAAATAAAGATGCATGTGCATTCGGACGGTTTGTTTCAATTTGGAGTTCAAACGTACAAGATCGTCCTTGATAACTCAATCAAAAGTGAGTGATTCACTCTTGTGGTAACCAAAGAAAGTCTGGATTTTTAAGCTACTCCATCAAGCCCCAGTGGCCTAATGGATAAGGCACTGGCCTCCTAAGCCAGGGATTGTGGGTTCAAGTCCCATCTGGGGTGCTTGTTGATTTCCCTTTCCAACAGTTTCTCATGGAAGGTTGATGGTGCAGGTGTAAACTGTTCTCCTTGTGTTGTTTCTTTGTAAATTAGTTCTTGCAAACCTCTACCCTTTACAACGATCCTTTCCATGTACTGAGAGAAGTGTTAACACGCAATTGTGTGGGGCCGACAAACATAGCATCTTAATTGTTTGCATCGTCATTTATGACCCAAATAACAAAGAGTATCTTTTCTAAGATATGGATATGCTTTCAACCACACAATATTGGCAAATATCAAAATCAAAAATTATAATTGAAAAATGTAAACGGTTTTTGAAACATTTTGGACAACGTTCTTTTTTCATATCATGTTCTTTCTTACAAAACAAAATGAGTAATCTTTCAATTTTCACCCTGGCCACTGGGAATATTTTGGACTCAAACATCCTGTCGTTCTAGAGCAGTTTTGCTTAATATCAGAGGTATGGTTACAAAGACTGACAACACCTCTGTACGCAGCTGTTAACACAGGATCTAGGAATCACAAAAGGTGATGTCACAGATGACCCTGCAGCCCCTGAATTCAGAAGAATTTTTTATATCGTCAATGTCTGTTCATTGCAGCAAATGTAAGTGCGCATTTCCTGAAGAAAAAAAAACAAAAAAAAAAAACAGGATGTTTGAGTCTAAAATGACCCAGCGTCCAGTGTATAAATTTCTCATTTTCATTTTTAATAAAGATTGTGATATGGTAAAATATTTATTGTCAAACATTATAATAAAACCTTAGAAACCTGTTGTAAGCAATCATTAATTTTCTGAAGAACTATCCCATTTCAATTTTTTTTTTAATCAAATTTATGTCATAGCGGTGTACCCAGTCAGCTCCAGTGGCGCAATCGGTCAGCGCGCGGTACTTATAAAGCAGTAACTGTCGAGTGATGCCGAGGTTGTGAGTTCGACCCTCACCTGGAGCATTCTATTCTTGCCTTCGTTTTGTATTTTTTACTACTGAAGTCGTTGAATCGGTTCATGATCTAGTGTCAAGATTAAGAGAGAAATTTCAACGAGATATTTGTTGTTTAAATTTTTGTATTTTTTTAAATTGCCGCAGGTTGGACAAGTCTATTGAGTCCCACCGTAATCTGGTGTCATAATTGAAAGGGAAATGTGGAAGATATCTATTTAGTTTTTCAGGCTTCTGGCAGTCCAATAAACTTTCCATCATCGGCATTGATAACGTACAGTGACCCGACAAAGTTAGCCCTGGCTCTCTTCTAAAATAAAGATGCATGTGCATTCGGACGGTTTGTTTCAATTTGGAGTTCAAACGTACAAGATCGTCCTTGATAACTCAATCAAAAGTGAGTGATTCACTCTTGTGGTAACCAAAGAAAGTCTGGATTTTTAATCTACTCCATCAAGCCCCAGTGGCCTAATGGATAAGGCACTGGCCTCCTAAGCCAGGGATTGTGGGTTCAAGTCCCATCTGGGGTGCTTGTTGATTTCCCTTTCCAACAGTTTCTCATGGAAGGTTGATGGTGCAGGTGTAAACTGTTCTCCTTGTGTTGTTTCTTTGTAAATTAGTTCTTGCAAACCTCTACCCTTTACAACGATCCTTTCCATGTACTGAGAGAAGTGTTAACACGCAATTGTGTGGGGCCGACAAACATAGCATCTTAATTGTTTGCATCATCATTTATGACCCAAATAACAAAGAGTATCTTTTCTAAGATATGGATATGCTTTCAACCACACAATATTGGCAAATATCAAAATCAAAAATTATAATTGAAAAATGTAAACGGTTTTTGAAACATTTTGGACAACGTTCTTTTTTTCATATCATGTTCTTTCTTACAAAACAAAATGAGTAATCTTTCAATTTTCACCCTGGCCACTGGGAATATTTTGGACTCAAACATCCTGTCGTTCTAGAGCAGTTTTGCTTAATATCAGAGGTATGGTTACAAAGACTGACAACACCTCTTTACGCAGCTGTTAACACAGGATCTAGGAATCACAAAAGGTGATGTCACAGATGACCCTGCAGCCCCTGAATTCAGAAGAATTTTTTATATCGTCAATGTCTGTTCATTGCAGCAAATGTAAGTGCGCATTTCCTGAAGAAAAAAAACAAAAAAAACAGGATGTTTGAGTCTAAAATGACCCAGCGTCCAGTGTATAAATTTCTCATTTTCATTTTTAATAAAGATTGTGAAATGGTAAAATATATATTGTCAAACATTATAATAAAACCTTAGAAACCTGTTGTAAGCAATCATTAATTTTCTGAAGAACTATCCCATTTCAATTTTTTTTTTAATCAAATTTATGTCATAGCAGTGTACCCAGTCAGCTCCAGTGGCGCAATCGGTCAGCGCGCGGTACTTATAAAGCAGTAACTGTCGAGTGATGCCGAGGTTGTGAGTTCGACCCTCACCTGGAGCATTCTATTCTTGCCTTCGTTTTGTATTTTTTACTACTGAAGTCGTTGAATCGGTTCATGATCTAGTGTCAAGATTAAGAGAGAAATTTCAACGAGATATTTGTTGTTTAAATTTTTGTATTTTTTTAAATTGCCGCAGGTTGGACAAGTCTATTGAGTCCCACCGTAATCTGGTGTCATAATTGAAAGGGAAATGTGGAAGATATCTATTTAGTTTTTCAGGCTTCTGGCAGTCCAATAAACTTTCCATCATCGGCATTGATAACGTACAGTGACCCGACAAAGTTAGCCCTGGCTCTCTTCTAAAATAAAGATGCATGTGCATTCGGACGGTTTGTTTCAATTTGGAGTTCAAACGTACAAGATCGTCCTTGATAACTCAATCAAAAGTGAGTGATTCACTCTTGTGGTAACCAAAGAAAGTCTGGATTTTTAAGCTACTCCATCAAGCCCCAGTGGCCTAATGGATAAGGCACTGGCCTCCTAAGCCAGGGATTGTGGGTTCAAGTCCCATCTGAGGTGCTTGTTGATTTCCCTTTCCAACAGTTTCTCATGGAAGGTTGATGGTGCAGGTGTAAACTGTTCTCCTTGTGTTGTTTCTTTGTAAATTAGTTCTTGCAAACCTCTACCCTTTACAACGATCCTTTCCATGTACTGAGAGAAGTGTTAACACGCAATTGTGTGGGGCCGACAAACATAGCATCTTAATTGTTTGCATCATCATTTATGACCCAAATAACAAAGAGTATCTTTTCTAAGATATGGATATGCTTTCAACCACACAATATTGGCAAATATCAAAATCAAAAATTATAATTGAAAAATGTAAACGGTTTTTGAAACATTTTGGACAACGTTCTTTTTTTCATATCATGTTCTTTCTTACAAAACAAAATGAGTAATCTTTCAATTTTTTTTTTTTTTTTCCATTTCTTCAAAATTAGTTTTTATTGGGTATATAACAAAAATGAACAGAAGAAAAAATAAACAATGACATAAACAATGTCTAAGTGACTGTAGTGAAAATGTCTACAACAGGTATAATTGTACACCCCGAAAAAGAAGAATCGTCAAATAGCTCTTTGACTGTATCTAAAGAATACATACGACAGTACAAACAATCTGGATAACTGTAATGGATACACGTCCACAGTAAGTATAAATGTTCATTTAGTAAAAGAAAACATCAAGTTTTTCCTTCAACTGTAGCCATTTACCCCATCTGATCTGAAAGCGATCCTCAGAGAGAAGGCTTGTATAGTAAATTTTTTCGTATACAAAATGTTTGTCAATCAACAATATTAAATGTTTCACATTAGGGGGACGAACACTATTCCACTCCCTGGCAATCAAATAACTTGCAGACATGAAAATATGACTGGTTAAAAATTTGTCCGATTTGAGGTGGTTTAGATTAATGAGTAGTAGAGCTATATCAGGACGTGGAGAGATGGTTTTTTTAATCAAAAAAGAAATAATCACAAAAACTTCAGACCAAAAATTTGCAAGAAGGGGACAGGACCAGAAAGTATGTAATAGATTTGCTGATTGTCCACATTTCCTCCAACACATTCCATCATGGTCTTTAACAAAATGTTTCAGTCTATTAGGAGTCAAATAATATCTCTGGGTCAATTTGTAATGAGTTTCAAGAGTATTTGAGCATCTGGAGGCCTTCGTCGCTAATTTAAAGGACTGTGACCATTGAAGTGGCGAAATTTTTACATTTAAACTTTGTTCCCATTTTTCAAAAGGACCCGAGCTACTAAAAGTATATTTGTCAGTTAAGATATTGTAAAAGGCACTCAAACAGCTCTTGGTTTTTGGAGGTGGATTTGTAAGGAAGTTAATAGCAGTTTGGTTGAAAAATATTTTCTTGGGTATGCCTATCTGTTTTTTATATTCTTCTTTAAGAAAATAATAATCCATGAATTCACTACTATTAATTTTGAATTTGTCTTTTAGTATATGAAAGGGAATAAAATGATTATCTTCCACCAAGTCATAAATGGATTTAATCCCCTGTCTCGACCAAAGCTCATAGCGGAATCTAAGTGAGGGTCTAATTGGAAGTAAAAATGAGATGGGAAGTGGTTTAATAAAATAAGGAAGTTTGTTAGATTTTTGGGATTGAAAGTATAGCCAGCTCTCAATCGATGCCCTGATGATGGGATTATGGACATCTTTGAACCAGACAGGGGTGCCCACTTTCCCCTCTGATTTTTATCCTTAGTCTGGAACCATTAGCACAATACATCAGGAATTCTGAGGAAGTTAGAGGTATACGCTCAGATAACACTGATCACAAAATCGGACTATACGCAGACGACATTATCCTTACATTGTCGGATCCAGTTAATTCAATCAAACGTGTCTGGGAAATCATAAATGATTTTGGTAAAGTGTCCTTTTATAAATTGAATTATTCAAAAACTATAGTGTTGTCTCTCTACCTGTCACTTCAGATGAAGCGACTTCTGCGCGGTTCCTATCCTTTCATCTGGGACCGCACTCAGACCCCGTATCTTGGCATTTTGTTGACTGACGGTATAGATAGACTATATAGGATCAATGCTGAACATGTCCATAGTGAGGTGGAGAAAGTTATTAAAACCATCTCAAAATCCCCTTCCTCGTGGCTTGGGAGAGTCACCTTATATAAAATGTTTGTCCTTCCTAAAATCCTATATTTCTTTAGAAATGTCCCCCTACCACTTCCCAAATCTATTCTACAAAAATTAACAAACCAAATGAATAAATATATATGGTCTGGGGGGAAGACCAGAATAAAAAAACAAATTTTGATTCGCTCTAGGGAAAGTGGTGGAATAGCTTTACCTGACATAAATGCATATTACCATTCCATTATACTTGACCAAACTAAGTCATGGTTCAAAAATACTGATGGTCTGGAATGGCCAAAAATGGAATTGGCCTCCATGCCCAATCAGGAACCTCTTCTATATCTATATAATTTTTTCATAAAACAACAAAAGATCAAAGATGTCCATAATCTTTCAATTTTCACCCTGGCCACTGGGAATATTTTGGACTCAAACATCCTGTCGTTCTAGAGCAGTTTTGCTTAATATCAGAGGTATGGTTACAAAGACTGACAACACCTCTTTACGCAGCTGTTAACACAGGATCTAGGAATCACAAAAGGTGATGTCACAGATGACCCTGCAGGCCCTGAATTCAGAAGAATTTTTTATATCGTCAATGTCTGTTCATTGCAGCAAATGTAAGTGCGCATTTCCTGAAGAAAAAAAAAACAAAAAAAGAAAAACAGGATGTTTGAGTCTAAAATGACCCAGCGTCCAGTGTATAAATTTCTCATTTTCATTTTTAATAAAGATTGTGATATGGTAAAATATATATTGTCAAACATTATAATAAAACCTTAGAAACCTGTTGTAAGCAATCATTAATTTTCTGAAGAACTATCCCATTTCAATTTTTTTTTTTAATCAAATTTATGTCATAGCGGTGTACCCAGTCAGCTCCAGTGGCGCAATCGGTCAGCGCGCGGTACTTATAAAGCAGTAACTGTCGAGTGATGCCGAGGTTGTGAGTTCGACCCTCACCTGGAGCATTCTATTCTTGCCTTCGTTTTGTATTTTTTACTACTGAAGTCGTTGAATCGGTTCATGATCTAGTGTCAAGATTAAGAGAGAAATTTCAACGAGATATTTGTTGTTTAAATTTTTGTATTTTTTTAAATTGCCGCAGGTTGGACAAGTCTATTGAGTCCCACCGTAATCTGGTGTCATAATTGAAAGGGAAATGTGGAAGATATCTATTTAGTTTTTCAGGCTTCTGGCAGTCCAATAAACTTTCCATCATCGGCATTGATAACGTACAGTGACCCGACAAAGTTAGCCCTGGCTCTCTTCTAAAATAAAGATGCATGTGCATTCGGACGGTTTGTTTCAATTTGGAGTTCAAACTCCATCATTTATGACCCAAATAACAAATAGTATCTTTTCTAAGATATGGATATGCTTTCAACCACACAATATTGGCAAATATCAAAATCAAAAATTATAATTGAAAAATGTAAACGGTTTTTGAAACATTTTGGACAACGTTCTTTTTTTCATATCATGTTCTTTCTTACAAAACAAAATGAGTAATCTTTCAATTTTCACCCTGGCCACTGGGAATATTTTGGACTCAAACATCCTGTCGTTCTAGAGCAGTTTTGCTTAATATCAGAGGTATG
Organism: Ranitomeya variabilis; assembly: GCF_051348905.1. Lineage (NCBI taxonomy): Eukaryota > Metazoa > Chordata > Amphibia > Anura > Dendrobatidae > Ranitomeya > Ranitomeya variabilis. The sequence goes on from NC_135236.1 coordinate 89,250,379, forward strand.
GTTACAAAGACTGACAACACCTCTTTACGCAGCTGTTAACACAGGATCTAGGAATCACAAAAGGTGATGTCACAGATGACCCTGCAGCCCCTGAATTCAGAAGAATTTTTTATATCGTCAATGTCTGTTCATTGCAGCAAATGTAAGTGCGCATTTCCTGAAGAAAAAAAAACAAAAAAAAAAAAACAGGATGTTTGAGTCTAAAATGACCCAGCGTCCAGTGTATAAATTTCTCATTTTCATTTTTAATAAAGATTGTGATATGGTAAAATATATATTGTCAAACATTATAATAAAACCTTAGAAACCTGATGTAAGCAATCATTAATTTTCTGAAGAACTATCCCATTTCAATTTTTTTTTTTTATCAAATTTATGTCATAGCGGTGTACCCAGTCAGCTCCAGTGGCGCAATCGGTCAGCGCGCGGTACTTATAAAGCAGTAACTGTCGAGTGATGCCGAGGTTGTGAGTTCGACCCTCACCTGGAGCATTCTATTCTTGCCTTCGTTTTGTATTTTTTACTACTGAAGTCGTTGAATCGGTTCATGATCTAGTGTCAAGATTAAGAGAGAAATTTCAACGAGATATTTGTTGTTTAAATTTTTGTATTTTTTTAAATTGCCGCAGGTTGGACAAGTCTATTGAGTCCCACCGTAATCTGGTGTCATAATTGAAAGGGAAATGTGGAAGATATCTATTTAGTTTTTCAGGCTTCTGGCAGTCCAATAAACTTTCCATCATCGGCATTGATAACGTACAGTGACCCGACAAAGTTAGCCCTGGCTCTCTTCTAAAATAAAGATGCATGTGCATTCGGACGGTTTGTTTCAATTTGGAGTTCAAACGTACAAGATCGTCCTTGATAACTCAATCAAAAGTGAGTGATTCACTCTTGTGGTAACCAAAGAAAGTCTGGATTTTTAAGCTACTCCATCAAGCCCCAGTGGCCTAATGGATAAGGCACTGGCCTCCTAAGCCAGGGATTGTGGGTTCAAGTCCCATCTGAGGTGCTTGTTGATTTCCCTTTCCAACAGTTTCTCATGGAAGGTTGATGGTGCAGGTGTAAACTGTTCTCCTTGTGTTGTTTCTTTGTAAATTAGTTCTTGCAAACCTCTACCCTTTACAACGATCCTTTCCATGTACTGAGAGAAGTGTTAACACGCAATTGTGTGGGGCCGACAAACATAGCATCTTAATTGTTTGCATCATCATTTATGACCCAAATAACAAAGAGTATCTTTTCTAAGATATGGATATGCTTTCAACCACACAATATTGGCAAATATCAAAATCAAAAATTATAATTGAAAAATGTAAACGGTTTTTGAAACATTTTGGACAACGTTCTTTTTTTCATATCATGTTCTTTCTTACAAAACAAAATGAGTAATCTTTCAATTTTTTTTTTTTTTTTCCATTTCTTCAAAATTAGTTTTTATTGGGTATATAACAAAAATGAACAGAAGAAAAAATAAACAATGACATAAACAATGTCTAAGTGACTGTAGTGAAAATGTCTACAACAGGTATAATTGTACACCCCGAAAAAGAAGAATCGTCAAATAGCTCTTTGACTGTATCTAAAGAATACATACGACAGTACAAACAATCTGGATAACTGTAATGGATACACGTCCACAGTAAGTATAAATGTTCATTTAGTAAAAGAAAACATCAAGTTTTTCCTTCAACTGTAGCCATTTACCCCATCTGATCTGAAAGCGATCCTCAGAGAGAAGGCTTGTATAGTAAATTTTTTCGTATACAAAATGTTTGTCAATCAACAATATTAAATGTTTCACATTAGGGGGACGAACACTATTCCACTCCCTGGCAATCAAATAACTTGCAGACATGAAAATATGACTGGTTAAAAATTTGTCCGATTTGAGGTGGTTTAGATTAATGAGTAGTAGAGCTATATCAGGACGTGGAGAGATGGTTTTTTTAATCAAAAAAGAAATAATCACAAAAACTTCAGACCAAAAATTTGCAAGAAGGGGACAGGACCAGAAAGTATGTAATAGATTTGCTGATTGTCCACATTTCCTCCAACACATTCCATCATGGTCTTTAACAAAATGTTTCAGTCTATTAGGAGTCAAATAATATCTCTGGGTCAATTTGTAATGAGTTTCAAGAGTATTTGAGCATCTGGAGGCCTTCGTCGCTAATTTAAAGGACTGTGACCATTGAAGTGGCGAAATTTTTACATTTAAACTTTGTTCCCATTTTTCAAAAGGACCCGAGCTACTAAAAGTATATTTGTCAGTTAAGATATTGTAAAAGGCACTCAAACAGCTCTTGGTTTTTGGAGGTGGATTTGTAAGGAAGTTAATAGCAGTTTGGTTGAAAAATATTTTCTTGGGTATGCCTATCTGTTTTTTATATTCTTCTTTAAGAAAATAATAATCCATGAATTCACTACTATTAATTTTGAATTTGTCTTTTAGTATATGAAAGGGAATAAAATGATTATCTTCCACCAAGTCATAAATGGATTTAATCCCCTGTCTCGACCAAAGCTCATAGCGGAATCTAAGTGAGGGTCTAATTGGAAGTAAAAATGAGATGGGAAGTGGTTTAATAAAATAAGGAAGTTTGTTAGATTTTTGGGATTGAAAGTATAGCCAGCTCTCAATCGATGCCCTGATGATGGGATTATGGACATCTTTGAACCAGACAGGGGTGCCCACTTTCCCCTCTGATTTTTATCCTTAGTCTGGAACCATTAGCACAATACATCAGGAATTCTGAGGAAGTTAGAGGTATACGCTCAGATAACACTGATCACAAAATCGGACTATACGCAGACGACATTATCCTTACATTGTCGGATCCAGTTAATTCAATCAAACGTGTCTGGGAAATCATAAATGATTTTGGTAAAGTGTCCTTTTATAAATTGAATTATTCAAAAACTATAGTGTTGTCTCTCTACCTGTCACTTCAGATGAAGCGACTTCTGCGCGGTTCCTATCCTTTCATCTGGGACCGCACTCAGACCCCGTATCTTGGCATTTTGTTGACTGACGGTATAGATAGACTATATAGGATCAATGCTGAACATGTCCATAGTGAGGTGGAGAAAGTTATTAAAACCATCTCAAAATCCCCTTCCTCGTGGCTTGGGAGAGTCACCTTATATAAAATGTTTGTCCTTCCTAAAATCCTATATTTCTTTAGAAATGTCCCCCTACCACTTCCCAAATCTATTCTACAAAAATTAACAAACCAAATGAATAAATATATATGGTCTGGGGGGAAGACCAGAATAAAAAAACAAATTTTGATTCGCTCTAGGGAAAGTGGTGGAATAGCTTTACCTGACATAAATGCATATTACCATTCCATTATACTTGACCAAACTAAGTCATGGTTCAAAAATACTGATGGTCTGGAATGGCCAAAAATGGAATTGGCCTCCATGCCCAATCAGGAACCTCTTCTATATCTATATAATTTTTTCATAAAACAACAAAAGATCAAAGATGTCCATAATCTTTCAATTTTCACCCTGGCCACTGGGAATATTTTGGACTCAAACATCCTGTCGTTCTAGAGCAGTTTTGCTTAATATCAGAGGTATGGTTACAAAGACTGACAACACCTCTTTACGCAGCTGTTAACACAGGATCTAGGAATCACAAAAGGTGATGTCACAGATGACCCTGCAGGCCCTGAATTCAGAAGAATTTTTTATATCGTCAATGTCTGTTCATTGCAGCAAATGTAAGTGCGCATTTCCTGAAGAAAAAAAAAACAAAAAAAAAAAACAGGATGTTTGAGTCTAAAATGACCCAGCGTCCAGTGTATAAATTTCTCATTTTCATTTTTAATAAAGATTGTGATATGGTAAAATATATATTGTCAAACATTATAATAAAACCTTAGAAACCTGTTGTAAGCAATCATTAATTTTCTGAAGAACTATCCCATTTCAATTTTTTTTTTTAATCAAATTTATGTCATAGCGGTGTACCCAGTCAGCTCCAGTGGCGCAATCGGTCAGCGCGCGGTACTTATAAAGCAGTAACTGTCGAGTGATGCCGAGGTTGTGAGTTCGACCCTCACCTGGAGCATTCTATTCTTGCCTTCGTTTTGTATTTTTTACTACTGAAGTCGTTGAATCGGTTCATGATCTAGTGTCAAGATTAAGAGAGAAATTTCAACGAGATATTTGTTGTTTAAATTTTTGTATTTTTTTAAATTGCCGCAGGTTGGACAAGTCTATTGAGTCCCACCGTAATCTGGTGTCATAATTGAAAGGGAAATGTGGAAGATATCTATTTAGTTTTTCAGGCTTCTGGCAGTCCAATAAACTTTCCATCATCGGCATTGATAACGTACAGTGACCCGACAAAGTTAGCCCTGGCTCTCTTCTAAAATAAAGATGCATGTGCATTCGGACGGTTTGTTTCAATTTGGAGTTCAAACTCCATCATTTATGACCCAAATAACAAATAGTATCTTTTCTAAGATATGGATATGCTTTCAACCACACAATATTGGCAAATATCAAAATCAAAAATTATAATTGAAAAATGTAAACGGTTTTTGAAACATTTTGGACAACGTTCTTTTTTTCATATCATGTTCTTTCTTACAAAACAAAATGAGTAATCTTTCAATTTTCACCCTGGCCACTGGGAATATTTTGGACTCAAACATCCTGTCGTTCTAGAGCAGTTTTGCTTAATATCAGAGGTATGGTTACAAAGACTGACAACACCTCTTTACGCAGCTGTTAACACAGGATCTAGGAATCACAAAAGGTGATGTCACAGATGACCCTGCAGCCCCTGAATTCAGAAGAATTTTTTATATCGTCAATGTCTGTTCATTGCAGCAAATGTAAGTGCGCATTTCCTGAAGAAAAAAAAAACAAAAAAAAAAACAGGATGTTTGAGTCTAAAATGACCCAGCGTCCAGTGTATAAATTTCTCATTTTCATTTTTAATAAAGATTGTGATATGGTAAAATATATATTGTCAAACATTATAATAAAACCTTAGAAACCTGATGTAAGCAATCATTAATTTTCTGAAGAACTATCCCATTTCAATTTTTTTTTTTTATCAAATTTATGTCATAGCGGTGTACCCAGTCAGCTCCAGTGGCGCAATCGGTCAGCGCGCGGTACTTATAAAGCAGTAACTGTCGAGTGATGCCGAGGTTGTGAGTTCGACCCTCACCTGGAGCATTCTATTCTTGCCTTCGTTTTGTATTTTTTACTACTGAAGTCGTTGAATCGGTTCATGATCTAGTGTCAAGATTAAGAGAGAAATTTCAACGAGATATTTGTTGTTTAAATTTTTGTATTTTTTTAAATTGCCGCAGGTTGGACAAGTCTATTGAGTCCCACCGTAATCTGGTGTCATAATTGAAAGGGAAATGTGGAAGATATCTATTTAGTTTTTCAGGCTTCTGGCAGTCCAATAAACTTTCCATCATCGGCATTGATAACGTACAGTGACCCGACAAAGTTAGCCCTGGCTCTCTTCTAAAATAAAGATGCATGTGCATTCGGACGGTTTGTTTCAATTTGGAGTTCAAACGTACAAGATCGTCCTTGATAACTCAATCAAAAGTGAGTGATTCACTCTTGTGGTAACCAAAGAAAGTCTGGATTTTTAAGCTACTCCATCAAGCCCCAGTGGCCTAATGGATAAGGCACTGGCCTCCTAAGCCAGGGATTGTGGGTTCAAGTCCCATCTGGGGTGCTTGTTGATTTCCCTTTCCAACAGTTTCTCATGGAAGGTTGATGGTGCAGGTGTAAACTGTTCTCCTTGTGTTGTTTCTTTGTAAATTAGTTCTTGCAAACCTCTACCCTTTACAACGATCCTTTCCATGTACTGAGAGAAGTGTTAACACGCAATTGTGTGGGGCCGACAAACATAGCATCTTAATTGTTTGCATCGTCATTTATGACCCAAATAACAAAGAGTATCTTTTCTAAGATATGGATATGCTTTCAACCACACAATATTGGCAAATATCAAAATCAAAAATTATAATTGAAAAATGTAAACGGTTTTTGAAACATTTTGGACAACATTCTTTTTTTCATATCATGTTCTTTCTTACAAAACAAAATGAGTAATCTTTCAATTTTCACCCTGGCCACTGGGAATATTTTGGACTCAAACATCCTGTCGTTCTAGAGCAGTTTTGCTTAATATCAGAGGTATGGTTACAAAGACTGACAACACCTCTGTACGCAGCTGTTAACACAGGATCTAGGAATCACAAAAGGTGATGTCACAGATGACCCTGCAGCCCCTGAATTCAGAAGAATTTTTTATATCGTCAATGTCTGTTCATTGCAGCAAATGTAAGTGCGCATTTCCTGAAGAAAAAAAAAACAAAAAAAAAAAGAGGATGTTTGAGTCTAAAATGACCCAGCGTCCAGTGTATAAATTTCTCATTTTCATTTTTAATAAAGATTGTGATATGGTAAAATATTTATTGTCAAACATTATAATAAAACCTTAGAAACCTGTTGTAAGCAATCATTAATTTTCTGAAGAACTATCCCATTTCAATTTTTTTTTTTAATCAAATTTATGTCATAGCGGTGTACCCAGTCAGCTCCAGTGGCGCAATCGGTCAGCGCGCGGTACTTATAAAGCAGTAACTGTCGAGTGATGCCGAGGTTGTGAGTTCGACCCTCACCTGGAGCATTCTATTCTTGCCTTCGTTTTGTATTTTTTACTACTGAAGTCGTTGAATCGGTTCATGATCTAGTGTCAAGATTAAGAGAGAAATTTCAACGAGATATTTGTTGTTTAAATTTTTGTATTTTTTTAAATTGCCGCAGGTTGGACAAGTCTATTGAGTCCCACCGTAATCTGGTGTCATAATTGAAAGGGAAATGTGGAAGATATCTATTTAGTTTTTCAGGCTTCTGGCAGTCCAATAAACTTTCCATCATCGGCATTGATAACGTACAGTGACCCGACAAAGTTAGCCCTGGCTCTCTTCTAAAATAAAGATGCATGTGCATTCGGACGGTTTGTTTCAATTTGGAGTTCAAACGTACAAGATCGTCCTTGATAACTCAATCAAAAGTGAGTGATTCACTCTTGTGGTAACCAAAGAAAGTCTGGATTTTTAAGCTACTCCATCAAGCCCCAGTGGCCTAATGGATAAGGCACTAGCCTCCTAAGCCAGGGATTGTGGGTTCAAGTCCCATCTGGGGTGCTTGTTGATTTCCCTTTCCAACAGTTTCTCATGGAAGGTTGATGGTGCAGGTGTAAACTGTTCTCCTTGTGTTGTTTCTTTGTAAATTAGTTCTTGCAAACCTCTACCCTTTACAACGATCCTTTCCATGTACTGAGAGAAGTGTTAACACGCAATTGTGTGGGGCCGACAAACATAGCATCTTAATTGTTTGCATCGTCATTTATGACCCAAATAACAAAGAGTATCTTTTCTAAGATATGGATATGCTTTCAACCACACAATATTGGCAAATATCAAAATCAAAAATTATAATTGAAAAATGTAAACGGTTTTTGAAACATTTTGGACACGTTCTTTTTTTCATATCATGTTCTTTCTTACAAAACAAAATGAGTAATCTTTCAATTTTCACCCTGGCCACTGGGAATATTTTGGACTCAAACATCCTGTCGTTCTAGAGCAGTTTTGCTTAATATCAGAGGTATGGTTACAAAGACTGACAACACCTCTGTACGCAGCTGTTAACACAGGATCTAGGAATCACAAAAGGTGATGTCACAGATGACCCTGCAGCCCCTGAATTCAGAAGAATTTTTTATATCGTCAATGTCTGTTCATTGCAGCAAATGTAAGTGCGCATTTCCTGAAGAAAAAAAAAACAAACAAAAAAACAGGATGTTTGAGTCTAAAATGACCCAGCGTCCAGTGTATAAATTTCTCATTTTCATTTTTAATAAAGATTGTGATATGGTAAAATATTTATTGTCAAACATTATAATAAAACCTTAGAAACCTGTTGTAAGCAATCATTAATTTTCTGAAGAACTATCCCATTTCAATTTTTTTTTTTAATCAAATTTATGTCATAGCGGTGTACCCAGTCAGCTCCAGTGGCGCAATCGGTCAGCGCGCGGTACTTATAAAGCAGTAACTGTCGAGTGATGCCGAGGTTGTGAGTTCGACCCTCACCTGGAGCATTCTATTCTTGCCTTCGTTTTGTATTTTTTACTACTGAAGTCGTTGAATCGGTTCATGATCTAGTGTCAAGATTAAGAGAGAAATTTCAACGAGATATTTGTTGTTTAAATTTTTGTATTTTTTTAAATTGCCGCAGGTTGGACAAGTCTATTGAGTCCCACCGTAATCTGGTGTCATAATTGAAAGGGAAATGTGGAAGATATCTATTTAGTTTTTCAGGCTTCTGGCAGTCCAATAAACTTTCCATCATCGGCATTGATAACGTACAGTGACCCGACAAAGTTAGCCCTGGCTCTCTTCTAAAATAAAGATGCATGTGCATTCGGACGGTTTGTTTCAATTTGGAGTTCAAACGTACAAGATCGTCCTTGATAACTCAATCAAAACTGAGTGATTCACTCTTGTGGTAACCAAAGAAAGTCTGGATTTTTAAGCTACTCCATCAAGCCCCAGTGGCCTAATGGATAAGGCACTGGCCTCCTAAGCCAGGGATTGTGGGTTCAAGTCCCATCTGGGGTGCTTGTTGATTTCCCTTTCCAACAGCTTCTCATGGAAGGTTGATGGTGCAGGTGTAAACTGTTCTCCTTGTGTTGTTTCTTTGTAAATTAGTTCTTGCAAACCTCTACCCTTTACAACGATCCTTTCCATGTACTGAGAGAAGTGTTAACACGCAATTGTGTGGGGCCGACAAACATAGCATCTTAATTGTTTGCATCGTCATTTATGACCCAAATAAAAAAGAGTATCTTTTCTAAGATATGGATATGCTTTCAACCACACAATATTGGCAAATATCAAAATCAAAAATTATAATTGAAAAATGTAAACGGTTTTTGAAACATTTTGGACAACGTTCTTTTTTTCATATCATGTTCTTTCTTACAAAACAAAATGAGTAATCTTTCAATTTTCACCCTGGCCACTGGGAATATTTTGGACTCAAACATCCTGTCGTTCTAGAGCAGTTTTGCTTAATATCAGAGGTATGGTTACAAAGACTGACAACACCTCTGTACGCAGCTGTTAACACAGGATCTAGGAATCACAAAAGGTGATGTCACAGATGACCCTGCAGCCCCTGAATTCAGAAGAATTTTTTATATCGTCAATGTCTGTTCATTGCAGCAAATGTAAGTGCGCATTTCCTGAAAAAAAAAACAAACAAAAAAACAGGATGTTTGAGTCTAAAATGACCCAGCGTCCAGTGTATAAATTTCTCATTTTCATTTTTAATAAAGATTGTGATATGGTAAAATATTTATTGTCAAACATTATAATAAAACCTTAGAAACCTGTTGTAAGCAATCATTAATTTTCTGAAGAACTATCCCATTTCAATTTTTTTTTTTAATCAAATTTATGTCATAGCGGTGTACCCAGTCAGCTCCAGTGGCGCAATCGGTCAGCGCGCGGTACTTATAAAGCAGTAACTGTCGAGTGATGCCGAGGTTGTGAGTTCGACCCTCACCTGGAGCATTCTATTCTTGCCTTCGTTTTGTATTTTTTACTACTGAAGTCGTTGAATCGGTTCATGATCTAGTGTCAAGATTAAGAGAGAAATTTCAACGAGATATTTGTTGTTTAAATTTTTGTATTTTTTTAAATTGCCGCAGGTTGGACAAGTCTATTGAGTCCCACCGTAATCTGGTGTCATAATTGAAAGGGAAATGTGGAAGATATCTATTTAGTTTTTCAGGCTTCTGGCAGTCCAATAAACTTTCCATCATCGGCATTGATAACGTACAGTGACCCGACAAAGTTAGCCCTGGCTCTCTTCTAAAATAAAGATGCATGTGCATTCGGACGGTTTGTTTCAATTTGGAGTTCAAACGTACAAGATCGTCCTTGATAACTCAATCAAAAGTGAGTGATTCACTCTTGTGGTAACCAAAGAAAGTCTGGATTTTTAAGCTACTCCATCAAGCCCCAGTGGCCTAATGGATAAGGCACTGGCCTCCTAAGCCAGGGATTGTGGGTTCAAGTCCCATCTGGGGTGCTTGTTGATTTCCCTTTCCAACAGTTTCTCATGGAAGGTTGATGGTGCAGGTGTAAACTGTTCTCCTTGTGTTGTTTCTTTGTAAATTAGTTCTTGCAAACCTCTACCCTTTACAACGATCCTTTCCATGTACTGAGAGAAGTGTTAACACGCAATTGTGTGGGGCCGACAAACATAGCATCTTAATTGTTTGCATCGTCATTTATGACCCAAATAACAAAGAGTATCTTTTCTAAGATATGGATATGCTTTCAACCACACAATATTGGCAAATATCAAAATCAAAAATTATAATTGAAAAATGTAAACGGTTTTTGAAACATTTTGGACAACGTTCTTTTTTTCATATCATGTTCTTTCTTACAAAACAAAATGAGTAATCTTTCAATTTTCACCCTGGCCACTGGGAATATTTTGGACTCAAACATCCTGTCGTTCTAGAGCAGTTTTGCTTAATATCAGAGGTATGGTTACAAAGACTGACAACACCTCTTTACGCAGCTGTTAACACAGGATCTAGGAATCACAAAAGGTGATGTCACAGATGACCCTGCAGCCCCTGAATTCAGAAGAATTTTTTATATCGTCAATGTCTGTTCATTGCAGCAAATGTAAGTGCGCATTTCCTGAAGAAAAAAAAAACAAAAAAAAAAAACAGGATGTTTGAGTCTAAAATGACCCAGCGTCCAGTGTATAAATTTCTCATTTTCATTTTTAATAAAGATTGTGATATGGTAAAATATATATTGTCAAACATTATAATAAAACCTTAGAAACCTGTTGTAAGCAATCATTAATTTTCTGAAGAACTATCCCATTTCAATTTTTTTTTTTTATCAAATTTATGTCATAGCGGTGTACCCAGTCAGCTCCAGTGGCGCAATCGGTCAGCGCGCGGTACTTATAAAGCAGTAACTGTCGAGTGATGCTGAGGTTGTGAGTTCGACCCTCACCTGGAGCATTCTATTCTTGCCTTCGTTTTGTATTTTTTACTACTGAAGTCGTTGAATCGGTTCATGATCTAGTGTCAAGATTAAGAGAGAAATTTCAACGAGATATTTGTTGTTTAAATTTTTGTATTTTTTTAAATTGCCGCAGGTTGGACAAGTCTATTGAGTCCCACCGTAATCTGGTGTCATAATTGAAAGGGAAATGTGGAAGATATCTATTTAGTTTTTCAGGCTTCTGGCAGTCCAATAAACTTTCCATCATCGGCATTAATAACGTACAGTGACCCGACAAAGTTAGCCCTGGCTCTCTTCTAAAATAAAGATGCATGTGCATTCGGACGGTTTGTTTCAATTTGGAGTTCAAAAGTACAAGATCGTTCTTGATAACTCAATCAAAAGTGAGTGATTCACTCTTGTGGTAACCAAAGAAAGTCTGGATTTTTAAGCTACTTCATCAAGCCCCAGTGGCCTAATGGATAAGGCACTGGCCTCCTAAGCCAGGGATTGTGGGTTCAAGTCCCATCTGGGGTGCTTGTTGATTTCCCTTTCCAACAGTTTCTCATGGAAGGTTGATGGTGCAGGTGTAAACTGTTCTCCTTGTGTTGTTTCTTTGTAAATTAGTTCTTGCAAACCTCTACCCTTTACAACGATCCTTTCCATGTACTGAGAGAAGTGTTAACACGCAATTGTGTGGGGCCGACAAACATAGCATCTTAATTGTTTGCATCGTCATTTATGACCCAAATAACAAAGAGTATCTTTTCTAAGATATGGATATGCTTTCAACCACACAATATTGGCAAATATCAAAATCAAAAATTATAATTGAAAAATGTAAACGGTTTTTGAAACATTTTGGACAACGTTCTTTTTTTCATATCATGTTCTTTCTTACAAAACAAAATGAGTAATCTTTCAATTTTCACCCTGGCCACTGGGAATATTTTGGACTCAAACATCCTGTCGTTCTAGAGCAGTTTTGCTTAATATCAGAGGTATGGTTACAAAGACTGACAACACCTCTGTACGCAGCTGTTAACACAGGATCTAGGAATCACAAAAGGTGATGTCACAGATGACCCTGCAGCCCCTGAATTCAGAAGAATTTTTTATATCGTCAATGTCTGTTCATTGCAGCAAATGTAAGTGCGCATTTCCTGAAGAAAAAAAAAACAAAAAAAAAAACAGGATGTTTGAGTCTAAAATGACCCAGCGTCCAGTGTATAAATTTCTCATTTTCATTTTTAATAAAGATTGTGATATGGTAAAATATTTATTGTCAAACATTATAATAAAACCTTAGAAACCTGTTGTAAGCAATCATTAATTTTCTGAAGAACTATCCCATTTCAATTTTTTTTTTTAATCAAATTTATGTCATAGCGGTGTACCCAGTCAGCTCCAGTGGCGCAATCGGTCAGCGCGCGGTACTTATAAAGCAGTAACTGTCGAGTGATGCCGAGGTTGTGAGTTCGACCCTCACCTGGAGCATTCTATTCTTGCCTTCGTTTTGTATTTTTTACTACTGAAGTCGTTGAATCGGTTCATGATCTAGTGTCAAGATTAAGAGAGAAATTTCAACGAGATATTTGTTGTTTAAATTTTTGTATTTTTTTTAATTGCCGCAGGTTGGACAAGTCTATTGAGTCCCACCGTAATCTGGTGTCATAATTGAAAGGGAAATGTGGAAGATATCTATTTAGTTTTTCAGGCTTCTGGCAGTCCAATAAACTTTCCATCATCGGCATTGATAACGTACAGTGACCCGACAAAGTTAGCCCTGGCTCTCTTCTAAAATAAAGATGCATGTGCATTCGGACGGTTTGTTTCAATTTGGAGTTCAAACGTACAAGATCGTCCTTGATAACTCAATCAAAAGTGAGTGATTCACTCTTGTGGTAACCAAAGAAAGTCTGGATTTTTAAGCTACTCCATCAAGCCCCAGTGGCCTAATGGATAAGGCACTGGCCTCCTAAGCCAGGGATTGTGGGTTCAAGTCCCATCTGGGGTGCTTGTTGATTTCCCTTTCCAACAGTTTCTCATGGAAGGTTGATGGTGCAGGTGTAAGCTGTTCTCCTTGTGTTGTTTCTTTGTAAATTAGTTCTTGCAAACCTCTACCCTTTACAACGATCCTTTCCATGTACTGAGAGAAGTGTTAACACGCAATTGTGTGGGGCCGACAAACATAGCATCTTAATTGTTTGCATCATCATTTTTGACCCAAATAACAAAGAGTATCTTTTCTAAGATATGGATATGCTTTCAACCACACAATATTGGCAAATATCAAAATCAAAAATTATAATTGAAAAATGTAAACGGTTTTTGAAACATTTTGGACAACGTTCTTTTTTTCATATCATGTTCTTTCTTACAAAACAAAATGAGTAATCTTTCAATTTTCACCCTGGCCACTGGGAATATTTTGGACTCAAACATCCTGTCGTTCTAGAGCAGTTTTGCTTAATATCAGAGGTATGGTTACAAAGACTGACAACACCTCTTTACGCAGCTGTTAACACAGGATCTAGGAATCACAAAAGGTGATGTCACAGATGACCCTGCAGCCCCTGAATTCAGAAGAATTTTTAATATCGTCAATGTCTGTTCATTGCAGCAAATGTAAGTGCGCATTTCCTGAAGAAAAAAAAAACAAAAAAAAAAACAGGATGTTTGAGTCTAAAATGACCCAGCGTCCAGTGTATAAATTTCTCATTTTCATTTTTAATAAAGATTGTGATATGGTAAAATATATATTGTCAAACATTATAATAAAACCTTAGAAACCTGTTGTAAGCAATCATTAATTTTCTGAAGAACTATCCCATTTCAATTTTTTTTTTTAATCAAATTTATGTCATAGCGGTGTACCCAGTCAGCTCCAGTGGCGCAATCGGTCAGCGCGCGGTACTTATAAAGCAGTAACTGTCGAGTGATGCCGAGGTTGTGAGTTCGACCCTCACCTGGAGCATTCTATTCTTGCCTTCGTTTTGTATTTTTTACTACTGAAGTCGTTGAATCGGTTCATGATCTAGTGTCAAGATTAAGAGAGAAATTTCAACGAGATATTTGTTGTTTAAATTTTTGTATTTTTTTAAATTGCCGCAGGTTGGACAAGTCTATTGAGTCCCACCGTAATCTGGTGTCATAATTGAAAGGGAAATGTGGAAGATATCTATTTAGTTTTTCAGGCTTCTGGCAGTCCAATAAACTTTCCATCATCGGCATTGATAACGTACAGTGACCCGACAAAGTTAGCCCTGGCTCTCTTCTAAAATAAAGATGCATGTGCATTCGGACGGTTTGTTTCAATTTGGAGTTCAAACGTACAAGATCGTCCTTGATAACTCAATCAAAAGTGAGTGATTCACTCTTGTGGTAACCAAAGAAAGTCTGGATTTTTAAGCTACTCCATCAAGCCCCAGTGGCCTAATGGATAAGGCACTGGCCTCCTAAGCCAGGGATTGTGGGTTCAAGTCCCATCTGGGGTGCTTGTTGATTTCCCTTTCCAACAGTTTCTCATGGAAGGTTGATGGTGCAGGTGTAAGCTGTTCTCCTTGTGTTGTTTCTTTGTAAATTAGTTCTTGCAAACCTCTACCCTTTACAACGATCCTTTCCATGTACTGAGAGAAGTGTTAACACGCAATTGTGTGGGGCCGACAAACATAGCATCTTAATTGTTTGCATCATCATTTTTGACCCAAATAACAAAGAGTATCTTTTCTAAGATATGGATATGCTTTCAACCACACAATATTGGCAAATATCAAAATCAAAAATTATAATTGAAAAATGTAAACGGTTTTTGAAACATTTTGGACAACGTTCTTTTTTTCATATCATGTTCTTTCTTACAAAACAAAATGAGTAATCTTTCAATTTTCACCCTGGCCACTGGGAATATTTTGGACTCAAACATCCTGTCGTTCTAGAGCAGTTTTGCTTAATATCAGAGGTATGGTTACAAAGACTGACAACACCTCTTTACGCAGCTGTTAACACAGGATCTAGGAATCACAAAAGGTGATGTCACAGATGACCCTGCAGCCCCTGAATTCAGAAGAATTTTTTATATCGTCAATGTCTGTTCATTGCAGCAAATGTAAGTGCGCATTTCCTGAAGAAAAAAAAAACAAAAAAAAAAACAGGATGTTTGAGTCTAAAATGACCCAGCGTCCAGTGTATAAATTTCTCATTTTCATTTTTAATAAAGATTGTGATATGGTAAAATATTTATTGTCAAACATTATAATAAAACCTTAGAAACCTGTTGTAAGCAATCATTAATTTTCTGAAGAACTATCCCATTTCAATTTTTTTTTTTAATCAAATTTATGTCATAGCGGTGTACCCAGTCAGCTCCAGTGGCGCAATCGGTCAGCGCGCGGTACTTATAAAGCAGTAACTGTCGAGTGATGCCGAGGTTGTGAGTTCGACCCTCACCTGGAGCATTCTATTCTTGCCTTCGTTTTGTATTTTTTACTACTGAAGTCGTTGAATCGGTTCATGATCTAGTGTCAAGATTAAGAGAGAAATTTCAACGAGATATTTGTTGTTTAAATTTTTGTATTTTTTTAAATTGCCGCAGGTTGGACAAGTCTATTGAGTCCCACCGTAATCTGGTGTCATAATTGAAAGGGAAATGTGGAAGATATCTATTTAGTTTTTCAGGCTTCTGGCAGTCCAATAAACTTTCCATCATCGGCATTGATAACGTACAGTGACCCGACAAAGTTAGCCCTGGCTCTCTTCTAAAATAAAGATGCATGTGCATTCGGACGGTTTGTTTCAATTTGGAGTTCAAACGTACAAGATCGTCCTTGATAACTCAATCAAAAGTGAGTGATTCACTCTTGTGGTAACCAAAGAAAGTCTGGATTTTTAAGCTACTCCATCAAGCCCCAGTGGCCTAATGGATAAGGCACTGGCCTCCTAAGCCAGGGATTGTGGGTTCAAGTCCCATCTGGGGTGCTTGTTGATTTCCCTTTCCAACAGTTTCTCATGGAAGGTTGATGGTGCAGGTGTAAGCTGTTCTCCTTGTGTTGTTTCTTTGTAAATTAGTTCTTGCAAACCTCTACCCTTTACAACGATCCTTTCCATGTACTGAGAGAAGTGTTAACACGCAATTGTGTGGGGCCGACAAACATAGCATCTTAATTGTTTGCATCATCATTTTTGACCCAAATAACAAAGAGTATCTTTTCTAAGATATGGATATGCTTTCAACCACACAATATTGGCAAATATCAAAATCAAAAATTATAATTGAAAAATGTAAACGGTTTTTGAAACATTTTGGACAACGTTCTTTTTTTCATATCATGTTCTTTCTTACAAAACAAAATGAGTAATCTTTCAATTTTCACCCTGGCCACTGGGAATATTTTGGACTCAAACATCCTGTCGTTCTAGAGCAGTTTTGCTTAATATCAGAGGTATGGTTACAAAGACTGACAACACCTCTTTACGCAGCTGTTAACACAGGATCTAGGAATCACAAAAGGTGATGTCACAGATGACCCTGCAGCCCCTGAATTCAGAAGAATTTTTAATATCGTCAATGTCTGTTCATTGCAGCAAATGTAAGTGCGCATTTCCTGAAGAAAAAAAAAACAAAAAAAAAAACAGGATGTTTGAGTCTAAAATGACCCAGCGTCCAGTGTATAAATTTCTCATTTTCATTTTTAATAAAGATTGTGATATGGTAAAATATATATTGTCAAACATTATAATAAAACCTTAGAAACCTGTTGTAAGCAATCATTAATTTTCTGAAGAACTATCCCATTTCAATTTTTTTTTTTAATCAAATTTATGTCATAGCGGTGTACCCAGTCAGCTCCAGTGGCGCAATCGGTCAGCGCGCGGTACTTATAAAGCAGTAACTGTCGAGTGATGCCGAGGTTGTGAGTTCGACCCTCACCTGGAGCATTCTATTCTTGCCTTCGTTTTGTATTTTTTACTACTGAAGTCGTTGAATCGGTTCATGATCTAGTGTCAAGATTAAGAGAGAAATTTCAACGAGATATTTGTTGTTTAAATTTTTGTATTTTTTTAAATTGCCGCAGGTTGGACAAGTCTATTGAGTCCCACCGTAATCTGGTGTCATAATTGAAAGGGAAATGTGGAAGATATCTATTTAGTTTTTCAGGCTTCTGGCAGTCCAATAAACTTTCCATCATCGGCATTGATAACGTACAGTGACCCGACAAAGTTAGCCCTGGCTCTCTTCTAAAATAAAGATGCATGTGCATTCGGACGGTTTGTTTCAATTTGGAGTTCAAACGTACAAGATCGTCCTTGATAACTCAATCAAAAGTGAGTGATTCACTCTTGTGATAACCAAAGAAAGTCTGGATTTTTAAGCTACTCCATCAAGCCCCAGTGGCCTAATGGATAAGGCACTGGCCTCCTAAGCCAGGCATTGTGGGTTCAAGTCCCATCTGGGGTGCTTGTTGATTTCCCTTTCCAACAGTTTCTCATGGAAGGTTGATGGTGCAGGTGTAAACTGTTCTCCTTGTGTTGTTTCTTTGTAAATTAGTTCTTGCAAACCTCTACCCTTTACAACGATCCTTTCCATGTACTGAGAGAAGTGTTAACACGCAATTGTGTGGGGCCGACAAACATAGCATCTTAATTGTTTGCATCATCATTTATGACCCAAATAACAAAGAGTATCTTTTCTAAGATATGGATATGCTTTCAACCACACAATATTGGCAAATATCAAAATCAAAAATTATAATTGAAAAATGTAAACGGTTTTTGAAACATTTTGGACAACGTTCTTTTTTTCATATCATGTTCTTTCTTACAAAACAAAATGAGTAATCTTTCAATTTTCACCCTGGCCACTGGGAATATTTTGGACTCAAACATCCTGTCGTTCTAGAGCAGTTTTGCTTAATATCAGAGGTATGGTTACAAAGACTGACAGCACCTCTTTACGCAGCTGTTAACACAGGATCTAGGAATCACAAAAGGTGATGTCACAGATGACCCTGCAGCCCCTGAATTCAGAAGAATTTTTTATATCGTCAATGTCTGTTCATTGCAGCAAATGTAAGTGCGCATTTCCTGAAGAAAAAAAAAAACAAAAAAAAAAACAGGATGTTTGAGTCTAAAATGACCCAGCGTCCAGTGTATAAATTTCTCATTTTCATTTTTAATAAAGATTGTGATATGGTAAAATATATATTGTCAAACATTATAATAAAACCTTAGAAACCTGTTGTAAGCAATCATTAATTTTCTGAAGAACTATCCCATTTCAATTTTTTTTTTTAATCAAATTTATGTCATAGCGGTGTACCCAGTCAGCTCCAGTGGCGCAATCGGTCAGCGCGCGGTACTTATAAAGCAGTAACTGTCGAGTGATGCCGAGGTTGTGAGTTCGACCCTCACCTGGAGCATTCTATTCTTGCCTTCGTTTTGTATTTTTTACTACTGAAGTCGTTGAATCGGTTCATGATCTAGTGTCAAGATTAAGAGAGAAATTTCAACGAGATATTTGTTGTTTAAATTTTTGTATTTTTTTAAATTGCCGCAGGTTGGACAAGTCTATTGAGTCCCACCGTAATCTGGTGTCATAATTGAAAGGGAAATGTGGAAGATATCTATTTAGTTTTTCAGGCTTCTGGCAGTCCAATAAACTTTCCATCATCGGCATTGATAACGTACAGTGACCCGACAAAGTTAGCCCTGGCTCTCTTTTAAAATAAAGATGCATGTGCATTCGGACGGTTTGTTTCAATTTGGAGTTCAAACGTACAAGATCGTCCTTGATAACTCAATCAAAAGTGAGTGATTCACTCTTGTGGTAACCAAAGAAAGTCTGGATATTTAAGCTACTCCATCAAGCCCCAGTGGCCTAATGGATAAGGCACTGGCCTAATAATGGATAAGGCACTGGCCTAATAATGGATAAGGCACTGGCCTAATAATGGATAAGGCACTGGCCTAATAATGGATAAGGCACTGGCCTAATAATGGATAAGGCACTGGCCTAATAATGGATAAGGCACTGGCCTAATAATGGATAAGGCACTGGCCTAATAATGGATAAGGCACTGGCCTAATAATGGATAAGGCACTGGCCTAATAATGGATAAGGCACTGGCCTAATAATGGATAAGGCACTGGCCTAATAATGGATAAGGCACTGGCCTAACAATGGATAAGGCACTGGCCTAACAATGGATAAGGCACTGGCCTAATGGATAAGGCACTGGCCTAATGGATAAGGCACTGGCCTAATGGATAAGGCACTGGCCTAATGGATAAAGCACTGGCCTAATGGATAAGGCACTGGCCTAATGGATAAGGCACTGGCCTAATGGATAAGGCACTGGCCTAATGGATAAGGCACTGGCCTAATGGATAAGGCACTGGCCTAATGGATAAGGCACTGGCCTCCTAAGCCAGGGATTGTGGGTTCAAGTCCCATCTGGGGTGCTTGTTGATTTCCCTTTCCAACAGTTTCTCATGGAAGGTTGATGGTGCAGGTGTAAACTGTTCTCCTTGTGTTGTTTCTTTGTAAATTAGTTCTTGCAAACCTCTACCCTTTACAACGATCCTTTCCATGTACTGAGAGAAGTGTTAACACGCAATTGTGTGGGGCAGACAAACATAGCATCTTAATTGTTGGCAAATATCAAAATCAAAAATTATAATTGAGAAATGTAAACTGTTTTTGAAACATTTTGGACAACGTTCTTTTTTTCATATCATGTTCTTTCTTACAAAACAAAATGAGTAATCTTTCAATTTTCACCCTGGCCACTGGGAATATTTTGGACTCAAACATCCTGTCGTTCTAGAGCAGTTTTGCTTAATATCAGAGGTATGGTTACAAAGACTGACAACACCTCTTTATGCAGCTGTTAACACAGGATCTAGGAATCACAAAAGGTGATGTCACAGATGACCCTGCAGCCCCTGAATTCAGAAGAATTTTTTATATCGTCAATGTCTGTTCATTGCAGCAAATGTAAGTGCGCATTTCCTGAAGAAAAAAAACAAAAAAAAAAAACAGGATGTTTGAGTCTAAAATGACCCAGCGTCCAGTGTATAAATTTCTCATTTTCATTTTTAATAAAGATTGTGATATGGTAAAATATATATTGTCAAACATTATAATAAAACCTTAGAAACCTGTTGTAAGCAATCATTAATTTTCTGAAGAACTATCCCATTTCAATTTTTTTTTTTAATCAAATTTATGTCATAGCGGTGTACCCAGTCAGCTCCAGTGGCGCAATCGGTCAGCGCGCGGTACTTATAAAGCAGTAACTGTCGAGTGATGCCGAGGTTGTGAGTTCGACCCTCACCTGGAGCATTCTATTCTTGCCTTCGTTTTGTATTTTTTACTACTGAAGTCGTTGAATCGGTTCATGATCTAGTGTCAAGATTAAGAGAGAAATTTCAACGAGATATTTGTTGTTTAAATTTTTGTATTTTTTTAAATTGCCGCAGGTTGGACAAGTCTATTGAGTCCCACCGTAATCTGGTGTCATAATTGAAAGGGAAATGTGGAAGATATCTATTTAGTTTTTCAGGCTTCTGGCAGTCCAATAAACTTTCCATCATCGGCATTGATAACGTACAGTGACCCGACAAAGTTAGCCCTGGCTCTCTTCTAAAATAAAGATGCATGTGCATTCGGACGGTTTGTTTCAATTTGGAGTTCAAACGTACAAGATCGTCCTTGATAACTCAATCAAAAGTGAGTGATTCACTCTTGTGGTAACCAAAGAAAGTCTGGATTTTTAAGATACTCCATCAAGCCCCAGTGGCCTAATGGATAAGGCACTGGCCTCCTAAGCCAGGGATTGTGGGTTCAAGTCCCATCTGGGGTGCTTGTTGATTTCCCTTTCCAACAGTTTCTCATGGAAGGTTGATGGTGCAGGTGTAAACTGTTCTCCTTGTGTTGTTTCTTTGTAAATTAGTTCTTGCAAACCTCTACCCTTTACAACGATCCTTTCCATGTACTGAGAGAAGTGTTAACACGCAATTGTGTGGGGCCGACAAACATAGCATCTTAATTGTTTGCATCATCATTTATGACCCAAATAACAAAGAGTATCTTTTCTAAGATATGGATATGCTTTCAACCACACAATATTGGCAAATATCAAAATCAAAAATTATAATTGAAAAATGTAAATGGTTTTTGAAACATTTTGGACAACGTTCTTTTTTTCATATCATGTTCTTTCTTACAAAACAAAATGAGTAATCTTTCAATTTTCACCCTGGCCACTGGGAATATTTTGGACTCAAACATCCTGTCGTTCTAGAGCAGTTTTGCTTAATATCAGAGGTATGGTTACAAAGACTGACAACACCTCTTTACGCAGCTGTTAACACAGGATCTAGGAATCACAAAAGGTGATGTCACAGATGACCCTGCAGCCCCTGAATTCAGAAGAATTTTTTATATCGTCAATGTCTGTTCATTGCAGCAAATGTAAGTGCGCATTTCCTGAAGAAAAAAAAAAAAAAAAAAACCAGGATGTTTGAGTCTAAAATGACCCAGCGTCCAGTGTATAAATTTCTCATTTCCATTTTTAATAAAGATTGTGATATGGTAAAATATATATTGTCAAACATTATAATAAAACCTTAGAAACCTGTTGTAAGCAATCATTAATTTTCTGAAGAACTATCCCATTTCATTTTTTTTTTTTTATCAAATTTATGTCATAGCGGTGTACCCAGTCAGCTCCAGTGGCGCAATCGGTCAGCGCGCGGTACTTATAAAGCAGTAACTGTCGAGTGATGCCGAGGTTGTGAGTTCGACCCTCACCTGGAGCATTCTATTCTTGCCTTCGTTTTGTATTTTTTACTACTGAAGTCGTTGAATCGGTTCATGATCTAGTGTCAAGATTAAGAGAGAAATTTCAACGAGATATTTGTTGTTTAAATTTTTGTATTTTTTTAAATTGCCGCAGGTTGGACAAGTCTATTGAGTCCCACCGTAATCTGGTGTCATAATTGAAAGGGAAATGTGGAAGATATCTATTTAGTTTTTCAGGCTTCTGGCAGTCCAATAAACTTTCCATCATCGGCATTGATAACGTACAGTGACCCGACAAAGTTAGCCCTGGCTCTCTTCTAAAATAAAGATGCATGTGCATTCGGACGGTTTGTTTCAATTTGGAGTTCAAACGTACAAGATCGTCCTTGATAACTCAATCAAAAGTGAGTGATTCACTCTTGTGGTAACCAAAGAAAGTCTGGATATTTAAGCTACTCCATCAAGCCCCAGTGGCCTAATGGATAAGGCACTGGCCTCCTAAGCCAGGGATTGTGGGTTCAAGTCCCATCTGGGGTGCTTGTTGATTTCCCTTTCCAACAGTTTCTCATGGAAGGTTGATGGTGCAGGTGTAAACTGTTCTCCTTGTGTTGTTTCTTTGTAAATTAGTTCTTGCAAACCTCTACCCTTTACAACGATCCTTTCCATGTACTGAGAGAAGTGTTAACACGCAATTGTGTGGGGCCGACAAACATAGCATCTTAATTGTTTGCATCGTCATTTATGACCCAAATAACAAAGAGTATCTTTTCTAAGATATGGATATGCTTTCAACCACACAATATTGGCAAATATCAAAATCAAAAATTATAATTGAAAAATGTAAACGGTTTTTGAAACATTTTGGACAACGTTCTTTTTTTCATATCATGTTCTTTCTTACAAAACAAAATGAGTAATCTTTCAATTTTCACCCTGGCCACTGGGAATATTTTGGACTCAAACATCCTGTCGTTCTAGAGCAGTTTTGCTTAATATCAGAGGTACGGTTACAAAGACTGACAACACCTCTTTACGCAGCTGTTAACACAGGATCTAGGAATCACAAAAGGTGATGTCACAGATGACCCTGCAGCCCCTGAATTCAGAAGAATTTTTTATATCGTCAATGTCTGTTCATTGCAGCAAATGTAAGTGCGCATTTCCTGAAGAAAAAAAAAAAAAAACAGGATGTTTGAGTCTAAAATGACCCAGCGTCCAG
This sequence comes from Ranitomeya variabilis, assembly GCF_051348905.1. Taxonomy (NCBI): domain Eukaryota; kingdom Metazoa; phylum Chordata; class Amphibia; order Anura; family Dendrobatidae; genus Ranitomeya; species Ranitomeya variabilis. Next base: position 89,273,507 of record NC_135236.1, read on the forward strand.
TGTATAAATTTCTCATTTTCATTTTTAACCCCTTAAGCCCCGAGGGTGGTTTGCACGTTAATGACCAGGCCAATTTTTACAATTCTGACCACTGTCCCTTTATGAGGTTATAACTCTGGAACGCTTCAACGGATCTTGGCGATTCTGACATTGTTTTCTCGTGACATATTGTACTTCATGTTAGTGGTAAAATTTCTTCGATATAACTTGCGTTTATTTGTGAAAAAAACGAATATTTGGCGAAAATTTTGAAAATTTCGCAATTTTCCAACTTTGAATTTTTATGCCCTTAAATCACAGACATATGTCACACAAAATACTTAATAAATAACATTTCCCACATGTCTACTTTACATCAGCACAATTTTGGAACCAAAATTTTTTTTTGTGACGGAGTTATAAGGGTTAAAAGTTGACCAGCAATTTCTCATTTTTACAACACCATTTTTTTTTAGGGACCACATCTCATTTGAAGTCATTTTGACGGGTCTATATGATAGAAAATACCCAAGTGTGACACCATTCTAAAAACTGCACCCCTCAAGGTACTCAAAACCACTTTCAAGAAGTTTATTAACCCTTCAGGTGTTTCACAGGAATTTTTGGAATGTTTAAATAAAAATGAACATTTAACTTTTTTTCACACAAAATTTATTTCAGCTCCAATTTGTTTTATTTTACCAAGGGTAACAGGAGAAAATAGACCCCAAAAGTTGTTGTACAATTTGTCCTGAGTACGCTGATACCCCATATGTGGGGGTAAACCACAGTTTGGGCGCATGGCAGAGCTTGGAAGCAAAGGAGCGCCATTTGACTTTTCAATGCAAAATTGACTGGAATTGAGATGGGACGCCATGTTGCATTTGGAGAGCCCCTGATGTGCCTAAACATTGAAACCCCTAACAAGTGACACCATTTTGGAAAGTAGACCCCCTAAGGAACTTATCTAGATGTGTGGTGAGCACTTTGACCCAACAAGTGCTTTACAGAAGTTTATAATGCAGAGCCGTAAAAATAAAAAATCATATTTTTTCACAAAAATGATCTTTTCACCCCCAATTTTTTATTTTCCCAAGGGTGAGAGAAGAAATTGGACCCCAAAAATTGTTGTGCAATTTGTCCTGAGTACGCTGATACCCCATATGTGGGTGTAAACCATTGTTTGGGCGCAGGGCAGAGCTCGGAAGGGAAGGAGCGCCATTTGACTTTTCAATGCAAAATTGACTGGAATTGAGATGGGACGCCATGTTGCATTTAGAGAGCCCTTGATGTGCCTAAACATTGAAACCCCTAACAAGTGACACCATTTTGGAAAGTAGACCCCCTAAGGAACTTATCTAGATGTGTGGTGAGCACTTTGACCCAACAAGTGCTTCACAGAAGTTTATAATGCAGAGCCGTAAAAATAAAAAATCATATTTTTTCACAAAAATGATCTTTTCACCCCCATTTTTTTATTTCCCCAAGGGTAAGAGAAGAAATTAGACCACAAAAGTTGTTGTGCAATTTGTCCTGAGTACGACGATACCCCATATGTGGGTGTAAACCATTGTTTGGGCGCATAGCAGAGCTCAGAAGGGAAGAAGCGCTATTTTACTTTTCAATGCAAAATTGACTGGAATTAAGATGGGATGCCATGTTGCGTTTGGAGAGCCCCTGATGTGCCTAAACATTAAACCCCCCCACAAGTGACACCATTTTGGAAAGTAGACCCCCTAAGGAACTTATCTAGATGTGTTTTGAGAGCTTTGAACCCCCAAGTGTTTCACTACAGTTTATAACGCAGAGCCGTGAAAATAATTTTTTTTTTTTTTTTCACAAAAATGAAATTTAGCCCCCAGTTTTGTATTTTCACAAGGGTATCAGGATAAATTGGACCCTAAAAGTTGTTGTCCAATTTGTCCTGAGTACGCTGATACCCCCTATGTGGGGGGGAACCACTGTTTGGGCGCATGACAGAGCTCAGAAGGGAAGGAGCGCCATTTGGAATGCAGACTTAAATGGATTGGTCTGCAGGCGTCACGTTGCATTTGCAGAGCCCCTGATGTACCCAAACAGTACAAACCCCCCACAAGTGACCCCATATTGGAAACTAGACCCCCCAAGGAACTTATCTAGATGTGTTGTGAGAACTTTGAACCCCCAAGTGTTTCATTACAGTTTATAACGCAGAGCCGTGAAAATAAAAATTATTTTTTTTTTCACAAAAATGATTTTTTAGCCCCCAGTTTTGTATTTTCACAAGGGTATCAGGATAAATTGGACCCTAAAAGTTGTTGTCCAATTTGTCCTGAGTACGCTGATACCCCCTATGTGGGGGGGAACCACTGTTTGGGCGCATGACAGAGCTCAGAAGGGAAGGAGCGCCATTTGGAATGCAGACTTAAATGGATTGGTCTGCAGGCGTCACGTTGCATTTGCAGAGCCCCTGATGTACCCAAACAGTACAAACCCCCCACAAGTGACCCCATATTGGAAACTAGACCCCCCAAGGAACTTATCTAGATGTGTTGTGAGAACTTTGAACCCCCAAGTGTTTCATTACAGTTTATAACGCAGAGCCGTGAAAATAAAAATTATTTTTTTTTTCACAAAAATGATTTTTTAGCCCCCAGTTTTGTATTTTCACAAGGGTATCAGGATAAATTGGACCCTAAAAGTTGTTGTCCAATTTGTCCTGAGTACGCTGATACCCCCTATGTGGGGGGGAACCACTGTTTGGGCGCATGACAGAGCTCAGAAGGGAAGGAGCGCCATTTGGAATGCAGACTTAAATGGATTGGTCTGCAGGTGTCACGTTGCATTTGCAGAGCCCCTGATGTACCCAAACAGTACAAACCCCCCACAAGTGACCCCATATTGGAAACTAGACCCCCCAAGGAACTTATCTAGATGTGTTGTGAGAACTTTGAACCCCCAAGTGTTTCATTACAGTTTATAACGCAGAGCCGTGAAAATAAAAATTTTTTTTTTTTTCACAAAAATGATTTTTTAGCCCCCAGTTTTGTATTTTCACAAGGGTATCAGGATAAATTGGACCCTAAAAGTTGTTGTCCAATTTGTCCTGAGTACGCTGATACCCCCTATGTGGGGGGGAACCACTGTTTGGGCGCATGACAGAGCTCGGAAGGGAAGGAGCGCCATTTGGCATGCAGACTTAAATGGATTGGTCTGCAGGCGTCACGTTGCATTTGCAGAGCCCCTGATGTACCCAAATAGTACAAACCCCCCACAAGTGACCCCATATTGGAAACTAGACCTCCCAAGGAACTTATCTAGATGTGTTGTGAGAACTTTGAACCCCCAAGTGTTTCACTACAGTTTACAACGCAGAGCCGTGAAAATAAAACATATTTTTTTTCCCACAAAAATGATTTTTAGCCCCCCAAATTTTTATTTTCCCAAGGATAACAAGAGAACTTGGACCCCAGAAGTTGTTGTTCAATTTGTCCCTAGTACGCTGATACCCCATATGTTGGGGTAAACCCCTTTTTGGACGCACGGGAGAGCTCGGAAGGGAAGGAGCACTGTTTTACTTTTTCAACGCAGAATTGGCTGGAATTGAGATTGGATGCCATGTCGCGTTTGGAGAGCCCCTGATGTGCCTGAACAGTGGAAACTCCCCAATTCTGCCTGAAACCCTACCCCTAACCTCACCCCTAACCGTTTACTGAACATTTTCTGACAGTCATAAGTGCCACGTATATAAGTGCCACGTATATAAGTGCCACGTATGTAAGTGCCACGTATGTAAGTGCCACGTATGTAAGTGCCACGTATATAAGTGCCACGTATATAAGTGCCACGTATTTAAGTGCCACGTATTTAAGTGCCACGTATTTAAGTGCCACGTATTTAAGTGCCACGTATTTAAGTGCCACGTATTTAAGTGCCACGTATTTAAGTGCCACGTATTTAAGTGCCACGATATTTCAGTGCCACGTATTTCAGTGCCACGTATTTCAGTGCCACGTATTTCAGGCACTGAAAAATACGTGGCACGTAAATACGTGGCACGTAAATACGTGGCACGTAAATACGTGGCACTTAAATACGTGGCACTTAAATACGTGGCACTTAAATACGTGGCACTTAAATACGTGGCACTTAAATACGTGGCACTTAAATACGTGGCACTTAAATACGTGGCACTTATATACGTGGCACTTATATACGTGGCCACTGAAATATCGTGGCACTTATATACGTATATACGTATATAAACGTATATTTCAGTGCCACGTATTTCAGGTTAGGGGTAGGGTTAGGGTTTTTTGTTTTTTTCTTGTTTTCTTGTGTTTTTCTATAAAAACGCATGCGTTTTTCCGCGTTTACATGCATTTTTTCACACATGCGGTTTTTTTAAAAAACGCATGCAGATAAAAACGCAAGTGTGAAACCAGACTAAAAGACGCTTTTTATAGCAAAAAAGTTTTTGCGTCTCCACATTTTGAGACCTATAATTTTTCCACATTTTGGTCCACAGAGTCATGTGAGGTCTTGTTTTTTGCGGGACGAGTTGACGTTTTTATTGGTAACATTTTCGGACACGTGACCATTTTTTATCACTTTTTATTCCGATTTTTGTGAGGCAGAATAACCAAAAACCAGCTATTCATGAATTTCTTTTGGGAGAGGCGTTTATACCGTTCTGCGCTTGGTAAAATTGATAAAGCAGTTTTATTCGTCGGGTCAGTACGATTACAGCGATACCTCATTTATATCATTTTTTTATGTTTTGACGCTTTTATACGATAAAAACTATTTTATAGAAAAAATAATTATTTTGGTATCGCTTTATTCTCAGGACTATAACTTTTTTATTTTTTTGCTGATGATGCTGTATGGCGGCTCGTTTTTTGCGGGACAAGATGACGTTTTCAGCGGTAACATGGTTATTTATATCCGTCTTTTTGATCGCGTGTTATTCCACTTTTTGTTCGGCGGTATGGTAATAAAGCGTTGTTTTTTGCCTCGTTTTTTTTTTTTTTTTCTTACGGTGTTTACTGAAGGGGTTAACTAGTGGGCCAGTTTTATAGGTTGGGTCGTTACGGACGCGGCGATACTAAATATGTGTACTTTTATTGTTTTTGTTTGTTTTTTTTAGATAAAGAAATGTATTTATGGGAATAATATATTTTTTTTTTATTATTATTTATTTAGGAATTTTTTTTTTTTTTTTTACACATGTGGAAATTTTTTTTTTTACTTTTTTACTTTGTCCCAGGGGGGGACATTACAGATCGCTGATCTCACAGTGTGCACAGCACTCTGTGAGATCTCCGATCTCACTTACAGCCGTGCAGGCTGCAGCTTTCATCTGCAGCCTGCTCCGACCCGGAAGTGCTCCCTGCAGGACCCGGATACAGCCCCTCGGCCATTTTGGATCCGGGGCCTGCAGGGAGAAGACGTTCGGTACGAGGTGAGTACATCACCTTGTACCGATCGTCTCAGGGAAGCCCGCAGGGAGCCCCCTCCCTGCGCGATGCTTCCCTGTACCGCCGGTACACCGCGATCATGTTTGATCGCGGTGTGCCGGGGGTTAATGTGCCGGGGGCGGTCCGTGACCGCTCCTGGCACATAGTGCCGGATGTCAGCTGCGATATGCAGCCGACACCCGGCCGCGATCGGCCGCGCTCCCCCCGTGAGCGCGGCCGATCGCGTATGACGTACTATACCGTCACCGGGAATTAAGGCCCACCCCACCTCGACGGTATAGTACGTCATACGGGATTAAGGGGTTAATAAAGATTGTGATATGGTAAAATATATATTGTCAAACATTATAATAAAACCTTAGAAACCTGTTGTAAGCAATCATTAATTTTCTGAAGAACTATCCCATTTCAATTTTTTTTTTTAATCAAATTTATGTCATAGCGGTGTACCCAGTCAGCTCCAGTGGCGCAATCGGTCAGCGCGCGGTACTTATAAAGCAGTAACTGTCGAGTGATGCCGAGGTTGTGAGTTCGACCCTCTCCTGGAGCATTCTATTCTTGCCTTCGTTTTGTATTTTTTACTACTGAAGTCGTTGAATCGGTTCATGATCTAGTGTCAAGATTAAGAGAGAAATTTCAACGAGATATTTGTTGTTTAAATTTTTGTATTTTTTTAAATTGCCGCAGGTTGGACAAGTCTATTGAGTCCCACCGTAATCTGGTGTCATAATTGAAAGGGAAATGTGGAAGATATCTATTTAGTTTTTCAGGCTTCTGGCAGTCCAATAAACTTTCCATCATCGGCATTGATAACGTACAGTGACCCGACAAAGTTAGCCCTGGCTCTCTTCTAAAATAAAGATGCATGTGCATTCGGACGGTTTGTTTCAATTTGGAGTTCAAACGTACAAGATCGTCCTTGATAACTCAATCAAAAGTGAGTGATTCACTCTTGTGGTAACCAAAGAAAGTCTGGATATTTAAGCTACTCCATCAAGCCCCAGTGGCCTAATGGATAAGACACCGGCCTCCTAAGCCAGGGATTGTGGGTTCAAGTCCCATCTGGGGTGCTTGTTGATTTCCCTTTCCAACAGTTTCTAATGGAAGGTTGATGGTGCAGGTGTAAACTGTTCTCCTTGTGTTGTTTCTTTGTAAATTAGTTCTTGCAAACCTCTACCCTTTACAACGATCCTTTCCATGTACTGAGAGAAGTGTTAACACGCAATTGTGTGGGGCCGACAAACATAGCATCTTAATTGTTTGCATCGTCATTTATGACCCAAATAACAAAGAGTATCTTTTCTAAGATATGGATATGCTTTCAACCACACAATATTGGCAAATATCAAAATCAAAAATTATAATTGAAAAATGTAAACGGTTTTTGAAACATTTTGGACAACGTTCTTTTTTTCATATCATGTTCTTTCTTACAAAACAAAATGAGTAATCTTTCAATTTTCACCCTGGCCACTGGGAATATTTTGGACTCAAACATCCTGTCGTTCTAGAGCAGTTTTGCTTAATATCAGAGGTATGGTTACAAAGACTGACAACACCTCTGTACGCAGCTGTTAACACAGGATCTAGGAATCACAAAAGGTGATGTCACAGATGACCCTGCAGCCCCTGAATTCAGAAGAATTTTTTATATCGTCAATGTCTGTTCATTGCAGCAAATGTAAGTGCGCATTTCCTGAAAAAAAAAACAAAAAAAAAAACAGGATGTTTGAGTCTAAAATGACCCAGCGTCCAGTGTATAAATTTCTCATTTTCATTTTTAATAAAGATTGTGATATGGTAAAATATTTATTGTCAAACATTATAGTAAAACTTTAGAAACCTGTTGTAAGCAATCATTAATTTTCTGAAGAACTATCCCATTTCAATTTTTTTTTTTAATCAAATTTATGTCATAGCGGTGTACCCAGTCAGCTCCAGTGGCGCAATTGGTCAGCGCGCGGTACTTATAAAGCAGTAACTGTCGAGTGATGCCGAGGTTGTGAGTTCGACCCTCACCTGGAGCATTCTATTCTTGCCTTCGTTTTGTATTTTTTACTACTGAAGTCGTTGAATCGGTTCATGATCTAGTGTCAAGATTAAGAGAGAAATTTCAACGAGATATTTGTTGTTTAAATTTTTGTATTTTTTTAAATTGCCGCAGGTTGGACAAGTCTATTGAGTCCCACCGTAATCTGGTGTCATAATTGAAAGGGAAATGTGGAAGATATCTATTTAGTTTTTCAGGCTTCTGGCAGTCCAATAAACTTTCCATCATCGGCATTGATAACGTACAGTGACCCGACAAAGTTAGCCCTGGCTCTCTTCTAAAATAAAGATGCATGTGCATTCGGACTGTTTGTTTCAATTTGGAGTTCAAACGTACAAGATCGTCCTTGATAACTCAATCAAAAGTGAGTGATTCACTCTTGTGGTAACCAAAGAAAGTCTGGATTTTTAAGCTACTCCATCAAGCCCCAGTGGCCTAATGGATAAGGCACTGGCCTCCTAAGCCAGGGATTGTGGGTTCAAGTCCCATCTGGGGTGCTTGTTGATTTCCCTTTCCAACAGTTTCTCATGGAAGGTTGATGGTGCAGGTGTAAACTGTTCTCCTTGTGTTGTTTCTTTGTAAATTAGTTCTTGCAAACCTCTACCCTTTACAACGATCCTTTCCATGTACTGAGAGAAGTGTTAACACGCAATTGTGTGGGGCTGACAAACATAGCATCTTAATTGTTTGCATCATCATGTATGACCCAAATAACAAAGAGTATCTTTTCTAAGATATGGATATTCTTTCAACCACACAATATTGGCAAATATCAAAATCAAAAATTATAATTGAAAAATGTAAACGGTATTTGAAACATTTTGGACAACGTTCTTTTTTTCATATCATGTTCTTTCTTACAAAACAAAATGAGTAATCTTTCAATTTTCACCCTGGCCACTGGGAATATTTTGGACTCAAACATCCTGTCGTTCTAGAGCAGTTTTGCTTAATATCAGAGGTACGGTTACAAAGACTGACAACACCTCTTTACGCAGCTGTTAACACAGGATCTAGGAATCACAAAAGGTGATGTCACAGATGACCCTGCAGCCCCTGAATTCAGAAGAATTTTTTATATCGTCAATGTCTGTTCATTGCAGCAAATGTAAGAGCGCATTTCCTGAAGAAAAAAAAAACAAAAAACACCAGGATGTTTGAGTCTAAAATGACCCAGCGTCCAGTGTATAAATTTCTCATTTCCATTTTTAATAAAGATTGTGATATGGTAAAATATATATTGTCAAACATTATAATAAAACCTTAGAAACCTGTTGTAAGCAATCATTAATTTTCTGAAGAACTATCCCATTTCATTTTTTTTTTTTTTATCAAATTTATGTCATAGCGGTGTACCCAGTCAGCTCCAGTGGCGCAATCGGTCAGCGCGCGGTACTTATAAAGCAGTAACTGTCGAGTGATGCCGAGGTTGTGAGTTCGACCCTCACCTGGAGCATTCTATTCTTGCCTTCGTTTTGTATTTTTTACTACTGAAGTCGTTGAATCGGTTCATGATCTAGTGTCAAGATTAAGAGAGAAATTTCAACGAGATATTTGTTGTTTAAATTTTTGTATTTTTTTAAATTGCCGCAGGTTGGACAAGTCTATTGAGTCCCACCGTAATCTGGTGTCATAATTGAAAGGGAAATGTGGAAGATATCTATTTAGTTTTTCAGGCTTCTGGCAGTCCAATAAACTTTCCATCATCGGCATTGATAACGTACAGTGACCCGACAAAGTTAGCCCTGGCTCTCTTCTAAAATAAAGATGCATGTGCATTCGGACTGTTTGTTTCAATTTGGAGTTCAAACGTACAAGATCGTCCTTGATAACTCAATCAAAAGTGAGTGATTCACTCTTGTGGTAACCAAAGAAAGTCTGGATTTTTAAGCTACTCCATCAAGCCCCAGTGGCCTAATGGATAAGGCACTGGCCTCCTAAGCCAGGGATTGTGGGTTCAAGTCCCATCTGGGGTGCTTGTTGATTTCCCTTTCCAACAGTTTCTCATGGAAGGTTGATGGTGCAGGTGTAAACTGTTCTCCTTGTGTTGTTTCTTTGTAAATTAGTTCTTGCAAACCTCTACCCTTTACAACGATCCTTTCCATGTACTGAGAGAAGTGTTAACACGCAATTGTGTGGGGCTGACAAACATAGCATCTTAATTGTTTGCATCATCATGTATGACCCAAATAACAAAGAGTATCTTTTCTAAGATATGGATATTCTTTCAACCACACAATATTGGCAAATATCAAAATCAAAAATTATAATTGAAAAATGTAAACGGTATTTGAAACATTTTGGACAACGTTCTTTTTTTCATATCATGTTCTTTCTTACAAAACAAAATGAGTAATCTTTCAATTTTCACCCTGGCCACTGGGAATATTTTGGACTCAAACATCCTGTCGTTCTAGAGCAGTTTTGCTTAATATCAGAGGTACGGTTACAAAGACTGACAACACCTCTTTACGCAGCTGTTAACACAGGATCTAGGAATCACAAAAGGTGATGTCACAGATGACCCTGCAGCCCCTGAATTCAGAAGAATTTTTTATATCGTCAATGTCTGTTCATTGCAGCAAATGTAAGTGCGCATTTCCTGAAGAAAAAAAAAAAAAAAACACCAGGATGTTTGAGTCTAAAATGACCCAGCGTCCAGTGTATAAATTTCTCATTTCCATTTTTAATAAAGATTGTGATATGGTAAAATATATATTGTCAAACATTATAATAAAACCTTAGAAACCTGTTGTAAGCAATCATTAATTTTCTGAAGAACTATCCCATTTCATTTTTTTTTTTTTATCAAATTTATGTCATAGCGGTGTACCCAGTCAGCTCCAGTGGCGCAATCGGTCAGCGCGCGGTACTTATAAAGCAGTAACTGTCGAGTGATGCCGAGGTTGTGAGTTCGACCCTCACCTGGAGCATTCTATTCTTGCCTTCGTTTTGTATTTTTTACTACTGAAGTCGTTGAATCGGTTCATGATCTAGTGTCAAGATTAAGAGAGAAATTTCAACGAGATATTTGTTGTTTAAATTTTTGTATTTTTTTAAATTGCCGCAGGTTGGACAAGTCTATTGAGTCCCACCGTAATCTGGTGTCATAATTGAAAGGGAAATGTGGAAGATATCTATTTAGTTTTTCAGGCTTCTGGCAGTCCAATAAACTTTCCATCATCGGCATTGATAACGTACAGTGACCCGACAAAGTTAGCCCTGGCTCTCTTCTAAAATAAAGATGCATGTGCATTCGGACGGTTTGTTTCAATTTGGAGTTCAAACGTACAAGATCGTCCTTGATAACTCAATCAAAAGTGAGTGATTCACTCTTGTGGTAACCAAAGAAAGTCTGGATATTTAAGCTACTCCATCAAGCCCCAGTGGCCTAATGGATAAGACACCGGCCTCCTAAGCCAGGGATTGTGGGTTCAAGTCCCATCTGGGGTGCTTGTTGATTTCCCTTTCCAACAGTTTCTAATGGAAGGTTGATGGTGCAGGTGTAAACTGTTCTCCTTGTGTTGTTTCTTTGTAAATTAGTTCTTGCAAACCTCTACCCTTTACAACGATCCTTTCCATGTACTGAGAGAAGTGTTAACACGCAATTGTGTGGGGCCGACAAACATAGCATCTTAATTGTTTGCATCGTCATTTATGACCCAAATAACAAAGAGTATCTTTTCTAAGATATGGATATGCTTTCAACCACACAATATTGGCAAATATCAAAATCAAAAATTATAATTGAAAAATGTAAACGGTTTTTGAAACATTTTGGACAACGTTCTTTTTTTCATATCATGTTCTTTCTTACAAAACAAAATGAGTAATCTTTCAATTTTCACCCTGGCCACTGGGAATATTTTGGACTCAAACATCCTGTCGTTCTAGAGCAGTTTTGCTTAATATCAGAGGTATGGTTACAAAGACTGACAACACCTCTGTACGCAGCTGTTAACACAGGATCTAGGAATCACAAAAGGTGATGTCACAGATGACCCTGCAGCCCCTGAATTCAGAAGAATTTTTTATATCGTCAATGTCTGTTCATTGCAGCAAATGTAAGTGCGCATTTCCTGAAAAAAAAAACAAAAAAAAAAACAGGATGTTTGAGTCTAAAATGACCCAGCGTCCAGTGTATAAATTTCTCATTTTCATTTTTAATAAAGATTGTGATATGGTAAAATATTTATTGTCAAACATTATAGTAAAACTTTAGAAACCTGTTGTAAGCAATCATTAATTTTCTGAAGAACTATCCCATTTCAATTTTTTTTTTTAATCAAATTTATGTCATAGCGGTGTACCCAGTCAGCTCCAGTGGCGCAATTGGTCAGCGCGCGGTACTTATAAAGCAGTAACTGTCGAGTGATGCCGAGGTTGTGAGTTCGACCCTCACCTGGAGCATTCTATTCTTGCCTTCGTTTTGTATTTTTTACTACTGAAGTCGTTGAATCGGTTCATGATCTAGTGTCAAGATTAAGAGAGAAATTTCAACGAGATATTTGTTGTTTAAATTTTTGTATTTTTTTAAATTGCCGCAGGTTGGACAAGTCTATTGAGTCCCACCGTAATCTGGTGTCATAATTGAAAGGGAAATGTGGAAGATATCTATTTAGTTTTTCAGGCTTCTGGCAGTCCAATAAACTTTCCATCATCGGCATTGATAACGTACAGTGACCCGACAAAGTTAGCCCTGGCTCTCTTCTAAAATAAAGATGCATGTGCATTCGGACTGTTTGTTTCAATTTGGAGTTCAAACGTACAAGATCGTCCTTGATAACTCAATCAAAAGTGAGTGATTCACTCTTGTGGTAACCAAAGAAAGTCTGGATTTTTAAGCTACTCCATCAAGCCCCAGTGGCCTAATGGATAAGGCACTGGCCTCCTAAGCCAGGGATTGTGGGTTCAAGTCCCATCTGGGGTGCTTGTTGATTTCCCTTTCCAACAGTTTCTCATGGAAGGTTGATGGTGCAGGTGTAAACTGTTCTCCTTGTGTTGTTTCTTTGTAAATTAGTTCTTGCAAACCTCTACCCTTTACAACGATCCTTTCCATGTACTGAGAGAAGTGTTAACACGCAATTGTGTGGGGCTGACAAACATAGCATCTTAATTGTTTGCATCATCATGTATGACCCAAATAACAAAGAGTATCTTTTCTAAGATATGGATATTCTTTCAACCACACAATATTGGCAAATATCAAAATCAAAAATTATAATTGAAAAATGTAAACGGTATTTGAAACATTTTGGACAACGTTCTTTTTTTCATATCATGTTCTTTCTTACAAAACAAAATGAGTAATCTTTCAATTTTCACCCTGGCCACTGGGAATATTTTGGACTCAAACATCCTGTCGTTCTAGAGCAGTTTTGCTTAATATCAGAGGTACGGTTACAAAGACTGACAACACCTCTTTACGCAGCTGTTAACACAGGATCTAGGAATCACAAAAGGTGATGTCACAGATGACCCTGCAGCCCCTGAATTCAGAAGAATTTTTTATATCGTCAATGTCTGTTCATTGCAGCAAATGTAAGAGCGCATTTCCTGAAGAAAAAAAAAACAAAAAACACCAGGATGTTTGAGTCTAAAATGACCCAGCGTCCAGTGTATAAATTTCTCATTTCCATTTTTAATAAAGATTGTGATATGGTAAAATATATATTGTCAAACATTATAATAAAACCTTAGAAACCTGTTGTAAGCAATCATTAATTTTCTGAAGAACTATCCCATTTCATTTTTTTTTTTTTTATCAAATTTATGTCATAGCGGTGTACCCAGTCAGCTCCAGTGGCGCAATCGGTCAGCGCGCGGTACTTATAAAGCAGTAACTGTCGAGTGATGCCGAGGTTGTGAGTTCGACCCTCACCTGGAGCATTCTATTCTTGCCTTCGTTTTGTATTTTTTACTACTGAAGTCGTTGAATCGGTTCATGATCTAGTGTCAAGATTAAGAGAGAAATTTCAACGAGATATTTGTTGTTTAAATTTTTGTATTTTTTTAAATTGCCGCAGGTTGGACAAGTCTATTGAGTCCCACCGTAATCTGGTGTCATAATTGAAAGGGAAATGTGGAAGATATCTATTTAGTTTTTCAGGCTTCTGGCAGTCCAATAAACTTTCCATCATCGGCATTGATAACGTACAGTGACCCGACAAAGTTAGCCCTGGCTCTCTTCTAAAATAAAGATGCATGTGCATTCGGACTGTTTGTTTCAATTTGGAGTTCAAACGTACAAGATCGTCCTTGATAACTCAATCAAAAGTGAGTGATTCACTCTTGTGGTAACCAAAGAAAGTCTGGATTTTTAAGCTACTCCATCAAGCCCCAGTGGCCTAATGGATAAGGCACTGGCCTCCTAAGCCAGGGATTGTGGGTTCAAGTCCCATCTGGGGTGCTTGTTGATTTCCCTTTCCAACAGTTTCTCATGGAAGGTTGATGGTGCAGGTGTAAACTGTTCTCCTTGTGTTGTTTCTTTGTAAATTAGCTCTTGCAAACCTCTACCCTTTACAACGATCCTTTCCATGTACTGAGAGAAGTGTTAACACGCAATTGTGTGGGGCCGACAAACATAGCATCTTAATTGTTTGCATCATCATTTATGACCCAAATAACAAAGAGTATCTTTTCTAAGATATGGATATGCTTTCAACCACACAATATTGGCAAATATCAAAATCAAAAATTATAATTGAAAAATGTAAACGGTTTTTGAAACATTTTGGACAACGTTCTTTTTTTCATATCATGTTCTTTCTTACAAAACAAAATGAGTAATCTTTCAATTTTCACCCTGGCCACTGGGAATATTTTGGACTCAAACATCCTGTCGTTCTAGAGCAGTTTTGCTTAATATCAGAGGTACGGTTACAAAGACTGACAACACCTCTTTACGCAGCTGTTAACACAGGATCTAGGAATCACAAAAGGTGATGTCACAGATGACCCTGCAGCCCCTGAATTCAGAAGAATTTTTTATATTGTCAATGTCTGTTCATTGCAGCAAATGTAAGTGCGCATTTCCTGAAGAAAAAAAAAAAAAAACAGGATGTTTGAGTCTAAAATGACCCAGCGTCCAGTGTATAAATTTCTCATTTTCATTTTTAATAAAGACTGTGATATGGTAAAATATATATTGTCAAACATTATAATAAAACCTTAGAAACCTGTTGTAAGCGATCATTAATTTTCTGAAGAACTATCCCATTTCAATTTTTTTTTTTAATCAAATTTATGTCATAGCGGTGTACCCAGTCAGCTCCAGTGGCGCAATCGGTCAGCGCGCGGTACTTATAAAGCAGTAACTGTCGAGTGATGCCGAGGTTGTGAGTTCGACCCTCTCCTGGAGCATTCTATTCTTGCCTTCGTTTTGTATTTTTTACTACTGAAGTCGTTGAATCGGTTCATGATCTAGTGTCAAGATTAAGAGAGAAATTTCAACGAGATATTTGTTGTTTAAATTTTTGTATTTTTTTAAATTGCCGCAGGTTGGACAAGTCTATTGAGTCCCACCGTAATCTGGTGTCATAATTGAAAGGGAAATGTGGAAGATATCTATTTAGTTTTTCAGGCTTCTGGCAGTCCAATAAACTTTCCATCATCGGCATTGATAACGTACAGTGACCCGACAAAGTTAGCCCTGGCTCTCTTCTAAAATAAAGATGCATGTGCATTCGGACGGTTTGTTTCAATTTGGAGTTCAAACGTACAAGATCGTCCTTGATAACTCAATCAAAAGTGAGTGATTCACTCTTGTGGTAACCAAAGAAAGTCTGGATATTTAAGCTACTCCATCAAGCCCCAGTGGCCTAATGGATAAGACACTGGCCTCCTAAGCCAGGGATTGTGGGTTCAAGTCCCATCTGGGGTGCTTGTTGATTTCCCTTTCCAACAGTTTCTCATGGAAGGTTGATGGTGCAGGTGTAAACTGTTCTCCTTGTGTTGTTTCTTTGTAAATTAGTTCTTGCAAACCTCTACCCTTTACAACGATCCTTTCCATGTACTGAGAGAAGTGTTAACACGCAATTGTGTGGGGCCGACAAACATAGCATCTTAATTGTTTGCATCGTCATTTATGACCCAAATAACAAAGAGTATCTTTTCTAAGATATGGATATGCTTTCAACCACACAATATTGGCAAATATCAAAATCAAAAATTATAATTGAAAAATGTAAACGGTTTTTGAAACATTTTGGACAACGTTCTTTTTTTCATATCATGTTCTTACTTACAAAACAAAATGAGTAATCTTTCAATTTTCACCCTGGCTACTGGGAATATTTTGGACTCAAACATCCTGTCGTTCTAGAGCAGTTTTGCTTAATATCAGAGGTATGGTTACAAAGACTGACAACACCTCTTTACGCAGCTGTTAACACAGGATCTAGGAATCACAAAAGGTGATGTCACAGATGACCCTGCAGCCCCTGAATTCAGAAGAATTTTTTATATCGTCAATGTCTGTTCATTGCAGCAAATGTAAGTGCGCATTTCCTGAAGAAAAAAAAAAACAGGATGTTTGAGTCTAAAATGACCCAGCGTCCAGTGTATAAATTTCTCATTTTCATTTTTAATAAAGATTGTGATATGGTAAAATATATATTGTCAAACATTATAATAAAACCTTAGAAACCTGTTGTAAGCAATCATTAATTTTCTGAAGAACTATCCCATTTCAATTTTTTTTTTTAATCAAATTTATGTCATAGCGGTGTACCCAGTCAGCTCCAGTGGCGCAATCGGTCAGCGCGCGGTACTTATAAAGCAGTAACTGTCGAGTGATGCCGAGGTTGTGAGTTCGACCCTCACCTGGAGCATTCTATTCTTGCCTTCGTTTTGTATTTTTTACTACTGAAGTCGTTGAATCGGTTCATGATCTAGTGTCAAGATTAAGAGAGAAATTTCAACGAGATATTTGTTGTTTAAATTTTTGTATTTTTTTAAATTGCCGCAGGTTGGACAAGTCTATTGAGTCCCACCGTAATCTGGTGTCATAATTGAAAGGGAAATGTGGAAGATATCTATTTAGTTTTTCAGGCTTCTGGCAGTCCAATAAACTTTCCATCATCGGCATTGATAACGTACAGTGACCCGACAAAGTTAGCCCTGGCTCTCTTCTAAAATAAAGATGCATGTGCATTCGGACGGTTTGTTTCAATTTGGAGTTCAAACGTACAAGATCGTCCTTGATAACTCAATCAAAAGTGAGTGATTCACTCTTGTGGTAACCAAAGAAAGTCTGGATATTTAAGCTACTCCATCAAGCCCCAGTGGCCTAATGGATCAGGCACTGGCCTCCTAAGCCAGGGATTGTGGGTTCAAGTCCCATCTGGGGTGCTTGTTGATTTCCCTTTCCAACAGTTTCTCATGGAAGGTTGATGGTGCAGGTGTAAACTGTTCTCCTTGTGTTGTTTCTTTGTAAATTAGTTCTTGCAAACCTCTACCCTTTACAACGATCCTTTCCATGTACTGAGAGAAGTGTTAACACGCAATTGTGTGGGGCCGACAAACATAGCATCTTAATTGTTTGCATCGTCATTTATGACCCAAATAACAAAGAGTATCTTTTCTAAGATATGGATATGCTTTCAACCACACAATATTGGCAAATATCAAAATCAAAAATTATAATTGAAAAATGTAAACGGTTTTTGAAACATTTTGGACAACGTTCTTTTTTTCATATCATGTTCTTTCTTACAAAACAAAATGAGTAATCTTTCAATTTTCACCCTGGCCACTGGGAATATTTTGGACTCAAACATCCTGTCGTTCTAGAGCAGTTTTGCTTAATATCAGAGGTACGGTTACAAAGACTGACAACACCTCTTTACGCAGCTGTTAACACAGGATCTAGGAATCACAAAAGGTGATGTCACAGATGACCCTGCAGCCCCTGAATTCAGAAGAATTTTTTATATCGTCAATGTCTGTTCATTGCAGCAAATGTAAGTGCGCATTTCCTGAAGAAAAAAAAAAACAGGATGTTTGAGTCTAAAATGACCCAGCGTCCAGTGTATAAATTTCTCATTTTCATTTTTAATAAAGATTGTGATATGGTAAAATATATATTGTCAAACATTATAATAAAACCTTAGAAACCTGTTGTAAGCAATCATTAATTTTCTGAAGAACTATCCCATTTCAATTTTTTTTTTTAATCAAATTTATGTCATAGCGGTGAAGCCAGTCAGCTCCAGTGGCGCAATCGGTCAGCGCGCGGTACTTATAAAGCAGTAACTGTCGAGTGATGCCGAGGTTGTGAGTTCGACCCTCACCTGGAGCATTCTATTCTTGCCTTCGTTTTGTATTTTTTACTACTGAAGTCATTGAATCGGTTCATGATCTAGTGTCAAGATTAAGAGAGAAATTTCAACGAGATATTTGTTGTTTAAATTTTTGTATTTTTTTAAATTGCCGCAGGTTGGACAAGTCTATTGAGTCCCACCGTAATCTGGTGTCATAATTGAAAGGGAAATGTGGAAGATATCTATTTAGTTTTTCAGGCTTCTGGCAGTCCAATAAACTTTCCATCATCGGCATTGATAACGTACAGTGACCCGACAAAGTTAGCCCTGGCTCTCTTCTAAAATAAAGATGCATGTGCATTCGGACGGTTTGTTTCAATTTGGAGTTCAAACGTACAAGATCGTCCTTGATAACTCAATCAAAAGTGAGTGATTCACTCTTGTGGTAACCAAAGAAAGTCTGGATATTTAAGCTACTCCATCAAGCCCCAGTGGCCTAATGGATAAGGCACTGGCCTCCTAAGCCAGGGATTGTGGGTTCAAGTCCCATCTGGGGTGCTTGTTGATTTCCCTTTCCAACAGTTTCTCATGGAAGGTTGATGGTGCAGGTGTAAACTGTTCTCCTTGTGTTGTTTCTTTGTAAATTAGTTCTTGCAAACCTCTACCCTTTACAACGATCCTTTCCATGTACTGAGAGAAGTGTTAGGCTATGTTCACACGGTGCGGTTTTTGCTGCGGATCCGCAGCGGAATTGCACTGCGGATCCGCAGCAGTTTTCCATGTAGGTTACAGTACAATGTAACCCAATGGAAAAAAGGACCCGCTGTGCCGACGATCCTTTTTTCCACAGGCAAATCCGCAGCGGTTTTGCCTGCAGAAAAAAGAAGTAGCATGTCACTTCTTTCTGCAGATTCCGCTGCGGGTTTCCAGCAGCACCAATAGGAAACTGCATTTGGAAACCCGCAGTGGAATCCGCAGAAGAAAAAGGATCAAAAACCGCAGCTAAAATCAGCGCTGAATTTAGCTGCGGTTTTTCAAAACAGGACCTGAAAAAAAAAGGATGAAAAAAAGGATCGTGTGAACGTAGCCTTAACACGCAATTGTGTGGGGCCGACAAACATAGCATCTTAATTGTTTGCATCGTCATTTATGACCCAAATAACAAAGAGTATCTTTTCTAAGATATGGATATGCTTTCAACCACACAATATTGGCAAATATCAAAATCAAAAATTATAATTGAAAAATGTAAACGGTTTTTGAAACATTTTGGACAACGTTCTTTTTTTCATATCATGTTCTTACTTACAAAACAAAATGAGTAATCTTTCAATTTTCACCCTGGCCACTGGGAATATTTTGGACTCAAACATCCTGTCGTTCTAGAGCAGTTTTGCTTAATATCAGAGGTATGGTTACAAAGACTGACAACACCTCTTTACGCAGCTGTTAACACAGGATCTAGGAATCACAAAAGGTGATGTCACAGATGACCCTGCAGCCCCTGAATTCAGAAGAATTTTTTATATCGTCAATGTCTGTTCATTGCAGCAAATGTAAGTGCGCATTTCCTGAAGAAAAAAAAAAACAGGATGTTTGAGTCTAAAATGACCCAGCGTCCAGTGTATAAATTTCTCATTTTCATTTTTAATAAAGATTGTGATATGGTAAAATATATATTGTCAAACATTATAATAAAACCTTAGAAACCTGTTGTAAGCAATCATTAATTTTCTGAAGAACTATCCCATTTCAATTTTTTTTTTTAATCAAATTTATGTCATAGCGGTGTAGCCAGTCAGCTCCAGTGGCGCAATCGGTCAGCGCGCGGTACTTATAAAGCAGTAACTGTCGAGTGATGCCGAGGTTGTGAGTTCGACCCTCACCTGGAGCATTCTATTCTTGCCTTCGTTTTGTATTTTTTACTACTGAAGTCATTGAATCGGTTCATGATCTAGTGTCAAGATTAAGAGAGAAATTTCAACGAGATATTTGTTGTTTAAATTTTTGTATTTTTTTAAATTGCCGCAGGTTGGACAAGTCTATTGAGTCCCACCGTAATCTGGTGTCATAATTGAAAGGGAAATGTGGAAGATATCTATTTAGTTTTTCAGGCTTCTGGCAGTCCAATAAACTTTCCATCATCGGCATTGATAACGTACAGTGACCCGACAAAGTTAGCCCTGGCTCTCTTCTAAAATAAAGATGCATGTGCATTCGGACGGTTTGTTTCAATTTGGAGTTCAAACGTACAAGATCGTCCTTGATAACTCAATCAAAAGTGAGTGATTCACTCTTGTGGTAACCAAAGAAAGTCTGGATATTTAAGCTACTCCATCAAGCCCCAGTGGCCTAATGGATAAGGCACTGGCCTCCTAAGCCAGGGATTGTGGGTTCAAGTCCCATCTGGGGTGCTTGTTGATTTCCCTTTCCAACAGTTTCTCATGGAAGGTTGATGGTGCAGGTGTAAACTGTTCTCCTTGTGTTGTTTCTTTGTAAATTAGTTCTTGCAAACCTCTACCCTTTACAACGATCCTTTCCATGTACTGAGAGAAGTGTTAGGCTATGTTCACACGGTGCGGTTTTTGCTGCGGATCCGCAGCGGAATTGCACTGCGGATCCGCAGCAGTTTTCCATGTAGGTTACAGTACAATGTAACCCAATGGAAAAAAGGACCCGCTGTGCCGACGATCCTTTTTTCCACAGGCAAATCCGCAGCGGTTTTGCCTGCAGAAAAAAGAAGTAGCATGTCACTTCTTTCTGCAGATTCCGCTGCGGGTTTCCAGCAGCACCAATAGGAAACTGCATTTGGAAACCCGCAGTGGAATCCGCAGAAGAAAAAGGATCAAAAACCGCAGCTAAAATCAGCGCTGAATTTAGCTGCGGTTTTTCAAAACAGGACCTGAAAAAAAAAGGATGAAAAAAAGGATCGTGTGAACGTAGCCTTAACACGCAATTGTGTGGGGCCGACAAACATAGCATCTTAATTGTTTGCATCGTCATTTATGACCCAAATAACAAAGAGTATCTTTTCTAAGATATGGATATGCTTTCAACCACACAATATTGGCAAATATCAAAATCAAAAATTATAATTGAAAAATGTAAACGGTTTTTGAAACATTTTGGACAACGTTCTTTTTTTCATATCATGTTCTTACTTACAAAACAAAATGAGTAATCTTTCAATTTTCACCCTGGCCACTGGGAATATTTTGGACTCAAACATCCTGTCGTTCTAGAGCAGTTTTGCTTAATATCAGAGGTATGGTTACAAAGACTGACAACACCTCTTTACGCAGCTGTTAACACAGGATCTAGGAATCACAAAAGGTGATGTCACAGATGACCCTGCAGCCCCTGAATTCAGAAGAATTTTTTATATCGTCAATGTCTGTTCATTGCAGCAAATGTAAGTGCGCATTTCCTGAAGAAAAAAAAAACAAAAAAAAAAACAGGATGTTTGAGTCTAAAATGACCCAGCGTCCAGTGTATAAATTTCTCATTTTCATTTTTAATAAAGATTGTGATATGGTAAAATATATATTGTCAAACATTATAATAAAACCTTAGAAACCTGTTGTAAGCAATCATTAATTTTCTGAAGAACTATCCCATTTCAATTTTTTTTTTTAATCAAATTTATGTCATAGCGGTGTACCCAGTCAGCTCCAGTGGCGCAATCGGTCAGCGCGCGGTACTTATAAAGCAGTAACTGTCGAGTGATGCCGAGGTTGTGAGTTCGACCCTCACCTGGAGCATTCTATTCTTGCCTTCGTTTTGTATTTTTTACTACTGAAGTCGTTGAATCGGTTCATGATCTAGTGTCAAGATTAAGAGAGAAATTTCAACGAGATATTTGTTGTTTAAATTTTTGTATTTTTTTAAATTGCCGCAGGTTGGACAAGTCTATTGAGTCCCACCGTAATCTGGTGTCATAATTGAAAGGGAAATGTGGAAGATATCTATTTAGTTTTTCAGGCTTCTGGCAGTCCAATAAACTTTCCATCATCGGCATTGATAACGTACAGTGACCCGACAAAGTTAGCCCTGGCTCTCTTCTAAAATAAAGATGCATGTGCATTCGGACGGTTTGTTTCAATTTGGAGTTCAAACGTACAAGATCGTCCTTGATAACTCAATCAAAAGTGAGTGATTCACTCTTGTGGTAACCAAAGAAAGTCTGGATATTTAAGCTACTCCATCAAGCCCCAGTGGCCTAATGGATAAGGCACTGGCCTCCTAAGCCAGGGATTGTGGGTTCAAGTCCCATCTGGGGTGCTTGTTGATTTCCCTTTCCAACAGTTTCTCATGGAAGGTTGATGGTGCAGGTGTAAACTGTTCTCCTTGTGTTGTTTCTTTGTAAATTAGTTCTTGCAAACCTCTACCCTTTACAACGATCCTTTCCATGTACTGAGAGAAGTGTTAACACGCAATTGTGTGGGGCCGACAAACATAGCATCTTAATTGTTTGCATCGTCATTTATGACCCAAATAACAAAGAGTATCTTTTCTAAGATATGGATATGCTTTCAACCACACAATATTGGCAAATATCAAAATCAAAAATTATAATTGAAAAATGTAAACGGTTTTTGAAACATTTTGGACAACGTTCTTTTTTTCATATCATGTTCTTTCTTACAAAACAAAATGAGTAATCTTTCAATTTTCACCCTGGCCACTGGGAATATTTTGGACTCAAACATCCTGTCGTTCTAGAGCAGTTTTGCTTAATATCAGAGGTATGGTTACAAAGACTGACAACACCTCTTTACGCAGCTGTTAACACAGGATCTAGGAATCACAAAAGGTGATGTCACAGATGACCCTGCAGCCCCTGAATTCAGAAGAATTTTTTATATCGTCAATGTCTGTTCATTGCAGCAAATGTAAGTGCGCATTTCCTGAAGGAAAAAAAACAAAAAAAAAAAACAGGATGTTTGAGTCTAAAATGACCCAGCGTCCAGTGTATAAATTTCTCATTTTCATTTTTAATAAAGATTGTGATATGGTAAAATATATATTGTCAAACATTATAATAAAACCTTAGAAACCTGTTGTAAGCAATCATTAATTTTCTGAAGAACTATCCCATTTCAATTTTTTTTTTTAATCAAATTTATGTCATAACGGTGTGCCCAGTCAGCTCCAGTGGCGCAATCGGTCAGCGCGCGGTACTTATAAAGCAGTAACTGTCGAGTGATGCCGAGGTTGTGAGTTCGACCCTCACCTGGAGCATTCTATTCTTGCCTTCGTTTTGTATTTTTTACTACTGAAGTCGTTGAATCGGTTCATGATCTAGTGTCAAGATTAAGAGAGAAATTTCAACGAGATATTTGTTGTTTAAATTTTTGTATTTTTTTAAATTGCCGCAGGTTGGACAAGTCTATTGAGTCCCACCGTAATCTGGTGTCATAATTGAAAGGGAAATGTGGAAGATATCTATTTAGTTTTTCAGGCTTCTGGCAGTCCAATAAACTTTCCATCATCGGCATTGATAACGTACAGTGACCCGACAATGTTAGCCCTGGCTCTCTTCTAAAATAAAGATGCATGTGCATTCGGACGGTTTGTTTCAATTTGGAGTTCAAACGTACAAGATCGTCCTTGATAACTCAATCAAAAGTGAGTGATTCACTCTTGTGGTAACCAAAGAAAGTCTGGATATTTAAGCTACTCCATCAAGCCCCAGTGGCCTAATGGATAAGGCACTGGCCTCCTAAGCCAGGGATTGTGGGTTCAAGTCCCATCTGGGGTGCTTGTTGATTTCCCTTTCCAACAGTTTCTCATGGAAGGTTGATGGTGCAGGTGTAAACTGTTCTCCTTGTGTTGTTTCTTTGTAAATTAGTTCTTGCAAACCTCTACCCTTTACAACGATCCTTTCCATGTACTGAGAGAAGTGTTAGGCTATGTTCACACGGTGCGGTTTTTGCTGCGGATCCGCAGCGGAATTGCACTGCGGATCCGCAGCAGTTTTCCATGTAGGTTACAGTACAATGTAACCCAATGGAAAAAAGTACCCGCTGTGCCGACGATCCTTTTTTCCACAGGCAAATCCGCAGCGGTTTTGCCTGCAGAAAAAAGAAGTAGCATGTCACTTCTTTCTGCAGATTCCGCTGCGGGTTTCCAGCAGCACCAATAGGAAACTGCATTTGGAAACCCGCAGTGGAATCCGCAGAAGAAAAAGGATCAAAAACCGCAGCTAAAATCAGCGCTGAATTTAGCTGCGGTTTTTCAAAACAGGACCTGAAAAAAAAAGGATGAAAAAAAGGATCGTGTGAACGTAGCCTTAACACGCAATTGTGTGGGGCCGACAAACATAGCATCTTAATTGTTTGCATCGTCATTTATGACCCAAATAACAAAGAGTATCTTTTCTAAGCGGTGTACCCAGTGTCATAGCGGTGTACCCAGTCAGCTCCAGTGGCGCAATCGGTCAGCGCGCGGTACTTATAAAGCAGTAACTGTCGAGTGATGCCGAGGTTGTGAGTTCGACCCTCACCTGGAGCATTCTATTCTTGCCTTCGTTTTGTATTTTTTACTACTGAAGTCGTTGAATCGGTTCATGATCTAGTGTCAAGATTAAGAGAGAAATTTCAACGAGATATTTGTTGTTTAAATTTTTGTATTTTTTTAAATTGCCGCAGGTTGGACAAGTCTATTGAGTCCCACCGTAATCTGGTGTCATAATTGAAAGGGAAATGTGGAAGATATCTATTTAGTTTTTCAGGCTTCTGGCAGTCCAATAAACTTTCCATCATCGGCATTGATAACGTACAGTGACCCGACAAAGTTAGCCCTGGCTCTCTTCTAAAATAAAGATGCATGTGCATTCGGACGGTTTGTTTCAATTTGGAGTTCAAACGTACAAGATCGTCCTTGATAACTCAATCAAAAGTGAATGATTCACTCTTGTGGTAACCAAAGAAAGTCTGGATTTTTAAGCTACTCCATCAAGCCCCAGTGGCCTAATGGATAAGGCACTGGCCTCCTAAGCCAGGGATTGTGGGTTCAAGTCCCATCTGGGGTGCTTGTTGATTTCCCTTTCCAACAGTTTCTCATGGAAGGTTGATGGTGCAGGTGTAAACTGTTCTCCTTGTGTTGTTTCTTTGTAAATTAGTTCTTGCAAACCTCTACCCTTTACAACGATCCTTTCCATGTACTGAGAGAAGTGTTAACACGCAATTGTGTGGGGCCGACAAACATAGCATCTTAATTGTTTGCATCATCATTTATGACCCAAATAACAAAGAGTATCTTTTCTAAGATATGGATATGCTTTCAACCACACAATATTGGCAAATATCAAAATCAAAAATTATAATTGAAAAATGTAAACGGTTTTTGAAACATTTTGGACAACGTTCTTTTTTTCATATCATGTTCTTTCTTACAAAACAAAATGAGTAATCTTTCAATTTTCACCCTGGCCACTGGGAATATTTTGGACTCAAACATCCTGTCGTTCTAGAGCAGTTTTGCTTAATATCAGAGGTATGGTTACAAAGACTGACAACACCTCTTTACGCAGCTGTTAACACAGGATCTAGGAATCACAAAAGGTGATGTCACAGATGACCCTGCAGCCCCTGAATTCAGAAGAATTTTTTATATCGTCAATGTCTGTTCATTGCAGCAAATGTAAGTGCGCATTTCCTGAAGAAAAAAAAACCAAAAAAAAAACCAGGATGTTTGAGTCTAAAATGACCCAGCGTCCAGTGTATAAATTTCTCATTTTCCTTTTTAATAAAGATTGTGATATGGTAAAATATATATTGTCAAACATTATAATAAAACCTTAGAAACCTGTTGTAAGCAATCATTAATTTTCTGAAGAACTATCCCATTTCAATTTTTTTTTTTTATCAAATTTATGTCATAGCGGTGTACCCAGTCAGCTCCAGTGGCGCAATCGGTCAGCGCGCGGTACTTATAAAGCAGTAACTGTCGAGTGATGCCGAGGTTGTGAGTTCGACCCTCACCTGGAGCATTCTATTCTTGCCTTCGTTTAGTATTTTTTACTACTGAAGTCGTTGAATCGGTTCATGATCTAGTGTCAAGATTAAGAGAGAAATTTCAACGAGATATTTGTTGTTTAAATTTTTGTATTTTTTTGAAATTGCCGCAGGTTGGACAAGTCTATTGAGTCCCACCGTAATCTGGTGTCATAATTGAAAGGGAAATGTGGAAGATATCTATTTAGTTTTTCAGGCTTCTGGCAGTCCAATAAACTTTCCATCATCGGCATTGATAACGTACAGTGACCCGACAAAGTTAGCCCTGGCTCTCTTCTAAAATAAAGATGCATGTGCATTCGGACGGTTTGTTTCAATTTGGAGTTCAAACGTACAAGATCGTCCTTGATAACTCAATCAAAAGTGAGTGATTCACTCTTGTGGTAACCAAAGAAAGTCTGGATTTTTAAGCTACTCCATCAAGCCCCAGTGGCCTAATGGATAAGGCACTGGCCTCCTAAGCCAGGGATTGTGGGTTCAAGTCCCATCTGGGGTGCTTGTTGATTTCCTTTTCCAACAGTTTCTCATGGAAGGTTGATGGTGCAGGTGTAAACTGTTCTCCTTGTGTTGTTTCTTTGTAAATTAGTTCTTGCAAACCTCTACCCTTTACAACGATCCTTTCCATGTACTGAGAGAAGTGTTAACACGCAATTGTGTGGGGCCGACAAACATAGCATCTTAATTGTTTGCATCGTCATTTATGACCCAAATAACAAAGAGTATCTTTTCTAAGATATGGATATGCTTTCAACCACACAATATTGGCAAATATCAAAATCAAAAATTATAATTGAAAAATGTAAACGGTTTTTGAAACATTTTGGACAACGTTCTTTTTTTCATATCATGTTCTTTCTTACAAAACAAAATGAGTAATCTTTCAATTTTCACCCTGGCCACTGGGAATATTTTGGACTCAAACATCCTGTCGTTCTAGAGCAGTTTTGCTTAATATCAGAGGTATGGTTACAAAGACTGACAACACCTCTGTACGCAGCTGTTAACACAGGATCTAGGAATCACAAAAGGTGATGTCACAGATGACCCTGCAGCCCCTGAATTCAGAAGAATTTTTTATATCGTCAATGTCTGTTCATTGCAGCAAATGTAAGTGCGCATTTCCTGAAGAAAAAAAAAACAAAAAAAAAAACAGGATGTTTGAGTCTAAAATGACCCAGCGTCCAGTGTATAAATTTCTCATTTTCATTTTTAATAAAGATTGTGATATGGTAAAACATTTATTGTCAAACATTATAATAAAACCTTAGAAACCTGTTGTAAGCAATCATTAATTTTCTGAAGAACTATCCCATTTCAATTTTTTTTTTTTATCAAATTTATGTCATAGCGGTGTACCCAGTCAGCTCCAGTGGCGCAATCGGTCAGCGCGCGGTACTTATAAAGCAGTAACTGTCGAGTGATGCCGAGGTTGTGAGTTCGACCCTCACCTGGAGCATTCTATTCTTGCCTTCGTTTTGTATTTTTTACTACTGAAGTCGTTGAATCGGTTCATGATCTAGTGTCAAGATTAAGAGAGAAATTTCAACGAGATATTTGTTGTTTAAATTTTTGTATTTTTTTAAATTGCCGCAGGTTGGACAAGTCTATTGAGTCCCACCGTAATCTGGTGTCATAATTGAAAGGGAAATGTGGAAGATATCTATTTAGTTTTTCAGGCTTCTGGCAGTCCAATAAACTTTCCATCATCGGCATTGATAACGTACAGTGACCCGACAAAGTTAGCCCTGGCTCTCTTCTAAAATAAAGATGCATGTGCATTCGGACGGTTTGTTTCAATTTGGAGTTCAAACGTACAAGATCGTCCTTGATAACTCAATCAAAAGTGAGTGATTCACTCTTGTGGTAACCAAAGAAAGTCTGGATTTTTAAGCTACTCCATCAAGCCCCAGTGGCCTAATGGATAAGGCACTGGCCTCCTAAGCCAGGGATTGTGGGTTCAAGTCCCATCTGGGGTGCTTGTTGATTTCCCTTTCCAACAGTTTCTCATGGAAGGTTGATGGTGCAGGTGTAAACTGTTCTCCTTGTGTTGTTTCTTTGTAAATTAGTTCTTGCAAACCTCTACCCTTTACAACGATCCTTTCCATGTACTGAGAGAAGTGTTAACACGCAATTGTGTGAGGCCGACAAACATAGCATCTTAATTGTTTGCATCGTCATTTATGACCCAAATAACAAAGAGTATCTTTTCTAAGATATGGATATGCTTTCAACCACACAATATTGGCAAATATCAAAATCAAAAATTATAATTGAAAAATGTAAACGGTTTTTGAAACATTTTGGACAACGTTCTTTTTTTCATATCATGTTCTTTCTTGCAAAACAAAATGAGTAATCTTTCAATTTTCACCCTGGCCACTGGGAATATTTTGGACTCAAACATCCTGTCGTTCTAGAGCAGTTTTGCTTAATATCAGAGGTATGGTTACAAAGACTGACAACACCTCTGTACGCAGCTGTTAACACAGGATCTAGGAATCACAAAAGGTGATGTCACAGATGACCCTGCAGCCCCTGAATTCAGAAGAATTTTTTATATCGTCAATGTCTGTTCATTGCAGCAAATGTAAGTGCGCATTTCCTGAAGAAAAAAAAAACAAAAAAAAAAACAGGATGTTTGAGTCTAAAATGACCCAGCGTCCAGTGTATAAATTTCTCATTTTCATTTTTAATAAAGATTGTGATATGGTAAAATATTTATTGTCAAACATTATAATAAAACCTTAGAAACCTGTTGTAAGCAATCATTAATTTTCTGAAGAACTATCCCATTTCAATTTTTTTTTTTTATCAAATTTATGTCATAGCGGTGTACCCAGTCAGCTCCAGTGGCGCAATCGGTCAGCGCGCGGTACTTATAAAGCAGTAACTGTCGAGTGATGCCGAGGTTGTGAGTTCGACCCTCACCTGGAGCATTCTATTCTTGCCTTCGTTTTGTATTTTTTACTACTGAAGTCGTTGAATCGGTTCATGATCTAGTGTCAAGATTAAGAGAGAAATTTCAACGAGATATTTGTTGTTTAAATTTTTGTATTTTTTTAAATTGCCGCAGGTTGGACAAGTCTATTGAGTCCCACCGTAATCTGGTGTCATAATTGAAAGGGAAATGTGGAAGATATCTATTTAGTTTTTCAGGCTTCTGGCAGTCCAATAAACTTTCCATCATCGGCATTGATAACGTACAGTGACCCGACAAAGTTAGCCCTGGCTCTCTTCTAAAATAAAGATGCATGTGCATTCGGACGGTTTGTTTCAATTTGGAGTTCAAACGTACAAGATCGTCCTTGATAACTCAATCAAAAGTGAGTGATTCACTCTTGTGGTAACCAAAGAAAGTCTGGATTTTTAAGCTACTCCATCATGCCCCAGTGGCCTAATGGATAAGGCACTGGCCTCCTAAGCCAGGGATTGTGGGTTCAAGTCCCATCTGGGGTGCTTGTTGATTTCCCTTTCCAACAGTTTCTCATGGAAGGTTGATGGTGCAGGTGTAAACTGTTCTCCTTGTGTTGTTTCTTTGTAAATTAGTTCTTGCAAACCTCTACCCTTTACAACGATCCATTCCATGTACTGAGAGAAGTGTTAACACGCAATTGTGTGGGGCCGACAAACATAGCATCTTAATTGTTTGCATCATCATTTATGACCCAAATAACAAAGAGTATCTTTTCTAAGATATGGATATGCTTTCAACCACACAATATTGGCAAATATCAAAATCAAAAATTATAATTGAAAAATGTAAACGGTTTTTGAAACATTTTGGACAACGTTCTTTTTTTCATATCATGTTCTTTCTTACAAAACAAAATGAGTAATCTTTCAATTTTCACCCTGGCCACTGGGAATATTTTGGACTCAAACATCCTGTCGTTCTAGAGCAGTTTTGCTTAATATCAGAGGTATGGTTACAAAGACTGACAACACCTCTTTACGCTGCTGTTAACACAGGATCTAGGAATCACAAAAGGTGATGTCACAGATGACCCTGCAGCCCCTGAATTCAGAAGAATTTTTAATATCGTCAATGTCTGTTCATTGCAGCAAATGTAAGTGCGCATTTCCTGAAGAAAAAAAAAACAAAAAAAAAAACAGCATGTTTAAGTCTAAAATGACCCAGCGTCCAGTGTATAAATTTCTCATTTTCATTTTTAATAAAGATTGTGATATGGTAAAATATATATTGTCAAACATTATAATAAAACCTTAGAAA
The DNA here is from genome assembly GCF_051348905.1 of Ranitomeya variabilis. Classification (NCBI taxonomy): domain Eukaryota; kingdom Metazoa; phylum Chordata; class Amphibia; order Anura; family Dendrobatidae; genus Ranitomeya; species Ranitomeya variabilis. The sequence continues at coordinate 89,303,506 of NC_135236.1, forward strand.
CCTGTTGTAAGCAATCATTAATTTTCTGAAGAACTATCCCATTTCAATTTTTTTTTTTAATCAAATTTATGTCATAGCGTTGTACCCAGTCAGCTCCAGTGGCGCAATCGGTCAGCGCGCGGTACTTATAAAGCAGTAACTGTCGAGTGATGCCGAGGTTGTGAGTTCGACCCTCACCTGGAGCATTCTATTCTTGCCTTCGTTTTGTATTTTTTACTACTGAAGTCGTTGAATCGGTTCATGATCTAGTGTCAAGATTAAGGCTACGTTCACATTTGCGGTCAGCGCCGCAGCGGCGCCGCATGCGTCATGCGCCCCTATACTTAACATGGGGGCGCATGGACATGCGTTGTGCTGCGTTTTGCGCCGCATGGCCGCAAGCGTTGGACGCAAGAAACGCTTCAAGTTGCATTTTTTTTGCTTCCAACTTGCGGGCAAAAACGACGCATGCGGCGCAAAACGCAGCGTTTTAGCGTGCGTTTTGCCGCGTTTTTGTTTGCGTTGTGCGCTGCGGCGCCGACGCTGCGGCGCACAACGCAAATATGAACGTAGCGAGAGAAATTTCAACGAGATATTTGTTGTTTAAATTTTTATATTTTTTTAAATTGCCGCAGGTTGGACAAGTCTATTGAGTCCCACCGTAATCTGGTGTCATAATTGAAAGGGAAATGTGGAAGATATCTATTTAGTTTTTCAGGCTTCTGGCAGTCCAATAAACTTTCCATCATCGGCATTGATAACGTACAGTGACCCGACAAAGTTAGCCCTGGCTCTCTTCTAAAATAAAGATGCATGTGCATTCGGACGGTTTGTTTCAATTTGGAGTTCAAACGTACAAGATCGTCCTTGATAACTCAATCAAAAGTGAGTGATTCACTCTTGTGGTAACCAAAGAAAGTCTGGATATTTAAGCTACTCCATCAAGCCCCAGTGGCCTAATGGATAAGGCACTGGCCTCCTAAGCCAGGGATTGTGGGTTCAAGTCCCATCTGGGGTGCTTGTTGATTTCCCTTTCCAACAGTTTCTCATGGAAGGTTGATGGTGCAGGTGTAAACTGTTCTCCTTGTGTTGTTTCTTTGTAAATTAGTTCTTGCAAACCTCTACCCTTTACAACGATCCATTCCATGTACTGAGAGAAGTGTTAACACGCAATTGTGTGGGGCCGACAAACATAGCATCTTAATTGTTTGCATCATCATTTATGACCCAAATAACAAAGAGTATCTTTTCTAAGATATGGATATGCTTTCAACCACACAATATTGGCAAATATCAAAATCAAAAATTATAATTGAAAAATGTAAACGGTTTTTGAAACATTTTGGACAACGTTCTTTTTTTCATATCATGTTCTTTCTTACAAAACAAAATGAGTAATCTTTCAATTTTCACCCTGGCCACTGGGAATATTTTGGACTCAAACATCCTGTCGTTCTAGAGCAGTTTTGCTTAATATCAGAGGTATGGTTACAAAGACTGACAACACCTCTTTACGCTGCTGTTAACACAGGATCTAGGAATCACAAAAGGTGATGTCACAGATGACCCTGCAGCCCCTGAATTCAGAAGAATTTTTTATATCGTCAATGTCTGTTCATTGCAGCAAATGTAAGTGCGCATTTCCTGAAGAAAAAAAAAACAAAAAAAAAAACAGCATGTTTAAGTCTAAAATGACCCAGCGTCCAGTGTATAAATTTCTCATTTTCATTTTTAATAAAGATTGTGATATGGTAAAATATATATTGTCAAACATTATAATAAAACCTTAGAAACCTGTTGTAAGCAATCATTAATTTTCTGAAGAACTATCCCATTTCAATTTTTTTTTTTAATCAAATTTATGTCATAGCGTTGTACCCAGTCAGCTCCAGTGGCGCAATCGGTCAGCGCGCGGTACTTATAAAGCAGTAACTGTCGAGTGATGCCGAGGTTGTGAGTTCGACCCTCACCTGGAGCATTCTATTCTTGCCTTCGTTTTGTATTTTTTACTACTGAAGTCGTTGAATCGGTTCATGATCTAGTGTCAAGATTAAGGCTACGTTCACATTTGCGGTCAGCGCCGCAGCGGCGCCGCATGCGTCATGCGCCCCTATACTTAACATGGGGGCGCATGGACATGCGTTGTGCTGCGTTTTGCGCCGCATGGCCGCAAGCGTTGGACGCAAGAAACGCTTCAAGTTGCATTTTTTTTGCTTCCAACTTGCGGGCAAAAACGACGCATGCGGCGCAAAACGCAGCGTTTTAGCGTGCGTTTTGCCGCGTTTTTGTTTGCGTTGTGCGCTGCGGCGCCGACGCTGCGGCGCACAACGCAAATGTGAACGTAGCGAGAGAAATTTCAACGAGATATTTGTTGTTTAAATTTTTGTATTTTTTTAAATTGCCGCAGGTTGGACAAGTCTATTGAGTCCCACCGTAATCTGGTGTCATAATTGAAAGGGAAATGTGGAAGATATCTATTTAGTTTTTCAGGCTTCTGGCAGTCCAATAAACTTTCCATCATCGGCATTGATAACGTACAGTGACCCGACAAAGTTAGCCCTGGCTCTCTTCTAAAATAAAGATGCATGTGCATTCGGACGGTTTGTTTCAATTTGGAGTTCAAACGTACAAGATCGTCCTTGATAACTCAATCAAAAGTGAGTGATTCACTCTTGTGGTAACCAAAGAAAGTCTGGATTTTTAAGCTACTCCATCAAGCCCCAGTGGCCTAATGGATAAGGCACTGGCCTCCTAAGCCAGGGATTGTGGGTTCAAGTCCCATCTGGGGTGCTTGTTGATTTCCCTTTCCAACAGTTTCTCATGGAAGGTTGATGGTGCAGGTGTAAACTGTTCTCCTTGTGTTGTTTCTTTGTAAATTAGTTCTTGCAAACCTCTACCCTTTACAACGATCCATTCCATGTACTGAGAGAAGTGTTAACACGCAATTGTGTGGGGCCGACAAACATAGCATCTTAATTGTTTGCATCATCATTTATGACCCAAATAACAAAGAGTATCTTTTCTAAGATATGGATATGCTTTCAACCACACAATATTGGCAAATATCAAAATCAAAAATTATAATTGAAAAATGTAAACGGTTTTTGAAACATTTTGGACAACGTTCTTTTTTTCATATCATGTTCTTTCTTACAAAACAAAATGAGTAATCTTTCAATTTTCACCCTGGCCACTGGGAATATTTTGGACTCAAACATCCTGTCGTTCTAGAGCAGTTTTGCTTAATATCAGAGGTATGGTTACAAAGACTGACAACTAGTGTTGAGCGATACTTTCCGATATCGGAAAGTATCGGTATCGGAAAGTATCGGCCGATACCGTCACAGTATCGGAATCCAATCCGATACCGATACCCGATCCCAATGCAAGTCAATGGGACGAAAATATCGGAATTAAAATAAACCCTTTATACACTTGTAGGTTCATTCTACATGAAGGAAAACAACTAAGAATATTGTAGGATGTATTGGGGGACGTGGCGGAGATATTAAAGGGACAGAGGTTTAGCCCAATGTAATAGAATAGCAGGATTTTTTATTTTTTTTTATGAAGTTCGGCGTTAGAAAGAATTTGACTATGTTTTTTTTTTTTTTTTTATGTCAGATATTGATGTTTCACTACTTCCACGCCCTTCACCTTCTTTTTTACTTCTCCCACGCTTTCTTCTTAATTATCCTCATCATCAGCTTCTTTGACATCAACTTCTTCACCTTATTCATCTTCTTCTTCATCTTCTACCTATTATTTTTTGGGTTACATTGTTCATATTCTTTTTATTTTACTATTATCTTCATCATATTCAACTTCTTCATCATATTCTTATTTGTGACAGGCATTCCCGTAGTTGTTATCTATAAAAGTTTGAAGATTACACCTTCCGTTCTGCCTGTCACAAAACAGTTACATTTGTCCGCGTTCAGTTTGGCCTGCAGCATCAGGCTTTATCCAGGGGCACCACGAGGAGGAACGGACTCACCCCCATACACTGCTTAGTCTTCTTCTGCTTATAATTTAGATAATATTTTTTGCTCTGATATTTAGTGTTATGCTTAATGTTCTTCTGCTCTTTGTTCTGCAGCCTCTTGTTCTTCTGCTTCTCGGTCTTCCAGGTCGTCGTCGTCTCCAGGGTCGTCGTCTCCGGGGTCGTCGTCATCGGGGTGGTCTTCAGGGTCGTCGTCTCCGGGGTCGTCGTCATCGGGGTGGTCTTCGGGGTCATCGTCTCCAGGGTCGTCGTCATCACGGTGGTTGTTGTCTCTGGTGTCGTCGTCATCTTAGGGGTGGTCTTCTGGGTCATTGTGTTTAGTCTCTTGAACTTGGAAATGTAGCAGAAGGTACAAGAAGGCTGAGAAAATGCCGAGAACCAGCTGATGGAACTGGAACTCGGATGGCTACCCGAAGGTCCAAGAGCCAATGGAACTACCGAGGACCAGCTGACGTTACTGGAACCCGGTTACTAAGCAGGAGGTACCTGTGCTGAAAGCACTACCAAGGACCACCTGACGTTGGTGGAACTCGGATACCCAGAGGGAGGCACCTAAGCCAAAGGCTCTGCCCGGAATCAGCTGACGGTACTGGAACCAGGATGGGGAGCAGAAGGTACAAAAGCAAAAGACACTGCCGAGAACCAGCTGACGGTGCTGGAACCCGGATGGGTAGCCGAAGGTCCAAGAGCCAATGGAACTACAGAGGACCAGCTGACGTTACTGGAACCCGGTTACTAAGCAGGAGGTACCCGTTCCTGAAAGCACTACCAAGGACCACCTGACGTTGGTGGAACTCGGATACCAAAGGGAGGCACCTAAGCCAAAGGCTCTGCCTGGAACCAGCTGACGGTACTGGAACCAGGATGGGGAGCAGAAGGTACAAGAGCAAGTGTCTGCGTGGCTTTTGCAGGACACGATGCCGGCTGCACAGCAGGGGAACAGCTGGCGGTGCTGGACCCCACTGACACATTGGCGAGGTGTTTTTCTCTGTGCAGCTAGCACATCTGGGCCCCAACTGGCGGTTTGTTAGAGCCCAGGGTCAGCAGGAGGAGGAGCAGGAGGAGGAGGAGCAGGGGGAGGGGAGTGTAGGCCGAAGCCTGCACTGGCGGCAGCTTTGGGTCTGTTGTGTCTGCGTGGCTTTTGCAGGACACGTTGCCGGCTACACAGCAGGGGAACAGCTGGCGGTGCTGGACCCCACTGACACATTGGCGAGGTGTTTGGCTCTGTGCAGCCAGCACTTCCGGACAGCAACTAGCGTTGTTGGAGCCCGGGCTCTGCAGGTGGAGCAGAGTGTAGGCCGAAGCCTAATTGAACCGATTTCAAAAGTCACCTTTAACCCCCCCTCAGGGGTTACAAAGTAGAAGAGCCACAGCTTATGCAGCAGCAGTGCTGCGCAAGTCAAAGGTTGCTCTTGTAATTTTTCTCCTTGCACACGCTGAATGGAACACGTATAACATTCAGCCCTTTATACAGTCAAACTGTGTAATGGAGGCGCGAGTTCCCTTTGTAATGAGACGCAGCACAGGTGTCAAGAATCCCACCTTGGTGCTGGGTGCAGCCTCCCGAGCGTTGTTATTTGCTGTACAGGAGTCTGCGCTGTCGTGTTATCCCCTGGCCTAGCGCCGTTAGCGCTGCCCATCTTCTGGCATCATGTAATGTCGGCCGGTGCGGTTCGCGATGACCATGAATCCCAGCCCCGCAGTGTCTTAACATTGTTAAAACACTGCGGGGCTGGGATTCAGGGCCTGGCGCAGCACATATGTTGGCCTCTCACACTTGGGTCCTTACACCCGCTTCAGACTGTGCGGCGTCATCTGATCCCTTATCGCATGCCACGGCCATGAAGCCGCACAGTCCGAAGAAGGCGGAAGGAGAGGAGGGACAGGCGAACTGATGCACTGATCCTGCCCATGAATCACACCCTCGCAGTCCCAATAAATAAGACACCGAGGGGCGTTGTGTGGGTCAGGGCGGCCGCAGAGGCGCAGCCAGCCAAACAATGATGCCAGAAGACGGGCAGCGCTACCAAGGGGGTTGCAGCGTGTCATTACAAAGGAAAGTCACACCACCGGGACGGTTAAATGGTCACACAGAGGACACATTTCACACGTGTTTTCAGTTCCACATGTGCGAGGAGAATACGTTTCTGAGCCACCTTGCACACATGCAGCATTACCGCTGTACAAGGTGGCTGGATAACGTAAAAACGCCTGGGGGAGGGGGGACAGGTTCCCTTCAATTTCAGTTCTTGTGTCTGCGTGGCTTTTGCAGGACACGTTGCCGGCTGCACAGCAGGGGAACAGCTGGCGGTGCTGGACCCCACTGACACATTGGCTGGTGTTTTTCTCTGTGCAGCTAGCACATCTGGGCCCCAACTGGCGGTGTGTTAGAGCCCAGGGACAGCAGGAGGAGGAGCAGGAGGAGGAGGAGCAGGGGGAGGGGAGTGTAGGCCGAAGCCTGCACTGGCGGCAGCTTTGGGTCTGTTGTGTCTGCGTGGCTTTTGCAGGACACGTTGCCGGCTACACAGCAGGGGAACAGCTGGCGGTGCTGGACCCCACTGACACATTGGCGAGGTGTTTGGCTCTGTGCAGCCAGCACTTCTGGACAGCAACTAGCGTTGTTGGAGCCCGGGCTCTGCAGGTGGAGCAGAGTGTAGGCCGAAGCCTAATTGAACCGATTTCAAAAGTCACCTTTAACCCCCCCTCAGGGGTTACAAAGTAGAAGAGCCACAGCTTATGCAGCAGCAGTGCTGCGCAAGTCAAAGGTTGCTCTTGTAATTTTTCTCCTTGCACATGCTGAATGGAACACGTATAACATTTAGCCCTTTATACAGTCAAACTGTGTAATGGAGGCGAGAGTTCCCTTTGTAATGAGACGCAGCACAGGTGTCAAGAATCCCACCTTGGTGCTGGGTGCAGCCTCCCGAGCGTTGTTATTTGCTGTACAGGAGTCTGCGCTGTCGTGTTATCCCCTGGCCTAGCGCCGTTAGCGCTGCCCATCTTCTGGCATCATGTAATGTCGGCCGGTGCGGTTCGCGATGCCCATGAATCCCAGCCCCGCAGTGTCTTAACATTGTTAAAACACTGCGGGGCTGGGATTCAGGGCCTGGCGCAGCACATATGTTCGCCTCTCACACTCGGGTCCTTACACCCGCTTCAGACTGTGCGGCGTCATCTGATCCCTTATCGCATGCCACGGCCATGAAGCCGCACAGTCCGAAGAAGGCGGAAGGAGAGGAGGGACAGGCGAACTGATGCACTGATCCTGCCCATCAATCACACCCTCGCAGTCCCATTAAATAAGACAACGAGGGCTGTTGTGTGGGTCAGGGCGGCCGCAGAGGCGCAGCCAGCCAAACAATGATGCCAGAAGACGGGCAGCGTTACCAAGGAGCTTGTTGCGTGTGTCAATACAAAGTCAAATCACACCTGAGGGACGTTTTAATGGTCACAGAGGACACATTTTAGACGTGTTCACTTCAACATGGGCAAGGAGAATAAGTTTCTGAGCCACCTTGAACACATGCAGCATTACTGCTGTTCAAGGTAGCTGTAAAACATAGAAACACCTGGGGGAGGGGGGACAGGTTCCCTTCAATTTCAGTTCTTGTGTCTGCGTGGCGGTCGCAGGACACGTTGCCGGCTACACAGCAGGGGAACAGCTGGCGGTGCTGAACCCCACTGACACATTGGCTGGTGTTTTTCTCTGTGCAGCTAGCACATCTGGGCAAAAACTGGCGGTGTTAGAGCCCAGGGTCAGCAGGAGGAGCAGGGGGAGCGGAGTGTAGGCCGAAGCCTGCACTCGAGCAAGTTGAAAGGAAACCTTTAACCCCCCCCCCCCCAGGCGTTTGTAGCTGAAAGAGCCATTGTGTACAGCACTAATGCTGGAAAAGGTAAACTTAGCTCTTTTAATTATGGTCCTTGTACATGCGGAACCTAACATTTATGAAATGTGTCTCCTCACAGCGTTAAACCGTCCGGTAGGTGGAACTTTCCTTTGTCGTGTGACGCAGCACAGCCATCATTTTTACCCCCTTGGCGCCGTGCGCCGCCTCCTCAGCGTTGTTTGAATCTGTCCCGGAGCCTGCGCTGTTAGGTTAGCCCTTGGCCATGCACACATGTTGCGCTGCCCGTCTTCTGACCTCATTTGGTGTCAGGCTGGCTGCGCCTGTGCGGGTGCGCTGGCCGAGATCCCGCCTCGCAGTGTCGTCTAATGTAATCCCACCGCGGGCCTGTGATCCGTGCCCGTGCGCAGTGCATATCCTCTCCTCTCACTCCCCTCCCTACGGCTTTTTCAGACTGTGCGGTGTCACGGCCGTGGCATGCTATTAGGGACCAGCTGACATCGCACAGTCTGAAGAAGCCGTAGGGAGGGGAGTGAGAGGAGAGGATATGCACTGCGCACGGGCACGGATCACAGGCCCGCGGTGGGATTACATTAGACGACACTGCGAGGCGGGATCTCGGCCAGCGCACCCGCACAGGCGCAGCCAGCCTGACACCAAATGAGGTCAGAAGACGGGCAGCGCAACATGTGTGCATGGCCAAGGGCTAACCTAACAGCGCAGGCTCCGGGACAGATTCAAACAACGCTGAGGAGGGGGCGCACGGCGCCAAGGGGGTAAAAATGATGGCTGTGCTGCGTCACACGACAAAGGAAAGTTCCACCTACCGGACGGTTTAACGCTGTGTGGGGACACATTTCATAAGTGTTTGGTTCAGCATGTGCAAGGAGCATCACGAAAAGAGGCACTTTTTCCCTTTGCATCATTACTGCTGCACAAGGTGGCTCCTTCAGTAACAAACGCCTGGGGGGGGGGGGGGGGGTCAGGTTCCCTTACATTTAACTTGTTGTGCCTGCGTGGCGGTCGCAGTACACGTTGCCGTATACACAGCAGGGGAACAGCTGGCGGTGCTGAACCCCACTAACACATTGGCGAGGTGTTTGGCTCTGTGTGTACAGCACTTCTGGACGGCAACTGGCGGTGTTGGAGCCCAGGGACAGGTGGAGGAGGAGGAGGTTGGAGGAGGTTGGAGGGATTGCCACACACACAGCAGGGGAACAGCTGACGTTACTGAACCCCAATAACAGAGGAGGGACTGTTGACTGTGCGTACAGCACTTCTGGACGGCAACTGGCGGTGTTGGAGCCCAGGGACAGGTGGAGGAGGAGGAGGTTGGAGGAGGTTGGAGGAGGTAGGAGGGATTGCCACACACACAGCAGGGGAACAGCTGACGTTACTGAACCCCAATAACAGAGGAGGGACTGTTGACTGTGCGTACAGCACTTCTGGACGGCAACTGGCGGTGTTGGAGCCCAGGGACAGGTGGAGGAGGAGGAGGTTGGAGGAGGTAGGAGGGATTGCCACACACACAGCAGGGGAACAGCTGACGTTACTGAACCCCAATAACAGAGGAGGGACTGTTGACTGTGCGTACAGCACTTCTGGACGGCAACTGGCGGTGTTGGAGCCCAGGGACAGGTGGAGGAGGAGGAGGTTGGAGGAGGTTGGAGGAGGTAGGAGGGATTGCCACACACACAGCAGGGGAACAGCTGACGTTACTGAACCCCAATAACAGAGGAGGGACTGTTGACTGTGCGTACAGCACTTCTGGACGGCAACTGGCGGTGTTGGAGCCCAGGGACAGGTGGAGGAGGAGGAGGTTGGAGGAGGTTGGAGGAGGTAGGAGGGATTGCCACACACACAGCAGGGGAACAGCTGACGTTACTGAACCCCAATAACAGAGGAGGGACTGTTGACTGTGCGTACAGCACTTCTGGACGGCAACTGGCGGTGTTGGAGCCCAGGGACAGGTGGAGGAGGAGGAGGTTGGAGGAGGTAGGAGGGATTGCCACACACACAGCAGGGGAACAGCTGACGTTACTGAACCCCAATAACAGAGGAGCGACTGTTGACTGTGCGTACAGCACTTCTGGACGGCAACTAGCGGTGTTGGAGCCCAGGGGCAGGTGGAAAAGCAGAGGAACACAATGTAGGCCGAAGCCTGAGAAAGTCGAAAGGGAACCTTTAACCCCCCCCCCAAGGCGTTTGTAGCTGAAAGAGCCAGCTTGTGCAGCACAAAAGATGCAAAAGGAAAAGGTGGCTCTTTTCATCATGCTCCTTGCAAACACAGAACTAAACACTTATAAAATGTGTCCCCTGAAGCCGTGAAACCGTCCCGGAGGTGGGACTTTCCTTCGTAATATGACGCAGCACAGCCATCATTACTACCCCCCCGCCGCCGTGCCCCGGCTCCTCAGCGTTGTTTGATTCCGTCCCGGAGCCTGCGCTGTTATGTTATCCCGTGGCCAGGCACACTTAGCGCTGCCCATCTTCTGACATCATTTGGTGTCAGGCTGGCTGCGCCTGTGCGGCCGCGCTGGCCGAGAGCCCGCCTCGCAGTGTCTTCTGATGTAATCCCACTGGGGGCCTGGGATCCATGGCCATGCGCAGTGCATATCCTCGCCTCTCACTCCCCTCCCTACGGCTTCTTTTTCAGACTGTGCGGTGTCACGGCCGTGGCATGCTATTAGGGACCAGCTGACACCGAACAGTCTGAAGAAGCCATAGGGAGATGAGTGAGAGGTGGAGGTTCAGATATGCACTGCGCATGTCCATAGATCCCAGGCCCCCAGTGGGATTAAATCAGAAGACACTGCGAGGCGGGCTCTCGGCCAGCGTGGCCGCACAGGCGCAGCCAGCCTGACACCAAATGATGCCAGAAGACGGGCAGCGCTAAGTGTGCCTGGCCACGGGATAACATAACAGCGCAGGCTCCGGGACGGAATCAAACAACGCTGAGGAGCCGGGGCGCGGCGCCGGGGGGGTAGGAATGACGGCTGTGCTGCGTCATATTACGAAGGAAAGTCCCACCTCCGGGACGGTTTTACGGTATCAGTGGACACATTTTATAAGTGTTAAGTTTTGCGTGTGCAAGGAGCAAAACCAAAATAGCTACCTTTTTCCTTGTGCAGCATTACTGCTGCAGAAGGTGGCTCTTTCAGTAACAAACGCCTTGGGGGGGGGGGGGACAGATTCCCTTACATTTCAGTTGTTGTGTCAGCGTGGCGGTCGCATGACACATTGCCGGCTACACAGCTGGGGATCAGCTGACGTTACTGAAACCCAATAACACTGGGTCGTATGTTTTGACTGTGCAGACGGCACGTCTGAGCCTCAACTGGCGGTGTTGGAGCCCAGGAATTTAAGTTCAGGTGGTAGAAAGATGAACACAACAGGAGACCTGGATAACGTATACAGTGACCTAATTATTTAATCAGGAGGAGGAGTGGCAAATTCCTGCGAGATCCAGGCCTTGTTCATTTTCAGAAAAGTAAGCCGGTCAACGTTATCGGAGGATAGTCGCATGCGACGGTCAGTTAGTACACCACCTGCAGCACTAAAGACACGTTCCGATAATACACTGGCCGCAGGGCAAGACAGCACCTCCAATGCATACTGGCTTAGCTCTGGCCATGTATCCAGCTTTGAGACCCAAAACTTGAAAGGGGAAGAGCCGTCTGGGAGTACAGCAAGAGGGCAAGACATGTAGTCTGTCACCATCTGACGGAACCGTTGCCTCCTGCTGACTGGAGCCGTCTGTGATGGTGTAGACTTTTGTGGGGGGCACACAAAACTGTGCCACAGTTGGGCCATACTGGTCTTGCCTTGGGCAGAGGCACTGCTTCTGCTCCCTCTTTGTGCAGAGCCTCCACCACTGCCTGGACGCACTGAGCTGCTTTGGAATGCAGTAGCAGCACTTCTCTCAGTTGGAATGGAGAAGATGATGGAACTGACCAGTGTGTCTTGGTACTCCCGCATTTTTCGCTCCCGGTTCAACGGTGTGATGAGGCTTTCTACGTTGTCCCGGTAGCGAGGATCGAGGAGGGTGAACACCCAATAATCAGACATGTTGAGAATGTGGTCGATGCGGCGGTCGTTTCTCAGGCACTGCAGCATGTAATCCACCATGTGCTGCAGACTGCCAACTGCCCAAGAAACGCTGTCCCCAGCTGGAGGCGTGATCTCTGCCCGCTCGTCATCACCCCACCCTCGCTGTACACACTGAGTACTGGACAATTGTGTAACTCCCTCCTCTGGACGGATGTCTTCCTCCTCCATTGACTCCTCCTCATCCTCCTCACAAACTGTCCCCTGCCTACGCGTTTGTGAGGAACCACGTGGCGCTGACTGTCCAGAAGATGATGGAAGTGGTGAATCCTCATCCTCCACCTCTTCCACAACATCATCCCTTAGCGCTTGCAGTGATTTTTCAAGCAGGCAGATAAGGGGGACAGTCATGCTGACTAGTGCATCATCTGCACTCGCCATCCGCGTGGAATAATCAAAGGGACGCAAAACCTGGCAGACATCCTTCATAGTGGCCCACTCTGTGGTTGTGAAGTCTGTACGGCGCTGACTGCGACTTTTTTGCGCCTGATACAGCTGGTACTCCATTACAGCTTGCTGCTGCTCACACAACCGCTCCAACATATGTAACGTGGAATTCCACCTGGTAGGTAGGTCACATATGATGCGATGTTCCGGCAGGCGGTGTCGGCGCTGCAGAGCCGCAATGCGCGCTTTTGCCGTGCTGGAACGCCGCAAGTGAGCACACTCTAGGCGGACCTTGTGCAGCAGTGCATCAAGATCCGGATAGTCCCTCAAAAAACTCTGCACGACCAAATTGAGCACATGTGCCAGACATGGGATGTGAGTGAGGTTGCCGAGGCCCAGGGCTGCCACCAGATTTCGGCCATTATCACACACTACCATGCCTGGCTGGAGATTCGCTGGCTCAAACCACACATCGCTCTCCTGCTTGATGGCATTCCAGAGCTCCTGCGCTGTGTGGCTACGATTCCCCAAAAAAATTAATTTCAAGACGGCCTGTTGACGTTTGGCCACGGCTGTGCTCATGTCGGTCGTAACAGGTACACGTTCATCACGGGTCCATGTGGAGGTGGACTGTGACGGCTCCTGCAGCGATGATTCTGAGGAACTGGTGTAAGAGGAGGAGTCAATGCGTACAGAATGGATTCCTGCAATCCTTGGAGTGGGCAGGACACGTCCTGCGCCACTCGCACGGTCTGTACCCGGCTCAACTACATTAACCCAATGGGCAGTGAGGGAAAGGTATCGCCCCTGTCCATGTTGACTGGTCCACGCATCGGTGGTGAGGTGGACCTTGCTACTGACGGCGTTCAGTAGCGCGTGTTTTATGTGTCCCTCCACATGCTTGTGCAGGGCAGGGACGGCTTGCCTGCTGAAGTAAAAGCGGCTGGGCACATTGTACTGTGGGACTGCCAATGACATCAAGTCACGGAAGCTGTCAGTCTCCACCAGCCTGAATGACAGCATTTCCAGTGACAGAAGTTTGGCAATGCCTGCAGTCAGAGCCTGTGCTCGTGGGTGGTTTGACGAGAAAGGCCGCCTTTTCTCCCATGCCTGTACTACCGATGGCTGTAGACTGGGCTGGGAGTGTGTGGATGACTGGGAAAGTGGTGCTGCGGGTGGAATGACAGCGGGTCTCTGGACAACAGGGCCAGAGGTTCTTCCACGGCGATCCTGGGAGGAAGCCGAACCAGCTGCGTGTGAGCTAGAGGAAGAGGCAACACGAGCTGAAGAGGTGGTAGCTGCCGCTGTTGGTTGGCCTAGCTCTTCAGTGTGTTTGTCTAACTCCGCCGGGTGCCTGTTGCGCACATGTTTCCACATGTTGGAGGTATTGAGGTTGGCGACTTTTTGACCTCTTTTGATTTTTTGATGACACACCTTGCATCTGACATAGCAAATGTCATCTGCAACTGGGTCAAAAAAGGACCAGGCACTGCAAGTCTTGGGAGCCCCCCTTTTGACTTTTGGAAGAGACATGCTCCTTACGGGTGCCAAAGCGGAGGCTGCAGGATCCGCAGTCTTCCCCCTCCCTCTCCCTCTTTGGGCCGTACGGGGAATCTCTTCCTCAGAGCTGCTCCCACCACCTTCCTGTCCCTGACGCCAAGATGGGTCAAGGACCTCATCATCTACACTACCCTCTGCCCCCAACTGCTCCTCCTGGGTAGTCTCAGCAGCAGAGCACGCACCAGTAAGTGGCACCTGAGTGTCATCATCAGCTGATGCGGCCTGCGAGGTGGTGACCGGAGCCACTGGCCCACCCGCCTCTTCAGAGGAAGACAGAAAAAGCGGTTGGGCATCACTGCACCCTGCCTCTTCTTCCATTTCTCCAATGCTGCTTGGCTGGCCCCCTGTTTCCAAGCCAAGAGATGATTCAGAGAACAGAAGTAGAGACTGCTCCTGTCCTGGGATCTCTGTCTGCCTGGGCAATTTTGCAGGTGGTGAAGAGACAGATGGCTGCTCTCCAGTGCTCTGTGTCTGAGAGGATGTGGCACTAATGGAAGTTGATGCATTAGCTGCCATCCATCCCACAACGGCTTCAATTTGGTCTTCACGCAGCAGCGGTGTACGGCGCTCGGCGACAAAGCTGCGCATGAACGACTGTTCCCTTGTGAAAGTGGGTGCTGATGACTCACCGGTGCCCGCAGCAGGCACAGAATCCCCACGTCCCCTCCCTGCTCCGCGCCCACGCCCACGCCCACGTGCCTTACTCACTGCCTTCTTCATCTTGGTTGACTGATAAAGATAAGCAGAAAAGTACTAACGGCTTTGTGTGCTTATTCCTGAGCAACTCCTCCTAACAGGTATAAGACACACTAATTTTCTAAAGTGTGGACTAGACTTGAATATGAGCTAATGTGGCCTACACAAATGTAAAGTGGTGTGTAACTGGTGTGTTTGGTGAACTTTATTATTTATTTATTTTTTTGGGGCTGAACTGACAACGGATAGAGCTGCAATCACACGGAGACCGTGCAGACAGCCGTAAACGGCGCTGCAAGGCCCAAAAACCCTCCTCTACTTTATCCTATGTAGTGTTTTTCCACAAATTAGCTGGAGACGGGTGGAAAGACACTAATAGGATTTTTTAAAATAAATTAGCAGCAGACTACACTACTTTGAAAAAAAAGAAAATTGATTTGGCGGTATGACGCAGTGAAAAACCCTGAGCTGCAGACAACCAGGCTACGGCTGCTCACAGACTACAGGGCGAGCTGCAGTCACACGGAGACCGTGCAGACAGCCGTAAACGGCGCTGCAAGGCCCAAAAACCCTCCTCTACTTTATCCTATGTAGTGTTTTTCCACAAATTAGCTGGAGACGGGTGGAAAGACACTAATAGGATTTTTTAAAATAAATTAGCAGCAGACTACACTACTTTGAAAAAAAAGAAAATTGATTTGGCGGTATGACGCAGTGAAAAACCCTGAGCTGGAGACAACCAGGCTATAGCTGCTCACAGATTACAGGGCGAGCTGCAGTCACACGGAGACCGTGCAGACAGCCGTAAACGGCGCTGCAAGGCCCAAAAACCCTCCTCTACTTTATCCTATGTAGTGTTTTTCCACAAATTAGCTGGAGACGGGTGGAAAGACACTAATAGGAATTTTTGGAAAAAATGTGCAGCAGCCTGCACTACTTCAAAAAAAAAAAAAAAAAGGACAGTATGAGGCAATGAACCACCCTCCCTGAACTGAATACAACCAGCTATGGATGGCCTATGTGGCTGCACTCAGACTAGAGAGTGGGCTGCACTCACACACACACACACAGAGAGACCTTGCAGATCGCTGTGAAAACAGCGCTACAAGGCAAAAGGAAGGTGAATAGTAGGTGAACACAGCGGTTGCTAAATTAGCCTTTGGAAAGCACAAAGAAGCAAATCGCTATCTCTAAACTGTCCCTCAGTCAGCAAACAGCGTCCTGTCACTAACTGAATTCACAGCAGAGTGATCGCAAAATGGCGCCAGCGACTTTTAAACTGCATCATGACATCATTTCAGCAGCCAATCACAGCCATGCCAGTAGTTTCATGCCCTCCATGCTGAACAGGATGTGCCCACACTTGAAATCATTCTCATTGGCTGAATTTCTGCATTTTGAATCTGGGAACTTCCGATTCCGGTATCCGATACGCGGCAAGTATCGGAATCCCGGTATCGGAATTCCGATACCGCTAGTATCGGCCGATACCCGATACTTGCGGTATCGGAATGCTCAACACTACTGACAACACCTCTTTACGCTGCTGTTAACACAGGATCTAGGAATCACAAAAGGTGATGTCACAGATGACCCTGCAGCCCCTGAATTCAGAAGAATTTTTTATATCGTCAATGTCTGTTCATTGCAGCAAATGTAAGTGCGCATTTCCTGAAGAAAAAAAAAACAAAAAAAAAAACAGCATGTTTAAGTCTAAAATGACCCAGCGTCCAGTGTATAAATTTCTCATTTTCATTTTTAATAAAGATTGTGATATGGTAAAATATATATTGTCAAACATTATAATAAAACCTTAGAAACCTGTTGTAAGCAATCATTAATTTTCTGAAGAACTATCCCATTTCAATTTTTTTTTTTAATCAAATTTATGTCATAGCGTTGTACCCAGTCAGCTCCAGTGGCGCAATCGGTCAGCGCGCGGTACTTATAAAGCAGTAACTGTCGAGTGATGCCGAGGTTGTGAGTTCGACCCTCACCTGGAGCATTCTATTCTTGCCTTCGTTTTGTATTTTTTACTACTGAAGTCGTTGAATCGGTTCATGATCTAGTGTCAAGATTAAGGCTACGTTCACATTTGCGGTCAGCGCCGCAGCGGCGCCGCATGCGTCATGCGCCCCTATACTTAACATGGGGGCGCATGGACATGCGTTGTGCTGCGTTTTGCGCCGCATGGCCGCAAGCGTTGGACGCAAGAAACGCTTCAAGTTGCATTTTTTTTGCTTCCAACTTGCGGGCAAAAACGACGCATGCGGCGCAAAACGCAGCGTTTTAGCGTGCGTTTTGCCGCGTTTTTGTTTGCGTTGTGCGCTGCGGCGCCGACGCTGCGGCGCACAACGCAAATATGAACGTAGCGAGAGAAATTTCAACGAGATATTTGTTGTTTAAATTTTTGTATTTTTTTAAATTGCCGCAGGTTGGACAAGTCTATTGAGTCCCACCGTAATCTGGTGTCATAATTGAAAGGGAAATGTGGAAGATATCTATTTAGTTTTTCAGGCTTCTGGCAGTCCAATAAACTTTCCATCATCGGCATTGATAACGTACAGTGACCCGACAAAGTTAGCCCTGGCTCTCTTCTAAAATAAAGATTCATGTGCATTCGGACGGTTTGTTTCAATTTGGAGTTCAAACGTACAAGATCGTCCTTGATAACTCAATCAAAAGTGAGTGATTCACTCTTGTGGTAACCAAAGAAAGTCTGGATATTTAAGCTACACCATCAAGCCCCAGTGGCCTAATGGATAAGGCACTGGCCTCCTAAGCCAGGGATTGTGGGTTCAAGTCCCATCTGGGGTGCTTGTTGATTTCCCTTTCCAACAGTTTCTCATGGAAGGTTGATGGTGCAGGTGTAAACTGTTCTCCTTGTGTTGTTTCTTTGTAAATTAGTTCTTGCAAACCTCTACCCTTTACAACGATCCATTCCATGTACTGAGAGAAGTGTTAACACGCAATTGTGTGGGGCCGACAAACATAGCATCTTAATTGTTTGCATCATCATTTATGACCCAAATAACAAAGAGTATCTTTTCTAAGATATGGATATGCTTTCAACCACACAATATTGGCAAATATCAAAATCAAAAATTATAATTGAAAAATGTAAACGGTTTTTGAAACATTTTGGACAACGTTCTTTTTTTCATATCATGTTCTTTCTTACAAAACAAAATGAGTAATCTTTCAATTTTCACCCTGGCCACTGGGAATATTTTGGACTCAAACATCCTGTCGTTCTAGAGCAGTTTTGCTTAATATCAGAGGTATGGTTACAAAGACTGACAACACCTCTTTACGCTGCTGTTAACACAGGATCTAGGAATCACAAAAGGTGATGTCACAGATGACCCTGCAGCCCCTGAATTCAGAAGAATTTTTTATATCGTCAATGTCTGTTCATTGCAGCAAATGTAAGTGCGCATTTCCTGAAGAAAAAAAAAACAAAAAAAAAACAGCATGTTTAAGTCTAAAATGACCCAGCGTCCAGTGTATAAATTTCTCATTTTCATTTTTAATAAAGATTGTGATATGGTAAAATATATATTGTCAAACATTATAATAAAACCTTAGAAACCTGTTGTAAGCAATCATTAATTTTCTGAAGAACTATCCCATTTCAATTTTTTTTTTTAATCAAATTTATGTCATAGCGTTGTACCCAGTCAGCTCCAGTGGCGCAATCGGTCAGCGCGCGGTACTTATAAAGCAGTAACTGTCGAGTGATGCCGAGGTTGTGAGTTCGACCCTCACCTGGAGCATTCTATTCTTGCCTTCGTTTTGTATTTTTTACTACTGAAGTCGTTGAATCGGTTCATGATCTAGTGTCAAGATTAAGGCTACGTTCACATTTGCGGTCAGCGCCGCAGCGGCGCCGCATGCGTCATGCGCCCCTATACTTAACATGGGGGCGCATGGACATGCGTTGTGCTGCGTTTTGCGCCGCATGGCCGCAAGCGTTGGACGCAAGAAACGCTTCAAGTTGCATTTTTTTTGCTTCCAACTTGCGGGCAAAAACGACGCATGCGGCGCAAAACGCAGCGTTTTAGCGTGCGTTTTGCCGCGTTTTTGTTTGCGTTGTGCGCTGCGGCGCCGACGCTGCGGCGCACAACGCAAATATGAACGTAGCGAGAGAAATTTCAACGAGATATTTGTTGTTTAAATTTTTGTATTTTTTTAAATTGCCGCAGGTTGGACAAGTCTATTGAGTCCCACCGTAATCTGGTGTCATAATTGAAAGGGAAATGTGGAAGATATCTATTTAGTTTTTCAGGCTTCTGGCAGTCCAATAAACTTTCCATCATCGGCATTGATAACGTACAGTGACCCGACAAAGTTAGCCCTGGCTCTCTTCTAAAATAAAGATGCATGTGCATTCGGACGGTTTGTTTCAATTTGGAGTTCAAACGTACAAGATCGTCCTTGATAACTCAATCAAAAGTGAGTGATTCACTCTTGTGGTAACCAAAGAAAGTCTGGATATTTAAGCTACTCCATCAAGCCCCAGTGGCCTAATGGATAAGGCACTGGCCTCCTAAGCCAGGGATTGTGGGTTCAAGTCCCATCTGGGGTGCTTGTTGATTTCCCTTTCCAACAGTTTCTCATGGAAGGTTGATGGTGCAGGTGTAAACTGTTCTCCTTGTGTTGTTTCTTTGTAAATTAGTTCTTGCAAACCTCTACCCTTTACAACGATCCATTCCATGTACTGAGAGAAGTGTTAACACGCAATTGTGTGGGGCCGACAAACATAGCATCTTAATTGTTTGCATCATCATTTATGACCCAAATAACAAAGAGTATCTTTTCTAAGATATGGATATGCTTTCAACCACACAATATTGGCAAATATCAAAATCAAAAATTATAATTGAAAAATGTAAACGGTTTTTGAAACATTTTGGACAACGTTCTTTTTTTCATATCATGTTCTTTCTTACAAAACAAAATGAGTAATCTTTCAATTTTCACCCTGGCCACTGGGAATATTTTGGACTCAAACATCCTGTCGTTCTAGAGCAGTTTTGCTTAATATCAGAGGTATGGTTACAAAGACTGACAACACCTCTTTACGCTGCTGTTAACACAGGATCTAGGAATCACAAAAGGTGATGTCACAGATGACCCTGCAGCCCCTGAATTCAGAAGAATTTTTTATATCGTCAATGTCTGTTCATTGCAGCAAATGTAAGTGCGCATTTCCTGAAGAAAAAAAAAACAAAAAAAAAAACAGGATGTTTGAGTCTAAAATGACCCAGCGTCCAGTGTATAAATTTCTCATTTTCATTTTTAATAAAGATTGTGATATGGTAAAATATATATTGTCAAACATTATAATAAAACCTTAGAAACCTGTTGTAAGCAATCATTAATTTTCTGAAGAACTATCCCATTTCAATTTTTTTTTTTAATCAAATTTATGTCATAGCGTTGTACCCAGTCAGCTCCAGTGGCGCAATCGGTCAGCGCGCGGTACTTATAAAGCAGTAACTGTCGAGTGATGCCGAGGTTGTGAGTTCGACCCTCACCTGGAGCATTCTATTCTTGCCTTCGTTTTGTATTTTTTACTACTGAAGTCGTTGAATCGGTTCATGATCTAGTGTCAAGATTAAGAGAGAAATTTCAACGAGATATTTGTTGTTTAAATTTTTGTATTTTTTTAAATTGCCGCAGGTTGGACAAGTCTATTGAGTCCCACCGTAATCTGGTGTCATAATTGAAAGGGAAATGTGGAAGATATCTATTTAGTTTTTCAGGCTTCTGGCAGTCCAATAAACTTTCCATCATCGGCATTGATAACGTACAGTGACCCGACAAAGTTAGCCCTGGCTCTCTTCTAAAATAAAGATGCATGTGCATTCGGACGGTTTGTTTCAATTTGGAGTTCAAACGTACAAGATCGTCCTTGATAACTCAATCAAAAGTGAGTGATTCACTCTTGTGGTAACCAAAGAAAGTCTGGATATTTAAGCTACTCCATCAAGCCCCAGTGGCCTAATGGATAAGGCACTGGCCTCCTAAGCCAGGGATTGTGGGTTCAAGTCCCATCTGGGGTGCTTGTTGATTTCCCTTTCCAACAGTTTCTCATGGAAGGTTGATGGTGCAGGTGTAAACTGTTCTCCTTGTGTTGTTTCTTTGTAAATTAGTTCTTGCAAACCTCTACCCTTTACAACGATCCATTCCATGTACTGAGAGAAGTGTTAACACGCAATTGTGTGGGGCCGACAAACATAGCATCTTAATTGTTTGCATCATCATTTATGACCCAAATAACAAAGAGTATCTTTTCTAAGATATGGATATGCTTTCAACCACACAATATTGGCAAATATCAAAATCAAAAATTATAATTGAAAAATGTAAACGGTTTTTGAAACATTTTGGACAACGTTCTTTTTTTCATATCATGTTCTTTCTTACAAAACAAAATGAGTAATCTTTCAATTTTCACCCTGGCCACTGGGAATATTTTGGACTCAAACATCCTGTCGTTCTAGAGCAGTTTTGCTTAATATCAGAGGTATGGTTACAAAGACTGACAACACCTCTTTACGCTGCTGTTAACACAGGATCTAGGAATCACAAAAGGTGATGTCACAGATGACCCTGCAGCCCCTGAATTCAGAAGAATTTTTTATATCGTCAATGTCTGTTCATTGCAGCAAATGTAAGTGCGCATTTCCTGAAGAAAAAAAAAACAAAAAAAAAAACAGCATGTTTGAGTCTAAAATGACCCAGCGTCCAGTGTATAAATTTCTCATTTTCATTTTTAATAAAGATTGTGATATGGTAAAATATATATTGTCAAACATTATAATAAAACCTTAGAAACCTGTTGTAAGCAATCATTAATTTTCTGAAGAACTATCCCATTTCAATTTTTTTTTTTAATCAAATTTATGTCATAGCGTTGTACCCAGTCAGCTCCAGTGGCGCAATCGGTCAGCGCGCGGTACTTATAAAGCAGTAACTGTCGAGTGATGCCGAGGTTGTGAGTTCGACCCTCACCTGGAGCATTCTATTCTTGCCTTCGTTTTGTATTTTTTACTACTGAAGTCGTTGAATCGGTTCATGATCTAGTGTCAAGATTAAGAGAGAAATTTCAACGAGATATTTGTTGTTTAAATTTTTGTATTTTTTTAAATTGCCGCAGGTTGGACAAGTCTATTGAGTCCCACCGTAATCTGGTGTCATAATTGAAAGGGAAATGTGGAAGATATCTATTTAGTTTTTCAGGCTTCTGGCAGTCCAATAAACTTTCCATCATCGGCATTGATAACGTACAGTGACCCGACAAAGTTAGCCCTGGCTCTCTTCTAAAATAAAGATGCATGTGCATTCGGACGGTTTGTTTCAATTTGGAGTTCAAACGTACAAGATCGTCCTTGATAACTCAATCAAAAGTGAGTGATTCACTCTTGTGGTAACCAAAGAAAGTCTGGATATTTAAGCTACTCCATCAAGCCCCAGTGGCCTAATGGATAAGGCACTGGCCTCCTAAGCCAGGGATTGTGGGTTCAAGTCCCATCTGGGGTGCTTGTTGATTTCCCTTTCCAACAGTTTCTCATGGAAGGTTGATGGTGCAGGTGTAAACTGTTCTCCTTGTGTTGTTTCTTTGTAAATTAGTTCTTGCAAACCTCTACCCTTTACAACGATCCTTTCCATGTACTGAGAGAAGTGTTAACACGCAATTGTGTGGGGCCGACAAACATAGCATCTTAATTGTTTGCATCGTCATTTATGACCCAAATAACAAAGAGTATCTTTTCTAAGATATGGATATGCTTTCAACCACACAATATTGGCAAATATCAAAATCAAAAATTATAATTGAAAAATGTAAACGGTTTTTGAAACATTTTGGACAACGTTCTTTTTTTCATATCATGTTCTTTCTTACAAAACAAAATGAGTAATCTTTCAATTTTCACCCTGGCCACTGGGAATATTTTGGACTCAAACATCCTGTCGTTCTAGAGCAGTTTTGCTTAATATCAGAGGTATGGTTACAAAGACTGACAACACCTCTGTACGCAGCTGTTAACACAGGATCTAGGAATCACAAAAGGTGATGTCACAGATGACCCTGCAGCCCCTGAATTCAGAAGAATTTTTTATATCGTCAATGTCTGTTCATTGCAGCAAATGTAAGTGCGCATTTCCTGAAGAAAAAAAAAACAAACAAAAAAACAGGATGTTTGAGTCTAAAATGACCCAGCGTCCAGTGTATAAATTTCTCATTTTCATTTTTAATAAAGATTGTGATATGGTAAAATATTTATTGTCAAACATTATAATAAAACCTTAGAAACCTGTTGTAAGCAATCATTAATTTTCTGAAGAACTATCCCATTTCAATTTTTTTTTTTAATCAAATTTATGTCATAGCGGTGTACCCAGTCAGCTCCAGTGGCGCAATCGGTCAGCGCGCGGTACTTATAAAGCAGTAACTGTCGAGTGATGCCGAGGTTGTGAGTTTGACCCTCACCTGGAGCATTCTATTCTTGCCTTCGTTTTGTATTTTTTACTACTGAAGTCATTGAATCGGTTCATGATCTAGTGTCAAGATTAAGAGAGAAATTTCAACGAGATATTTGTTGTTTAAATTTTTGTATTTTTTTAAATTGCCGCAGGTTGGACAAGTCTATTGAGTCCCACCGTAATCTGGTGTCATAATTGAAAGGGAAATGTGGAAGATATCTATTTAGTTTTTCAGGCTTCTGGCAGTCCAATAAACTTTCCATCATCGGCATTAATAACGTACAGTGACCCGACAAAGTTAGCCCTGGCTCTCTTCTAAAATAAAGATGCATGTGCATTCGGACGGTTTGTTTCAATTTGGAGTTCAAAAGTACAAGATCGTTCTTGATAACTCAATCAAAAGTGAGTGATTCACTCTTGTGGTAACCAAAGAAAGTCTGGATTTTTAAGCTACTTCATCAAGCCCCAGTGGCCTAATGGATAAGGCACTGTCCTCCTAAGCCAGGGATTGTGGGTTCAAGTCCCATCTGGGGTGCTTGTTGATTTCCCTTTCCAACAGTTTCTCATGGAAGGTTGATGGTGCAGGTGTAAACTGTTCTCCTTGTGTTGTTTCTTTGTAAATTAGTTCTTGCAAACCTCTACCCTTTACAACGATCCTTTCCATGTACTGAGAGAAGTGTTAACACGCAATTGTGTGGGGCCGACAAACATAGCATCTTAATTGTTTGCATCGTCATTTATGACCCAAATAACAAAGAGTATCTTTTCTAAGATATGGATATGCTTTCAACCACACAATATTGGCAAATATCAAAATCAAAAATTATAATTGAAAAATATAAACGGTTTTTGAAACATTTTGGACAACGTTCTTTTTTTCATATCATGTTCTTTCTTACAAAACAAAATGAGTAATCTTTCAATTTTCACCCTGGCCACTGGGAATATTTTGGACTCAAACATCCTGTCGTTCTAGAGCAGTTTTGCTTAATATCAGAGGTATGGTTACAAAGACTGACAACACCTCTGTACGCAGCTGTTAACACAGGATCTAGGAATCACAAAAGGTGATGTCACAGATGACCCTGCAGCCCCTGAATTCAGAAGAATTTTTTATATCGTCAATGTCTGTTCATTGCAGCAAATGTAAGTGCGCATTTCCTGAAGAAAAAAAAAACAAAAAAAAAAACAGGATGTTTGAGTCTAAAATGACCCAGCGTCCAGTGTATAAATTTCTCATTTTCATTTTTAATAAAGATTGTGATATGGTAAAATATTTATTGTCAAACATTATAATAAAACCTTAGAAACCTGTTGTAAGCAATCATTAATTTTCTGAAGAACTATCCCATTTCAATTTTTTTTTTTAATCAAATTTATGTCATAGCGGTGTACCCAGTCAGCTCCAGTGGCGCAATCGGTCAGCGCGCGGTATTTATAAAGCAGTAACTGTCGAGTGATGCCGAGGTTGTGAGTTCGACCCTCACCTGGAGCATTCTATTCTTGCCTTCGTTTTGTATTTTTTACTACTGAAGTCGTTGAATCGGTTCATGATCTAGTGTCAAGATTAAGAGAGAAATTTCAACGAGATATTTGTTGTTTAAATTTTTGTATTTTTTTAAATTGCCGCAGGTTGGACAAGTCTATTGAGTCCCACCGTAATCTGGTGTCATAATTGAAAGGGAAATGTGGAAGATATCTATTTAGTTTTTCAGGCTTCTGGCAGTCCAATAAACTTTCCATCATCGGCATTGATAACGTACAGTGACCCGACAAAGTTAGCCCTGGCTCTCTTCTAAAATAAAGATGCATGTGCATTCGGACGGTTTGTTTCAATTTGGAGTTCAAACGTACAAGATCGTCCTTGATAACTCAATCAAAAGTGAGTGATTCACTCTTGTGGTAACCAAAGAAAGTCTGGATTTTTAAGCTACTCCATCAAGCCCCAGTGGCCTAATGGATAAGGCACTGGCCTCCTAAGCCAGGGATTGTGGGTTCAAGTCCCATCTGGGGTGCTTGTTGATTTCCCTTTCCAACAGTTTCTCATGGAAGGTTGATGGTGCAGGTGTAAACTGTTCTCCTTGTGTTGTTTCTTTGTAAATTAGTTCTTGCAAACCTCTACCCTTTACAACGATCCTTTCCATGTACTGAGAGAAGTGTTAACACGCAATTGTGTGGGGCTGACAAACATAGCATCTTAATTGTTTGCATCGTCATTTATGACCCAAATAACAAAGAGTATCTTTTCTAAGATATGGATATGCTTTCAACCACACAATATTGGCAAATATCAAAATCAAAAATTATAATTGAAAAATGTAAACGGTTTTTGAAACATTTTGGACAACGTTCTTTTTTTCATATCATGTTCTTTCTTACAAAACAAAATGAGTAATCTTTCAATTTTCACCCTGGCCACTGGGAATATTTTGGACTCAAACATCCTGTCGTTCTAGAGCAGTTTTGCTTAATATCAGAGGTATGGTTACAAAGACTGACAACACCTCTGTACGCAGCTGTTAACACAGGATCTAGGAATCACAAAAGGTGATGTCACAGATGACCCTGCAGCCCCTGAATTCAGAAGAATTTTTTATATCGTCAATGTCTGTTCATTGCAGCAAATGTAAGTGCGCATTTCCTGAAGAAAAAAAAAACAAAAAAAAAAACAGGATGTTTGAGTCTAAAATGACCCAGCGTCCAGTGTATAAATTTCTCATTTTCATTTTTAATAAAGATTGTGATATGGTAAAATATTTATCGTCAAACATTATAATAAAACCTTAGAAACCTGTTGTAAGCAATCATTAATTTTCTGAAGAACTATCCCATTTCAATTTTTTTTTTTAATCAAATTTATGTCATAGCGGTGTACCCAGTCAGCTCCAGTGGCGCAATCGGTCAGCGCGCGGTACTTATAAAGCAGTAACTGTCGAGTGATGCCGAGGTTGTGAGTTCGACCCTCACCTGGAGCATTCTATTCTTGCCTTCGTTTTGTATTTTTTACTACTGAAGTCGTTGAATCGGTTCATGATCTAGTGTCAAGATTAAGAGAGAAATTTCAACGAGATATTTGTTGTTTAAATTTTTGTATTTTTTTAAATTGCCGCAGGTTGGACAAGTCTATTGAGTCCCACCGTAATCTGGTGTCATAATTGAAAGGGAAATGTGGAAGATATCTATTTAGTTTTTCAGGCTTCTGGCAGTCCAATAAACTTTCCATCATCGGCATTGATAACGTACAGTGACCCGACAAAGTTAGCCCTGGCTCTCTTCTAAAATAAAGATGCATGTGCATTCGGACGGTTTGTTTCAATTTGGAGTTCAAACGTACAAGATCGTCCTTGATAACTCAATCAAAAGTGAGTGATTCACTCTTGTGGTAACCAAAGAAAGTCTGGATTTTTAAGCTACTCCATCAAGCCCCAGTGGCCTAATGGATAAGGCACTGGCCTCCTAAGCCAGGGATTGTGGGTTCAAGTCCCATCTGGGGTGCTTGTTGATTTCCCTTTCCAACAGTTTCTCATGGAAGGTTGATGGTGCAGGTGTAAACTGTTCTCCTTGTGTTGTTTCTTTGTAAATTAGTTCTTGCAAACCTCTACCCTTTACAACGATCCTTTCCATGTACTGAGAGAAGTGTTAACACGCAATTGTGTGGGGCCGACAAACATAGCATCTTAATTGTTTGCATCGTCATTTATGACCCAAATAACAAAGAGTATCTTTTCTAAGATATGGATATGCTTTCAACCACACAATATTGGCAAATATCAAAATCAAAAATTATAATTGAAAAATGTAAACGGTTTTTGAAACATTTTGGACAACGTTCTTTTTTTCATATCATGTTCTTTCTTACAAAACAAAATGAGTAATCTTTCAATTTTCACCCTGGCCACTGGGAATATTTTGGACTCAAACATCCTGTCGTTCTAGAGCAGTTTTGCTTAATATCAGAGGTATGGTTACAAAGACTGACAACACCTCTGTACGCAGCTGTTAACACAGGATCTAGGAATCACAAAAGGTGATGTCACAGATGACCCTGCAGCCCCTGAATTCAGAAGAATTTTTTATATCGTCAATGTCTGTTCATTGCAGCAAATGTAAGTGCGCATTTCCTGAAGAAAAAAAAAACAAAAAAAAAAACAGGATGTTTGAGTCTAAAATGACCCAGCGTCCAGTGTATAAATTTCTCATTTTCATTTTTAATAAAGATTGTGATATGGTAAAATATTTATTGTCAAACATTATAATAAAACCTTAGAAACCTGTTGTAAGCAATCATTAATTTTCTGAAGAACTATCCCATTTCAATTTTTTTTTTTAATCAAATTTATGTCATAGCGGTGTACCCAGTCAGCTCCAGTGGCGCAATCGGTCAGCGCGCGGTACTTATAAAGCAGTAACTGTCGAGTGATGCCGAGGTTGTGAGTTCGACCCTCACCTGGATCATTCTATTCTTGCCTTCGTTTTGTATTTTTTACTACTGAAGTCGTTGAATCGGTTCATGATCTAGTGTCAAGATTAAGAGAGAAATTTCAACGAGATATTTGTTGTTTAAATTTTTGTATTTTTTTAAATTGCCGCAGGTTGGACAAGTCTATTGAGTCCCACTGTAATCTGGTGTCATAATTGAAAGGGAAATGTGGAAGATATCTATTTAGTTTTTCAGGCTTCTGGCAGTCCAATAAACTTTCCATCATCGGCATTAATAACGTACAGTGACCCGACAAAGTTAGCCCTGGCTCTCTTCTAAAATAAAGATGCATGTGCATTCGGACGGTTTGTTTCAATTTGGAGTTCAAAAGTACAAGATCGTTCTTGATAACTCAATCAAAAGTGAGTGATTCACTCTTGTGGTAACCAAAGAAAGTCTGGATTTTTAAGCTACTTCATCAAGCCCCAGTGGCCTAATGGATAAGGCACTGGCCTCCTAAGCCAGGGATTGTGGGTTCAAGTCCCATCTGGGGTGCTTGTTGATTTCCCTTTCCAACAGTTTCTCATGGAAGGTTGATGGTGCAGGTGTAAACTGTTCTCCTTGTGTTGTTTCTTTGTAAATTAGTTCTTGCAAACCTCTACCCTTTACAACGATCCTTTCCATGTACTGAGAGAAGTGTTAACACGCAATTGTGTGGGGCCGACAAACATAGCATCTTAATTGTTTGCATCGTCATTTATGACCCAAATAACAAAGAGTATCTTTTCTAAGATATGGATATGCTTTCAACCACACAATATTGGCAAATATCAAAATCAAAAATTATAATTGAAAAATGTAAACGGTTTTTGAAACATTTTGGACAACGTTCTTTTTTTCATATCATGTTCTTTCTTACAAAACAAAATGAGTAATCTTTCAATTTTCACCCTGGCCACTGGGAATATTTTGGACTCAAACATCCTGTCGTTCTAGAGCAGTTTTGCTTAATATCAGAGGTATGGTTACAAAGACTGACAACACCTCTTTACGCAGCTGTTAACACAGGATCTAGGAATCACAAAAGGTGATGTCACAGATGACCCTGCAGCCCCTGAATTCAGAAGAATTTTTTATATCGTCAATGTCTGTTCATTGCAGCAAATGTAAGTGCGCATTTCCTGAAGAAAAAAAAAACAAAAAAAAAAACAGGATGTTTGAGTCTAAAATGACCCAGCGTCCAGTGTATAAATTTCTCATTTTCATTTTTAATAAAGATTGTGATATGGTAAAATATATATTGTCAAACATTATAATAAAACCTTAGAAACCTGTTGTAAGCAATCATTAATTTTCTGAAGAACTATCCCATTTCAATTTTTTTTTTTAATCAAATTTATGTCATAGCGGTGTACCTAGTCAGCTCCAGTGGCGCAATCGGTCAGCGCGCGGTACTTATAAAACAGTAACTGTCGAGTGATGCCGAGGTTGTGAGTTCGACCCTCACCTGGATCATTCTATTCTTGCCTTCGTTTTGTATTTTTTACTACTGAAGTCGTTGAATCGGTTCATGATCTAGTGTCAAGATTAAGAGAGAAATTTCAACGAGATATTTGTTGTTTAAATTTTTGTATTTTTTTAAATTGCCGCAGGTTGGACAAGTCTATTGAGTCCCACCGTAATCTGGTGTCATAATTGAAAGGGAAATGTGGAAGATATCTATTTAGTTTTTCAGGCTTCTGGCAGTCCAATAAACTTTCCATCATCGGCATTAATAACGTACAGTGACCCGACAAAGTTAGCCTTGGCTCTCTTCTAAAATAAAGATGCATGTGCATTCGGACGGTTTGTTTCAATTTGGAGTTCAAAAGTACAAGATCGTTCTTGATAACTCAATCAAAAGTGAGTGATTCACTCTTGTGGTAACCAAAGAAAGTCTGGATTTTTAAGCTACTTCATCAAGCCCCAGTGGCCTAATGGATAAGGCACTGGCCTCCTAAGCCAGGGATTGTGGGTTCAAGTCCCATCTGGGGTGCTTGTTGATTTCCCTTTCCAACAGTTTCTCATGGAAGGTTGATGGTGCAGGTGTAAACTGTTCTCCTTGTGTTGTTTCTTTGTAAATTAGTTCTTGCAAACCTCTACCCTTTACAACGATCCTTTCCATGTACTGAGAGAAGTGTTAACACGCAATTGTGTGGGGCCGACAAACATAGCATCTTAATTGTTTGCATCGTCATTTATGACCCAAATAACAAAGAGTATCTTTTCTAAGATATGGATATGCTTTCAACCACACAATATTGGCAAATATCAAAATCAAAAATTATAATTGAAAAATGTAAACGGTTTTTGAAACATTTTGGACAACGTTCTTTTTTTCATATCATGTTCTTTCTTACAAAACAAAATGAGTAATCTTTCAATTTTCACCCTGGCCACTGGGAATATTTTGGACTCAAACATCCTGTCGTTCTAGAGCAGTTTTGCTTAATATCAGAGGTATGTTTACAAAGACTGACAACACCTCTTTACGCAGCTGTTAACACAGGATCTAGGAATCCCAAAAGGTGATGTCACAGATGACCCTGCAGCCCCTGAATTCAGAAGAATTTTTTATATCGTCAATGTCTGTTCATTGCAGCAAATGTAAGTGCGCATTTCCTGAAGAAAAAAAAAACAAAAAAAAAAACAGGATGTTTGAGTCTAAAATGACCCAGCGTCCAGTGTATAAATTTCTCATTTTCATTTTTAATAAAGATTGTGATATGGCAAAATATATATTGTCAAACATTATAATAAAACCTTAGAAACCTGTTGTAAGCAATCATTAATTTTCTGAAGAACTATCCCATTTCAATTTTTTTTTTAATCAAATTTATGTCATAGCGTTGTACCCAGTCAGCTCCAGTGGCGCAATCGGTCAGCGCGCGGTACTTATAAAGCAGTAACTGTCGAGTGATGCCGAGGTTGTGAGTTCGACCCTCACCTGGAGCATTCTATTCTTGCCTTCGTTTTGTATTTTTTACTACTGAAGTCGTTGAATCGGTTCATGATCTAGTGTCAAGATTAAGAGAGAAATTTCAACGAGATATTTGTTGTTTAAATTTTTGTATTTTTTTAAATTGCCGCAGGTTGGACAAGTCTATTGAGTCCCACCGTAATCTGGTGTCATAATTGAAAGGGAAATGTGGAAGATATCTATTTAGTTTTTCAGGCTTCTGGCAGTCCAATAAACTTTCCATCATCGGCATTGATAACGTACAGTGACCCGACAAAGTTAGCCCTGGCTCTCTTCTAAAATAAAGATGCATGTGCATTCGGACGGTTTGTTTCAATTTGGAGTTCAAACGTACAAGATCGTCCTTGATAACTCAATCAAAAGTGAGTGATTCACTCTTGTGGTAACCAAAGAAAGTCTGGATTTTTAAGCTACTCCATCAAGCCCCAGTGGCCTAATGGATAAGGCACTGGCCTCCTAAGCCAGGGATTGTGGGTTCAAGTCCCATCTGGGGTGCTTGTTGATTTCCCTTTCCAACAGTTTCTCATGGAAGGTTGATGGTGCAGGTGTAAACTGTTCTCCTTGTGTTGTTTCTTTGTAAATTAGTTCTTGCAAACCTCTACCCTTTACAACGATCCTTTCCATGTACTGAGAGAAGTGTTAACACGCAATTGTGTGGGGCCGACAAACATAGCATCTTAATTGTTTGCATCGTCATTTATGACCCAAATAACAAAGAGTATCTTTTCTAAGATATGGATATGCTTTCAACCACACAATATTGGCAAATATCAAAATCAAAAATTATAATTGAAAAATGTAAACGGTTTTTGAAACATTTTGGACAACGTTCTTTTTTTCATATCATGTTCTTTCTTACAAAACAAAATGAGTAAT
The DNA here is from genome assembly GCF_051348905.1 of Ranitomeya variabilis. Taxonomy (NCBI): domain Eukaryota; kingdom Metazoa; phylum Chordata; class Amphibia; order Anura; family Dendrobatidae; genus Ranitomeya; species Ranitomeya variabilis. The sequence continues at coordinate 89,334,891 of NC_135236.1, forward strand.
CTTTCAATTTTCACCCTGGCCACTGGGAATATTTTGGACTCAAACATCCTGTCGTTCTAGAGCAGTTTTGCTTAATATCAGAGGTATGGTTACAAAGACTGACAACACCTCTGTACGCAGCTGTTAACACAGGATCTAGGAATCACAAAAGGTGATGTCACAGATGACCCTGCAGCCCCTGAATTCAGAAGAATTTTTTATATCGTCAATGTCTGTTCATTGCAGCAAATGTAAGTGCGCATTTCCTGAAGAAAAAAAAAACAAACAAAAAAACAGGATGTTTGAGTCTAAAATGACCCAGCGTCCAGTGTATAAATTTCTCATTTTCATTTTTAATAAAGATTGTGATATGGTAAAATATTTATTGTCAAACATTATAATAAAACCTTAGAAACCTGTTGTAAGCAATCATTAATTTTCTGAAGAACTATCCCATTTCAATTTTTTTTTTTAATCAAATTTATGTCATAGCGGTGTACCCAGTCAGCTCCAGTGGCGCAATCGGTCAGCGCGCGGTACTTATAAAGCAGTAACTGTCGAGTGATGCCGAGGTTGTGAGTTTGACCCTCACCTGGAGCATTCTATTCTTGCCTTCGTTTTGTATTTTTTACTACTGAAGTCATTGAATCGGTTCATGATCTAGTGTCAAGATTAAGAGAGAAATTTCAACGAGATATTTGTTGTTTAAATTTTTGTATTTTTTTAAATTGCCGCAGGTTGGACAAGTCTATTGAGTCCCACCGTAATCTGGTGTCATAATTGAAAGGGAAATGTGGAAGATATCTATTTAGTTTTTCAGGCTTCTGGCAGTCCAATAAACTTTCCATCATCGGCATTAATAACGTACAGTGACCCGACAAAGTTAGCCCTGGCTCTCTTCTAAAATAAAGATGCATGTGCATTCGGACGGTTTGTTTCAATTTGGAGTTCAAAAGTACAAGATCGTTCTTGATAACTCAATCAAAAGTGAGTGATTCACTCTTGTGGTAACCAAAGAAAGTCTGGATTTTTAAGCTACTTCATCAAGCCCCAGTGGCCTAATGGATAAGGCACTGTCCTCCTAAGCCAGGGATTGTGGGTTCAAGTCCCATCTGGGGTGCTTGTTGATTTCCCTTTCCAACAGTTTCTCATGGAAGGTTGATGGTGCAGGTGTAAACTGTTCTCCTTGTGTTGTTTCTTTGTAAATTAGTTCTTGCAAACCTCTACCCTTTACAACGATCCTTTCCATGTACTGAGAGAAGTGTTAACACGCAATTGTGTGGGGCCGACAAACATAGCATCTTAATTGTTTGCATCGTCATTTATGACCCAAATAACAAAGAGTATCTTTTCTAAGATATGGATATGCTTTCAACCACACAATATTGGCAAATATCAAAATCAAAAATTATAATTGAAAAATATAAACGGTTTTTGAAACATTTTGGACAACGTTCTTTTTTTCATATCATGTTCTTTCTTACAAAACAAAATGAGTAATCTTTCAATTTTCACCCTGGCCACTGGGAATATTTTGGACTCAAACATCCTGTCGTTCTAGAGCAGTTTTGCTTAATATCAGAGGTATGGTTACAAAGACTGACAACACCTCTGTACGCAGCTGTTAACACAGGATCTAGGAATCACAAAAGGTGATGTCACAGATGACCCTGCAGCCCCTGAATTCAGAAGAATTTTTTATATCGTCAATGTCTGTTCATTGCAGCAAATGTAAGTGCGCATTTCCTGAAGAAAAAAAAAACAAAAAAAAAAACAGGATGTTTGAGTCTAAAATGACCCAGCGTCCAGTGTATAAATTTCTCATTTTCATTTTTAATAAAGATTGTGATATGGTAAAATATTTATTGTCAAACATTATAATAAAACCTTAGAAACCTGTTGTAAGCAATCATTAATTTTCTGAAGAACTATCCCATTTCAATTTTTTTTTTTAATCAAATTTATGTCATAGCGGTGTACCCAGTCAGCTCCAGTGGCGCAATCGGTCAGCGCGCGGTATTTATAAAGCAGTAACTGTCGAGTGATGCCGAGGTTGTGAGTTCGACCCTCACCTGGAGCATTCTATTCTTGCCTTCGTTTTGTATTTTTTACTACTGAAGTCGTTGAATCGGTTCATGATCTAGTGTCAAGATTAAGAGAGAAATTTCAACGAGATATTTGTTGTTTAAATTTTTGTATTTTTTTAAATTGCCGCAGGTTGGACAAGTCTATTGAGTCCCACCGTAATCTGGTGTCATAATTGAAAGGGAAATGTGGAAGATATCTATTTAGTTTTTCAGGCTTCTGGCAGTCCAATAAACTTTCCATCATCGGCATTGATAACGTACAGTGACCCGACAAAGTTAGCCCTGGCTCTCTTCTAAAATAAAGATGCATGTGCATTCGGACGGTTTGTTTCAATTTGGAGTTCAAACGTACAAGATCGTCCTTGATAACTCAATCAAAAGTGAGTGATTCACTCTTGTGGTAACCAAAGAAAGTCTGGATTTTTAAGCTACTCCATCAAGCCCCAGTGGCCTAATGGATAAGGCACTGGCCTCCTAAGCCAGGGATTGTGGGTTCAAGTCCCATCTGGGGTGCTTGTTGATTTCCCTTTCCAACAGTTTCTCATGGAAGGTTGATGGTGCAGGTGTAAACTGTTCTCCTTGTGTTGTTTCTTTGTAAATTAGTTCTTGCAAACCTCTACCCTTTACAACGATCCTTTCCATGTACTGAGAGAAGTGTTAACACGCAATTGTGTGGGGCTGACAAACATAGCATCTTAATTGTTTGCATCGTCATTTATGACCCAAATAACAAAGAGTATCTTTTCTAAGATATGGATATGCTTTCAACCACACAATATTGGCAAATATCAAAATCAAAAATTATAATTGAAAAATGTAAACGGTTTTTGAAACATTTTGGACAACGTTCTTTTTTTCATATCATGTTCTTTCTTACAAAACAAAATGAGTAATCTTTCAATTTTCACCCTGGCCACTGGGAATATTTTGGACTCAAACATCCTATCGTTCTAGAGCAGTTTTGCTTAATATCAGAGGTATGGTTACAAAGACTGACAACACCTCTGTACGCAGCTGTTAACACAGGATCTAGGAATCACAAAAGGTGATGTCACAGATGACCCTGCAGCCCCTGAATTCAGAAGAATTTTTTATATCGTCAATGTCTGTTCATTGCAGCAAATGTAAGTGCGCATTTCCTGAAGAAAAAAAAAACAAAAAAAAAAACAGGATGTTTGAGTCTAAAATGACCCAGCGTCCAGTGTATAAATTTCTCATTTTCATTTTTAATAAAGATTGTGATATGGTAAAATATTTATCGTCAAACATTATAATAAAACCTTAGAAACCTGTTGTAAGCAATCATTAATTTTCTGAAGAACTATCCCATTTCAATTTTTTTTTTTAATCAAATTTATGTCATAGCGGTGTACCCAGTCAGCTCCAGTGGCGCAATCGGTCAGCGCGCGGTACTTATAAAGCAGTAACTGTCGAGTGATGCCGAGGTTGTGAGTTCGACCCTCACCTGGAGCATTCTATTCTTGCCTTCGTTTTGTATTTTTTACTACTGAAGTCGTTGAATCGGTTCATGATCTAGTGTCAAGATTAAGAGAGAAATTTCAACGAGATATTTGTTGTTTAAATTTTTGTATTTTTTTAAATTGCCGCAGGTTGGACAAGTCTATTGAGTCCCACCGTAATCTGGTGTCATAATTGAAAGGGAAATGTGGAAGATATCTATTTAGTTTTTCAGGCTTCTGGCAGTCCAATAAACTTTCCATCATCGGCATTGATAACGTACAGTGACCCGACAAAGTTAGCCCTGGCTCTCTTCTAAAATAAAGATGCATGTGCATTCGGACGGTTTGTTTCAATTTGGAGTTCAAACGTACAAGATCGTCCTTGATAACTCAATCAAAAGTGAGTGATTCACTCTTGTGGTAACCAAAGAAAGTCTGGATTTTTAAGCTACTCCATCAAGCCCCAGTGGCCTAATGGATAAGGCACTGGCCTCCTAAGCCAGGGATTGTGGGTTCAAGTCCCATCTGGGGTGCTTGTTGATTTCCCTTTCCAACAGTTTCTCATGGAAGGTTGATGGTGCAGGTGTAAACTGTTCTCCTTGTGTTGTTTCTTTGTAAATTAGTTCTTGCAAACCTCTACCCTTTACAACGATCCTTTCCATGTACTGAGAGAAGTGTTAACACGCAATTGTGTGGGGCCGACAAACATAGCATCTTAATTGTTTGCATCGTCATTTATGACCCAAATAACAAAGAGTATCTTTTCTAAGATATGGATATGCTTTCAACCACACAATATTGGCAAATATCAAAATCAAAAATTATAATTGAAAAATGTAAACGGTTTTTGAAACATTTTGGACAACGTTCTTTTTTTCATATCATGTTCTTTCTTACAAAACAAAATGAGTAATCTTTCAATTTTCACCCTGGCCACTGGGAATATTTTGGACTCAAACATCCTGTCGTTCTAGAGCAGTTTTGCTTAATATCAGAGGTATGGTTACAAAGACTGACAACACCTCTGTACGCAGCTGTTAACACAGGATCTAGGAATCACAAAAGGTGATGTCACAGATGACCCTGCAGCCCCTGAATTCAGAAGAATTTTTTATATCGTCAATGTCTGTTCATTGCAGCAAATGTAAGTGCGCATTTCCTGAAGAAAAAAAAAACAAAAAAAAAAACAGGATGTTTGAGTCTAAAATGACCCAGCGTCCAGTGTATAAATTTCTCATTTTCATTTTTAATAAAGATTGTGATATGGTAAAATATTTATTGTCAAACATTATAATAAAACCTTAGAAACCTGTTGTAAGCAATCATTAATTTTCTGAAGAACTATCCCATTTCAATTTTTTTTTTTAATCAAATTTATGTCATAGCGGTGTACCCAGTCAGCTCCAGTGGCGCAATCGGTCAGCGCGCGGTACTTATAAAGCAGTAACTGTCGAGTGATGCCGAGGTTGTGAGTTCGACCCTCACCTGGATCATTCTATTCTTGCCTTCGTTTTGTATTTTTTACTACTGAAGTCGTTGAATCGGTTCATGATCTAGTGTCAAGATTAAGAGAGAAATTTCAACGAGATATTTGTTGTTTAAATTTTTGTATTTTTTTAAATTGCCGCAGGTTGGACAAGTCTATTGAGTCCCACCGTAATCTGGTGTCATAATTGAAAGGGAAATGTGGAAGATATCTATTTAGTTTTTCAGGCTTCTGGCAGTCCAATAAACTTTCCATCATCGGCATTAATAACGTACAGTGACCCGACAAAGTTAGCCCTGGCTCTCTTCTAAAATAAAGATGCATGTGCATTCGGACGGTTTGTTTCAATTTGGAGTTCAAAAGTACAAGATCGTTCTTGATAACTCAATCAAAAGTGAGTGATTCACTCTTGTGGTAACCAAAGAAAGTCTGGATTTTTAAGCTACTTCATCAAGCCCCAGTGGCCTAATGGATAAGGCACTGGCCTCCTAAGCCAGGGATTGTGGGTTCAAGTCCCATCTGGGGTGCTTGTTGATTTCCCTTTCCAACAGTTTCTCATGGAAGGTTGATGGTGCAGGTGTAAACTGTTCTCCTTGTGTTGTTTCTTTGTAAATTAGTTCTTGCAAACCTCTACCCTTTACAACGATCCTTTCCATGTACTGAGAGAAGTGTTAACACGCAATTGTGTGGGGCCGACAAACATAGCATCTTAATTGTTTGCATCGTCATTTATGACCCAAATAACAAAGAGTATCTTTTCTAAGATATGGATATGCTTTCAACCACACAATATTGGCAAATATCAAAATCAAAAATTATAATTGAAAAATGTAAACGGTTTTTGAAACATTTTGGACAACGTTCTTTTTTTCATATCATGTTCTTTCTTACAAAACAAAATGAGTAATCTTTCAATTTTCACCCTGGCCACTGGGAATATTTTGGACTCAAACATCCTGTCGTTCTAGAGCAGTTTTGCTTAATATCAGAGGTATGGTTACAAAGACTGACAACACCTCTTTACGCAGCTGTTAACACAGGATCTAGGAATCACAAAAGGTGATGTCACAGATGACCCTGCAGCCCCTGAATTCAGAAGAATTTTTTATATCGTCAATGTCTGTTCATTGCAGCAAATGTAAGTGCGCATTTCCTGAAGAAAAAAAAAACAAAAAAAAAAACAGGATGTTTGAGTCTAAAATGACCCAGCGTCCAGTGTATAAATTTCTCATTTTCATTTTTAATAAAGATTGTGATATGGTAAAATATATATTGTCAAACATTATAATAAAACCTTAGAAACCTGTTGTAAGCAATCATTAATTTTCTGAAGAACTATCCCATTTCAATTTTTTTTTTTAATCAAATTTATGTCATAGCGGTGTACCTAGTCAGCTCCAGTGGCGCAATCGGTCAGCGCGCGGTACTTATAAAACAGTAACTGTCGAGTGATGCCGAGGTTGTGAGTTCGACCCTCACCTGGATCATTCTATTCTTGCCTTCGTTTTGTATTTTTTACTACTGAAGTCGTTGAATCGGTTCATGATCTAGTGTCAAGATTAAGAGAGAAATTTCAACGAGATATTTGTTGTTTAAATTTTTGTATTTTTTTAAATTGCCGCAGGTTGGACAAGTCTATTGAGTCCCACCGTAATCTGGTGTCATAATTGAAAGGGAAATGTGGAAGATATCTATTTAGTTTTTCAGGCTTCTGGCAGTCCAATAAACTTTCCATCATCGGCATTAATAACGTACAGTGACCCGACAAAGTTAGCCTTGGCTCTCTTCTAAAATAAAGATGCATGTGCATTCGGACGGTTTGTTTCAATTTGGAGTTCAAAAGTACAAGATCGTTCTTGATAACTCAATCAAAAGTGAGTGATTCACTCTTGTGGTAACCAAAGAAAGTCTGGATTTTTAAGCTACTTCATCAAGCCCCAGTGGCCTAATGGATAAGGCACTGGCCTCCTAAGCCAGGGATTGTGGGTTCAAGTCCCATCTGGGGTGCTTGTTGATTTCCCTTTCCAACAGTTTCTCATGGAAGGTTGATGGTGCAGGTGTAAACTGTTCTCCTTGTGTTGTTTCTTTGTAAATTAGTTCTTGCAAACCTCTACCCTTTACAACGATCCTTTCCATGTACTGAGAGAAGTGTTAACACGCAATTGTGTGGGGCCGACAAACATAGCATCTTAATTGTTTGCATCGTCATTTATGACCCAAATAACAAAGAGTATCTTTTCTAAGATATGGATATGCTTTCAACCACACAATATTGGCAAATATCAAAATCAAAAATTATAATTGAAAAATGTAAACGGTTTTTGAAACATTTTGGACAACGTTCTTTTTTTCATATCATGTTCTTTCTTACAAAACAAAATGAGTAATCTTTCAATTTTCACCCTGGCCACTGGGAATATTTTGGACTCAAACATCCTGTCGTTCTAGAGCAGTTTTGCTTAATATCAGAGGTATGTTTACAAAGACTGACAACACCTCTTTACGCAGCTGTTAACACAGGATCTAGGAATCCCAAAAGGTGATGTCACAGATGACCCTGCAGCCCCTGAATTCAGAAGAATTTTTTATATCGTCAATGTCTGTTCATTGCAGCAAATGTAAGTGCGCATTTCCTGAAGAAAAAAAAAACAAAAAAAAAAACAGGATGTTTGAGTCTAAAATGACCCAGCGTCCAGTGTATAAATTTCTCATTTTCATTTTTAATAAAGATTGTGATATGGCAAAATATATATTGTCAAACATTATAATAAAACCTTAGAAACCTGTTGTAAGCAATCATTAATTTTCTGAAGAACTATCCCATTTCAATTTTTTTTTTAATCAAATTTATGTCATAGCGTTGTACCCAGTCAGCTCCAGTGGCGCAATCGGTCAGCGCGCGGTACTTATAAAGCAGTAACTGTCGAGTGATGCCGAGGTTGTGAGTTCGACCCTCACCTGGAGCATTCTATTCTTGCCTTCGTTTTGTATTTTTTACTACTGAAGTCGTTGAATCGGTTCATGATCTAGTGTCAAGATTAAGAGAGAAATTTCAACGAGATATTTGTTGTTTAAATTTTTGTATTTTTTTAAATTGCCGCAGGTTGGACAAGTCTATTGAGTCCCACCGTAATCTGGTGTCATAATTGAAAGGGAAATGTGGAAGATATCTATTTAGTTTTTCAGGCTTCTGGCAGTCCAATAAACTTTCCATCATCGGCATTGATAACGTACAGTGACCCGACAAAGTTAGCCCTGGCTCTCTTCTAAAATAAAGATGCATGTGCATTCGGACGGTTTGTTTCAATTTGGAGTTCAAACGTACAAGATCGTCCTTGATAACTCAATCAAAAGTGAGTGATTCACTCTTGTGGTAACCAAAGAAAGTCTGGATTTTTAAGCTACTCCATCAAGCCCCAGTGGCCTAATGGATAAGGCACTGGCCTCCTAAGCCAGGGATTGTGGGTTCAAGTCCCATCTGGGGTGCTTGTTGATTTCCCTTTCCAACAGTTTCTCATGGAAGGTTGATGGTGCAGGTGTAAACTGTTCTCCTTGTGTTGTTTCTTTGTAAATTAGTTCTTGCAAACCTCTACCCTTTACAACGATCCTTTCCATGTACTGAGAGAAGTGTTAACACGCAATTGTGTGGGGCCGACAAACATAGCATCTTAATTGTTTGCATCGTCATTTATGACCCAAATAACAAAGAGTATCTTTTCTAAGATATGGATATGCTTTCAACCACACAATATTGGCAAATATCAAAATCAAAAATTATAATTGAAAAATGTAAACGGTTTTTGAAACATTTTGGACAACGTTCTTTTTTTCATATCATGTTCTTTCTTACAAAACAAAATGAGTAATCTTTCAATTTTCACCCTGGCCACTGGGAATATTTTGGACTCAAACATCCTGTCGTTCTAGAGCAGTTTTGCTTAATATCAGAGGTATGGTTACAAAGACTGACAACACCTCTGTACGCAGCTGTTAACACAGGATCTAGGAATCACAAAAGGTGATGTCACAGATGACCCTGCAGCCCCTGAATTCAGAAGAATTTTTTATATCGTCAATGTCTGTTCATTGCAGCAAATGTAAGTGCGCATTTCCTGAAGAAAAAAAAAACAAACAAAAAAACAGGATGTTTGAGTCTAAAATGACCCAGCGTCCAGTGTATAAATTTCTCATTTTCATTTTTAATAAAGATTGTGATATGGTAAAATATTTATTGTCAAACATTATAATAAAACCTTAGAAACCTGTTGTAAGCAATCATTAATTTTCTGAAGAACTATCCCATTTCAATTTTTTTTTTTAATCAAATTTATGTCATAGCGGTGTACCCAGTCAGCTCCAGTGGCGCAATCGGTCAGCGCGCGGTACTTATAAAGCAGTAACTGTCGAGTGATGCCGAGGTTGTGAGTTTGACCCTCACCTGGAGCATTCTATTCTTGCCTTCGTTTTGTATTTTTTACTACTGAAGTCATTGAATCGGTTCATGATCTAGTGTCAAGATTAAGAGAGAAATTTCAACGAGATATTTGTTGTTTAAATTTTTGTATTTTTTTAAATTGCCGCAGGTTGGACAAGTCTATTGAGTCCCACCGTAATCTGGTGTCATAATTGAAAGGGAAATGTGGAAGATATCTATTTAGTTTTTCAGGCTTCTGGCAGTCCAATAAACTTTCCATCATCGGCATTAATAACGTACAGTGACCCGACAAAGTTAGCCCTGGCTCTCTTCTAAAATAAAGATGCATGTGCATTCGGACGGTTTGTTTCAATTTGGAGTTCAAAAGTACAAGATCGTTCTTGATAACTCAATCAAAAGTGAGTGATTCACTCTTGTGGTAACCAAAGAAAGTCTGGATTTTTAAGCTACTTCATCAAGCCCCAGTGGCCTAATGGATAAGGCACTGTCCTCCTAAGCCAGGGATTGTGGGTTCAAGTCCCATCTGGGGTGCTTGTTGATTTCCCTTTCCAACAGTTTCTCATGGAAGGTTGATGGTGCAGGTGTAAACTGTTCTCCTTGTGTTGTTTCTTTGTAAATTAGTTCTTGCAAACCTCTACCCTTTACAACGATCCTTTCCATGTACTGAGAGAAGTGTTAACACGCAATTGTGTGGGGCCGACAAACATAGCATCTTAATTGTTTGCATCGTCATTTATGACCCAAATAACAAAGAGTATCTTTTCTAAGATATGGATATGCTTTCAACCACACAATATTGGCAAATATCAAAATCAAAAATTATAATTGAAAAATATAAACGGTTTTTGAAACATTTTGGACAACGTTCTTTTTTTCATATCATGTTCTTTCTTACAAAACAAAATGAGTAATCTTTCAATTTTCACCCTGGCCACTGGGAATATTTTGGACTCAAACATCCTGTCGTTCTAGAGCAGTTTTGCTTAATATCAGAGGTATGGTTACAAAGACTGACAACACCTCTGTACGCAGCTGTTAACACAGGATCTAGGAATCACAAAAGGTGATGTCACAGATGACCCTGCAGCCCCTGAATTCAGAAGAATTTTTTATATCGTCAATGTCTGTTCATTGCAGCAAATGTAAGTGCGCATTTCCTGAAGAAAAAAAAAACAAAAAAAAAAACAGGATGTTTGAGTCTAAAATGACCCAGCGTCCAGTGTATAAATTTCTCATTTTCATTTTTAATAAAGATTGTGATATGGTAAAATATTTATTGTCAAACATTATAATAAAACCTTAGAAACCTGTTGTAAGCAATCATTAATTTTCTGAAGAACTATCCCATTTCAATTTTTTTTTTTAATCAAATTTATGTCATAGCGGTGTACCCAGTCAGCTCCAGTGGCGCAATCGGTCAGCGCGCGGTACTTATAAAGCAGTAACTGTCGAGTGATGCCGAGGTTGTGAGTTCGACCCTCACCTGGATCATTCTATTCTTGCCTTCGTTTTGTATTTTTTACTACTGAAGTCGTTGAATCGGTTCATGATCTAGTGTCAAGATTAAGAGAGAAATTTCAACGAGATATTTGTTGTTTAAATTTTTGTATTTTTTTAAATTGCCGCAGGTTGGACAAGTCTATTGAGTCCCACCGTAATCTGGTGTCATAATTGAAAGGGAAATGTGGAAGATATCTATTTAGTTTTTCAGGCTTCTGGCAGTCCAATAAACTTTCCATCATCGGCATTAATAACGTACAGTGACCCGACAAAGTTAGCCCTGGCTCTCTTCTAAAATAAAGATGCATGTGCATTCGGACGGTTTGTTTCAATTTGGAGTTCAAAAGTACAAGATCGTTCTTGATAACTCAATCAAAAGTGAGTGATTCACTCTTGTGGTAACCAAAGAAAGTCTGGATTTTTAAGCTACTTCATCAAGCCCCAGTGGCCTAATGGATAAGGCACTGGCCTCCTAAGCCAGGGATTGTGGGTTCAAGTCCCATCTGGGGTGCTTGTTGATTTCCCTTTCCAACAGTTTCTCATGGAAGGTTGATGGTGCAGGTGTAAACTGTTCTCCTTGTGTTGTTTCTTTGTAAATTAGTTCTTGCAAACCTCTACCCTTTACAACGATCCTTTCCATGTACTGAGAGAAGTGTTAACACGCAATTGTGTGGGGCCGACAAACATAGCATCTTAATTGTTTGCATCGTCATTTATGACCCAAATAACAAAGAGTATCTTTTCTAAGATATGGATATGCTTTCAACCACACAATATTGGCAAATATCAAAATCAAAAATTATAATTGAAAAATGTAAACGGTTTTTGAAACATTTTGGACAACGTTCTTTTTTTCATATCATGTTCTTTCTTACAAAACAAAATGAGTAATCTTTCAATTTTCACCCTGGCCACTGGGAATATTTTGGACTCAAACATCCTGTCGTTCTAGAGCAGTTTTGCTTAATATCAGAGGTATGGTTACAAAGACTGACAACACCTCTTTACGCAGCTGTTAACACAGGATCTAGGAATCACAAAAGGTGATGTCACAGATGACCCTGCAGCCCCTGAATTCAGAAGAATTTTTTATATCGTCAATGTCTGTTCATTGCAGCAAATGTAAGTGCGCATTTCCTGAAGAAAAAAAAAACAAAAAAAAAAACAGGATGTTTGAGTCTAAAATGACCCAGCGTCCAGTGTATAAATTTCTCATTTTCATTTTTAATAAAGATTGTGATATGGTAAAATATATATTGTCAAACATTATAATAAAACCTTAGAAACCTGTTGTAAGCAATCATTAATTTTCTGAAGAACTATCCCATTTCAATTTTTTTTTTTAATCAAATTTATGTCATAGCGGTGTACCTAGTCAGCTCCAGTGGCGCAATCGGTCAGCGCGCGGTACTTATAAAACAGTAACTGTCGAGTGATGCCGAGGTTGTGAGTTCGACCCTCACCTGGATCATTCTATTCTTGCCTTCGTTTTGTATTTTTTACTACTGAAGTCGTTGAATCGGTTCATGATCTAGTGTCAAGATTAAGAGAGAAATTTCAACGAGATATTTGTTGTTTAAATTTTTGTATTTTTTTAAATTGCCGCAGGTTGGACAAGTCTATTGAGTCCCACCGTAATCTGGTGTCATAATTGAAAGGGAAATGTGGAAGATATCTATTTAGTTTTTCAGGCTTCTGGCAGTCCAATAAACTTTCCATCATCGGCATTAATAACGTACAGTGACCCGACAAAGTTAGCCTTGGCTCTCTTCTAAAATAAAGATGCATGTGCATTCGGACGGTTTGTTTCAATTTGGAGTTCAAAAGTACAAGATCGTTCTTGATAACTCAATCAAAAGTGAGTGATTCACTCTTGTGGTAACCAAAGAAAGTCTGGATTTTTAAGCTACTTCATCAAGCCCCAGTGGCCTAATGGATAAGGCACTGGCCTCCTAAGCCAGGGATTGTGGGTTCAAGTCCCATCTGGGGTGCTTGTTGATTTCCCTTTCCAACAGTTTCTCATGGAAGGTTGATGGTGCAGGTGTAAACTGTTCTCCTTGTGTTGTTTCTTTGTAAATTAGTTCTTGCAAACCTCTACCCTTTACAACGATCCTTTCCATGTACTGAGAGAAGTGTTAACACGCAATTGTGTGGGGCCGACAAACATAGCATCTTAATTGTTTGCATCGTCATTTATGACCCAAATAACAAAGAGTATCTTTTCTAAGATATGGATATGCTTTCAACCACACAATATTGGCAAATATCAAAATCAAAAATTATAATTGAAAAATGTAAACGGTTTTTGAAACATTTTGGACAACGTTCTTTTTTTCATATCATGTTCTTTCTTACAAAACAAAATGAGTAATCTTTCAATTTTCACCCTGGCCACTGGGAATATTTTGGACTCAAACATCCTGTCGTTCTAGAGCAGTTTTGCTTAATATCAGAGGTATGTTTACAAAGACTGACAACACCTCTTTACGCAGCTGTTAACACAGGATCTAGGAATCCCAAAAGGTGATGTCACAGATGACCCTGCAGCCCCTGAATTCAGAAGAATTTTTTATATCGTCAATGTCTGTTCATTGCAGCAAATGTAAGTGCGCATTTCCTGAAGAAAAAAAAAACAAAAAAAAAAACAGGATGTTTGAGTCTAAAATGACCCAGCGTCCAGTGTATAAATTTCTCATTTTCATTTTTAATAAAGATTGTGATATGGCAAAATATATATTGTCAAACATTATAATAAAACCTTAGAAACCTGTTGTAAGCAATCATTAATTTTCTGAAGAACTATCCCATTTCAATTTTTTTTTTAATCAAATTTATGTCATAGCGTTGTACCCAGTCAGCTCCAGTGGCGCAATCGGTCAGCGCGCGGTACTTATAAAGCAGTAACTGTCGAGTGATGCCGAGGTTGTGAGTTCGACCCTCACCTGGAGCATTCTATTCTTGCCTTCGTTTTGTATTTTTTACTACTGAAGTCGTTGAATCGGTTCATGATCTAGTGTCAAGATTAAGAGAGAAATTTCAACGAGATATTTGTTGTTTAAATTTTTGTATTTTTTTAAATTGCCGCAGGTTGGACAAGTCTATTGAGTCCCACCGTAATCTGGTGTCATAATTGAAAGGGAAATGTGGAAGATATCTATTTAGTTTTTCAGGCTTCTGGCAGTCCAATAAACTTTCCATCATCGGCATTGATAACGTACAGTGACCCGACAAAGTTAGCCCTGGCTCTCTTCTAAAATAAAGATGCATGTGCATTCGGACGGTTTGTTTCAATTTGGAGTTCAAACGTACAAGATCGTCCTTGATAACTCAATCAAAAGTGAGTGATTCACTCTTGTGGTAACCAAAGAAAGTCTGGATTTTTAAGCTACTCCATCAAGCCCCAGTGGCCTAATGGATAAGGCACTGGCCTCCTAAGCCAGGGATTGTGGGTTCAAGTCCCATCTGGGGTGCTTGTTGATTTCCCTTTCCAACAGTTTCTCATGGAAGGTTGATGGTGCAGGTGTAAACTGTTCTCCTTGTGTTGTTTCTTTGTAAATTAGTTCTTGCAAACCTCTACCCTTTACAACGATCCTTTCCATGTACTGAGAGAAGTGTTAACACGCAATTGTGTGGGGCCGACAAACATAGCATCTTAATTGTTTGCATCGTCATTTATGACCCAAATAACAAAGAGTATCTTTTCTAAGATATGGATATGCTTTCAACCACACAATATTGGCAAATATCAAAATCAAAAATTATAATTGAAAAATGTAAACGGTTTTTGAAACATTTTGGACAACGTTCTTTTTTTCATATCATGTTCTTTCTTACAAAACAAAATGAGTAATCTTTCAATTTTCACCCTGGCCACTGGGAATATTTTGGACTCAAACATCCTGTCGTTCTAGAGCAGTTTTGCTTAATATCAGAGGTATGGTTACAAAGACTGACAACACCTCTTTACGCAGCTGTTAACACAGGATCTAGGAATCACAAAAGGTGATGTCACAGATGACCCTGCAGCTCCTGAATTCAGAAGAAATTTTTATATCGTCAATGTCTGTTCATTGCAGCAAATGTAAGTGCGCATTTCCTGAAGAAAAAAAAAACAAAAAAAAAAACAGGATGTTTGAGTCTAAAATGACCCAGCGTCCAGTGTATAAATTTCTCATTTTCATTTTTAATAAAGATTGTGATATGGTAAAATATTTATTGTCAAACATTATAATAAAACCTTAGAAACCTGTTGTAAGCAATCATTAATTTTCTGAAGAACTATCCCATTTCAATTTTTTTTTTTAATCAAATTTATGTCATAGCGGTGTACCCAGTCAGCTCCAGTGGCGCAATCGGTCAGCGCGCGGTACTTATAAAGCAGTAACTGTCGAGTGATGCCGAGGTTGTGAGTTCGACCTTCATCTGGAGCATTCTATTCTTGCCTTCGTTTTGTATTTTTTACTACTGAAGTCATTGAATCGGTTCATGATCTAGTGTCAAGATTAAGAGAGAAATTTCAACGAGATATTTGTTGTTTAAATTTTTGTATTTTTTTAAATTGCCGCAGGTTGGACAAGTCTATTGAGTCCCACCGTAATCTGGTGTCATAATTGAAAGGGAAATGTGGAAGATATCTATTTAGTTTTTCAGGCTTCTGGCAGTCCAATAAACTTTCCATCATCGGCATTGATAACGTACAGTGACCCGACAAAGTTAGCCCTGGCTCTCTTCTAAAATAAAGATGCATGTGCATTCGGACGGTTTGTTTCAATTTGGAGTTCAAACGTACAAGATCGTCCTTGATAACTCAATCAAAAGTGAGTGATTCACTCTTGTGGTAACCAAAGAAAGTCTGGATTTTTAAGCTACTCCATCAAGCCCCAGTGGCCTAATGGATAAGGCACTGGCCTCCTAAGCCAGGGATTGTGGGTTCAAGTCCCATCTGGGGTGCTTGTTGATTTCCCTTTCCAACAGTTTCTCATGGAAGGTTGATGGTGCAGGTGTAAACTGTTCTCCTTGTGTTGTTTCTTTGTAAATTAGTTCTTGCAAACCTCTACCCTTTACAACGATCCATTCCATGTACTGAGAGAAGTGTTAACACGCAATTGTGTGGGGCCGACAAACATAGCATCTTAATTGTTTGCATCATCATTTATGACCCAAATAACAAAGAGTATCTTTTCTAAGATATGGATATGCTTTCAACCACACAATATTGGCAAATATCAAAATCAAAAATTATAATTGAAAAATGTAAACGGTTTTTGAAACATTTTGGACAACGTTCTTTTTTTCATATCATGTTCTTTCTTACAAAACAAAATGAGTAATCTTTCAATTTTCACCCTGGCCACTGGGAATATTTTGGACTCAAACATCCTGTCGTTCTAGAGCAGTTTTGCTTAATATCAGAGGTATGGTTACAAAGACTGACAACACCTCTTTACGCTGCTGTTAACACAGTATCTAGGAATCACAAAAGGTGATGTCACAGATGACCCTGCAGCCCCTGAATTCAGAAGAATTTTTTATATCGTCAATGTCTGTTCATTGCAGCAAATGTAAGTGCGCATTTCCTGAAGAAAAAAAAAACAAAAAAAAAAACAGGATGTTTGAGTCTAAAATGACCCAGCGTCCAGTGTATAAATTTCTCATTTTCATTTTTAATAAAGATTGTGATATGGTAAAATATATATTGTCAAACATTATAATAAAACCTTAGAAACCTGTTGTAAGCAATCATTAATTTTCTGAAGAACTATCCCATTTCAATTTTTTTTTTTAATCAAATTTATGTCATAGCGGTGTACCCAGTCAGCTCCAGTGGCGCAATCGGTCAGCGCGCGGTACTTATAAAGCAGTAACTGTCGAGTGATGCCGAGGTTGTGAGTTCGACCTTCATCTGGAGCATTCTATTCTTGCCTTCGTTTTGTATTTTTTACTACTGAAGTCATTGAATCGGTTCATGATCTAGTGTCAAGATTAAGAGAGAAATTTCAACGAGATATTTGTTGTTTAAATTTTTGTATTTTTTTAAATTGCCGCAGGTTGGACAAGTCTATTGAGTCCCACCGTAATCTGGTGTCATAATTGAAAGGGAAATGTGGAAGATATCTATTTAGTTTTTCAGGCTTCTGGCAGTCCAATAAACTTTCCATCATCGGCATTGATAACGTACAGTGACCCGACAAAGTTAGCCCTGGCTCTCTTCTAAAATAAAGATGCATGTGCATTCGGACGGTTTGTTTCAATTTGGAGTTCAAACGTACAAGATCGTCCTTGATAACTCAATCAAAAGTGAGTGATTCACTCTTGTGGTAACCAAAGAAAGTCTGGATTTTTAAGCTACTCCATCAAGCCCCAGTGGCCTAATGGATAAGGCACTGGCCTCCTAAGCCAGGGATTGTGGGTTCAAGTCCCATCTGGGGTGCTTGTTGATTTCCCTTTCCAACAGTTTCTCATGGAAGGTTGATGGTGCAGGTGTAAACTGTTCTCCTTGTGTTGTTTCTTTGTAAATTAGTTCTTGCAAACCTCTACCCTTTACAACGATCCATTCCATGTACTGAGAGAAGTGTTAACACGCAATTGTGTGGGGCCGACAAACATAGCATCTTAATTGTTTGCATCATCATTTATGACCCAAATAACAAAGAGTATCTTTTCTAAGATATGGATATGCTTTCAACCACACAATATTGGCAAATATCAAAATCAAAAATTATAATTGAAAAATGTAAACGGTTTTTGAAATATTTTGGACAACGTTCTTTTTTTCATATCATGTTCTTTCTTACAAAACAAAATGAGTAATCTTTCAATTTTCACCCTGGCCACTGGGAATATTTTGGACTCAAACATCCTGTCGTTCTAGAGCAGTTTTGCTTAATATCAGAGGTATGGTTACAAAGACTGACAACACCTCTTTACGCTGCTGTTAACACAGTATCTAGGAATCACAAAAGGTGATGTCACAGATGACCCTGCAGCCCCTGAATTCAGAAGAATTTTTTATATCGTCAATGTCTGTTCATTGCAGCAAATGTAAGTGCGCATTTCCTGAAGAAAAAAAAAACAAAAAAAAAAACAGGATGTTTGAGTCTAAAATGACCCAGCGTCCAGTGTATAAATTTCTCATTTTCATTTTTAATAAAGATTGTGATATGGTAAAATATATATTGTCAAACATTATAATAAAACCTTAGAAACCTGTTGTAAGCAATCATTAATTTTCTGAAGAACTATCCCATTTCAATTTTTTTTTTTAATCAAATTTATGTCATAGCGTTGTACCCAGTCAGCTCCAGTGGCGCAATCGGTCAGCGCGCGGTACTTATAAAGCAGTAACTGTCGAGTGATGCCGAGGTTGTGAGTTCGACCCTCACCTGGAGCATTCTATTCTTGCCTTCGTTTTGTATTTTTTACTACTGAAGTCGTTGAATCGGTTCATGATCTAGTGTCAAGATTAAGGCTACGTTCACATTTGCGGTCAGCGCCGCAGCGGCGCCGCATGCGTCATGCGCCCCTATACTTAACATGGGGGCGCATGGACATGCGTTGTGCTGCGTTTTGCGCCGCATGGCCGCAAGCGTTGGACGCAAGAAACGCTTCAAGTTGCATTTTTTTTGCTTCCAACTTGCGGGCAAAAACGACGCATGCGGCGCAAAACGCAGCGTTTTAGCGTGCGTTTTGCCGCGTTTTTGTTTGCGTTGTGCGCTGCGGCGCCGACGCTGCGGCGCACAACGCAAATGTGAACGTAGCGAGAGAAATTTCAACTAGATATTTGTTGTTTAAATTTTTGTATTTTTTTAAATTGCCGCAGGTTGGACAAGTCTATTGAGTCCCACCGTAATCTGGTGTCATAATTGAAAGGGAAATGTGGAAGATATCTATTTAGTTTTTCAGGCTTCTGGCAGTCCAATAAACTTTCCATCATCGGCATTGATAACGTACAGTGACCCGACAAAGTTAGCCCTGGCTCTCTTCTAAAATAAAGATGCATGTGCATTCGGACGGTTTGTTTCAATTTGGAGTTCAAACGTACAAGATCGTCCTTGATAACTCAATCAAAAGTGAGTGATTCACTCTTGTGGTAACCAAAGAAAGTCTGGATTTTTAAGCTACTCCATCAAGCCCCAGTGGCCTAATGGATAAGGCACTGGCCTCCTAAGCCAGGGATTGTGGGTTCAAGTCCCATCTGGGGTGCTTGTTGATTTCCCTTTCCAACAGTTTCTCATGGAAGGTTGATGGTGCAGGTGTAAACTGTTCTCCTTGTGTTGTTTCTTTGTAAATTAGTTCTTGCAAACCTCTACCCTTTACAACGATCCATTCCATGTACTGAGAGAAGTGTTAACACGCAATTGTGTGGGGCCGACAAACATAGCATCTTAATTGTTTGCATCATCATTTATGACCCAAATAACAAAGAGTATCTTTTCTAAGATATGGATATGCTTTCAACCACACAATATTGGCAAATATCAAAATCAAAAATTATAATTGAAAAATGTAAACGGTTTTTGAAACATTTTGGACAACGTTCTTTTTTTCATATCATGTTCTTTCTTACAAAACAAAATGAGTAATCTTTCAATTTTCACCCTGGCCACTGGGAATATTTTGGACTCAAACATCCTGTCGTTCTAGAGCAGTTTTGCTTAATATCAGAGGTATGGTTACAAAGACTGACAACACCTCTTTACGCTGCTGTTAACACAGGATCTAGGAATCACAAAAGGTGATGTCACAGATGACCCTGCAGCCCCTGAATTCAGAAGAATTTTTTATATCGTCAATGTCTGTTCATTGCAGCAAATGTAAGTGCGCATTTCCTGAAGAAAAAAAAAACAAAAAAAAAAACAGCATGTTTAAGTCTAAAATGACCCAGCGTCCAGTGTATAAATTTCTCATTTTCATTTTTAATAAAGATTGTGATATGGTAAAATATATATTGTCAAACATTATAATAAAACCTTAGAAACCTGTTGTAAGCAATCATTAATTTTCTGAAGAACTATCCCATTTCAATTTTTTTTTTTAATCAAATTTATGTCATAGCGTTGTACCCAGTCAGCTCCAGTGGCGCAATTGGTCAGCGCGCGGTACTTATAAAGCAGTAACTGTCAAGTGATGCCGAGGTTGTGAGTTCGACCCTCACCTGGAGCATTCTATTCTTGCCTTCGTTTTGTATTTTTTACTACTGAAGTCGTTGAATCGGTTCATGATCTTGTGTCAAGATTAAGGCTACGTTCACATTTGCGGTCAGCGTCGCAGCGGCGCCGCATGCGTCATGCGCCCCTATACTTAACATGGGGGCGCATGGACATGCGTTGTGCTGCATTTTGCGCCGCATGGCCGCAAGCGTTGGACGCAAGAAACGCTTCAAGTTGCATTTTTTTTGCTTCCAACTTGCGGGCAAAAACGACGCATGCGGCGCAAAACGCAGCGTTTTAGCGTGCGTTTTGCCGCGTTTTTGTTTGCGTTGTGCGCTGCGGCGCCGACGCTGCGGCGCACAACGCAAATATGAACGTAGCGAGAGAAATTTCAACGAGATATTTGTTGTTTAAATTTTTGTATTTTTTTAAATTGCCGCAGGTTGGACAAGTCTATTGAGTCCCACCGTAATCTGGTGTCATAATTGAAAGGGAAATGTGGAAGATATCTATTTAGTTTTTCAGGCTTCTGGCAGTCCAATAAACTTTCCATCATCGGCATTGATAACGTACAGTGACCCGACAAAGTTAGCCCTGGCTCTCTTCTAAAATAAAGATGCATGTGCATTCGGACGGTTTGTTTCAATTTGGAGTTCAAACGTACAAGATCGTCCTTGATAACTCAATCAAAAGTGAGTGATTCACTCTTGTGGTAACCAAAGAAAGTCTGGATATTTAAGCTACTCCATCAAGCCCCAGTGGCCTAATGGATAAGGCACTGGCCTCCTAAGCCAGGGATTGTGGGTTCAAGTCCCATCTGGGGTGCTTGTTGATTTCCCTTTCCAACAGTTTCTCATGGAAGGTTGATGGTGCAGGTGTAAACTGTTCTCCTTGTGTTGTTTCTTTGTAAATTAGTTCTTGCAAACCTCTACCCTTTACAACGATCCATTCCATGTACTGAGAGAAGTGTTAACACGCAATTGTGTGGGGCCGACAAACATAGCATCTTAATTGTTTGCATCATCATTTATGACCCAAATAACAAAGAGTATCTTTTCTAAGATATGGATATGCTTTCAACCACACAATATTGGCAAATATCAAAATCAAAAATTATAATTGAAAAATGTAAACGGTTTTTGAAACATTTTGGACAACGTTCTTTTTTTCATATCATGTTCTTTCTTACAAAACAAAATGAGTAATCTTTCAATTTTCACCCTGGCCACTGGGAATATTTTGGACTCAAACATCCTGTCGTTCTAGAGCAGTTTTGCTTAATATCAGAGGTATGGTTACAAAGACTGACAACACCTCTTTACGCTGCTGTTAACACAGGATCTAGGAATCACAAAAGGTGATGTCACAGATGACCCTGCAGCCCCTGAATTCAGAAGAATTTTTTATATCGTCAATGTCTGTTCATTGCAGCAAATGTAAGTGCGCATTTCCTGAAGAAAAAAAAAACAAAAAAAAAAACAGCATGTTTAAGTCTAAAATGACCCAGCGTCCAGTGTATAAATTTCTCATTTTCATTTTTAATAAAGATTGTGATATGGTAAAATATATATTGTCAAACATTATAATAAAACCTTAGAAACCTGTTGTAAGCAATCATTAATTTTCTGAAGAACTATCCCATTTCAATTTTTTTTTTTAATCAAATTTATGTCATAGCGTTGTACCCAGTCAGCTCCAGTGGCGCAATCGGTCAGCGCGCGGTACTTATAAAGCAGTAACTGTCGAGTGATGCCGAGGTTGTGAGTTCGACCCTCACCTGGAGCATTCTATTCTTGCCTACGTTTTGTATTTTTTACTACTGAAGTCGTTTAATCGGTTCATGATCTAGTGTCAAGATTAAGGCTACGTTCACATTTGCGGTCAGCGCCGCAGCGGCGCCGCATGCGTCATGCGCCCCTATACTTAACATGGGGGCGCATGGACATGCGTTGTGCTGCGTTTTGCGCCGCATGGCCGCAAGCGTTGGACGCAAGAAACGCTTCAAGTTGCATTTTTTTTGCTTCCAACTTGCGGGCAAAAACGACGCATGCGGCGCAAAACGCAGCGTTTTAGCGTGCGTTTTGCCGCGTTTTTGTTTGCGTTGTGCGCTGCGGCGCCGACGCTGCGGCGCACAACGCAAATGTGAACGTAGCGAGAGAAATTTCAACGAGATATTTGTTGTTTAAATTTTTGTATTTTTTTAAATTGCCGCAGGTTGGACAAGTCTATTGAGTCCCACCGTAATCTGGTGTCATAATTGAAAGGGAAATGTGGAAGATATCTATTTAGTTTTTCAGGCTTCTGGCAGTCCAATAAACTTTCCATCATCGGCATTGATAACGTACAGTGACCCGACAAAGTTAGCCCTGGCTCTCTTCTAAAATAAAGATGCATGTGCATTCGGACGGTTTGTTTCAATTTGGAGTTCAAACGTACAAGATCGTCCTTGATAACTCAATCAAAAGTGAGTGATTCACTCTTGTGGTAACCAAAGAAAGTCTGGATATTTAAGCTACTCCATTAAGCCTCAGTGGCCTAATGGATAAGGCACTGGCCTCCTAAACCAGGGATTGTGGGTTCAAGTCCCATCTGGGGTGCTTGTTGATTTCCCTTTCCAACAGTTTCTCATGGAAGGTTGATGGTGCAGGTGTAAACTGTTCTCCTTGTGTTGTTTCTTTGTAAATTAGTTCTTGCAAACCTCTACCCTTTACAACGATCCTTTCCATGTACTGAGAGAAGTGTTAACACGCAATTGTGTGGGGCCGACAAACATAGCATCTTAATTGTTTGCATCGTCATTTATGACCCAAATAACAAAGAGTATCTTTTCTAAGATATGGATATGCTTTCAACCACACAATATTGGCAAATATCAAAATCAAAAATTATAATTGAAAAATGTAAACGGTTTTTGAAACATTTTGGACAACGTTCTTTTTTTCATATCATGTTCTTTCTTACAAAACAAAATGAGTAATCTTTCAATTTTCACCCTGGCCACTGGGAATATTTTGGACTCAAACATCCTGTCGTTCTAGAGCAGTTTTGCTTAATATCAGAGGTATGGTTACAAAGACTGACAACACCTCTTTACGCAGCTGTTAACACAGGATCTAGGAATCACAAAAGGTGATGTCACAGATGACCCTGCAGCCCCTGAATTCAGAAGAATTTTTTATATCGTCAATGTCTGTTCATTGCAGCAAATGTAAGTGCGCATTTCCTGAAGAAAAAAAAAACAAAAAAAAAACCAGGATGTTTGAGTCTAAAATGACCCAGCGTCCAGTGTATAAATTTCTCATTTTCATTTTTAATAAAGATTGTGATATGGTAAAATATATATTGTCAAACATTATAATAAAACCTTAGAAACCTGTTGTAAGCAATCATTAATTTTCTGAAGAACTATCCCATTTCAATTTTTTTTTTTAATCAAATTTATGTCATAGCGTTGTACCCAGTCAGCTCCAGTGGCGCAATCGGTCAGCACGCGGTACTTATAAAGCAGTAACTGTCGAGTGATGCCGAGGTTGTGAGTTCGACCCTCACCTGGAGCATTCTATTCTTGCCTTCGTTTTGTATTTTTTACTACTGAAGTCGTTGAATCGGTTCATGATCTAGTGTCAAGATTAAGAGAGAAATTTCAACGAGATATTTGTTGTTTAAATTTTTGTATTTTTTTAAATTGCCGCAGGTTGGACAAGTCTATTGAGTCCCACCGTAATCTGGTGTCATAATTGAAAGGGAAATGTGGAAGATATCTATTTAGTTTTTCAGGCTTCTGGCAGTCCAATAAACTTTCCATCATCGGCATTGATAACGTACAGTGACCCGACAAAGTTAGCCCTGGCTCTCTTCTAAAATAAAGATGCATGTGCATTCGGACGGTTTGTTTCAATTTGGAGTTCAAAAGTACAAGATCGTTCTTGATAACTCAATCAAAAGTGAGTGATTCACTCTTGTGGTAACCAAAGAAAGTCTGGATTTTTAAGCTACTTCATCAAGCCCCAGTGGCCTAATGGATAAGGCCCTGGCCTCCTAAGCCAGGGATTGTGGGTTCAAGTCCCATCTGGGGTGCTTGTTGATTTCCCTTTCCAACAGTTTCTCATGGAAGGTTGATGGTGCAGGTGTAAACTGTTCTCCTTGTGTTGTTTCTTTGTAAATTAGTTCTTGCAAACCTCTACCCTTTACAACGATCCTTTCCATGTACTGAGAGAAGTGTTAACACGCAATTGTGTGGGGCCGACAAACATAGCATCTTAATTGTTTGCATCGTCATTTATGACCCAAATAACAAAGAGTATCTTTTCTAAGATATGGATATGCTTTCAACCACACAATATTGGCAAATATCAAAATCAAAAATTATAATTGAAAAATGTAAACGGTTTTTGAAACATTTTGGACAACGTTCTTTTTTTCATATCATGTTCTTTCTTACAAAACAAAATGAGTAATCTTTCAATTTTCACCCTGGCCACTGGGAATATTTTGGACTCAAACATCCTGTCGTTCTAGAGCAGTTTTGCTTAATATCAGAGGTATGGTTACAAAGACTGACAACACCTCTGTACGCAGCTGTTAACACAGGATCTAGGAATCACAAAAGGTGATGTCACAGATGACCCTGCAGCCCCTGAATTCAGAAGAATTTTTTATATCGTCAATGTCTGTTCATTGCAGCAAATGTAAGTGCGCATTTCCTGAAGAAAAAAAAACAAAAAAAAAACCAGGATGTTTGAGTCTAAAATGACCCAGCGTCCAGTGTATAAATTTCTCATTTTCATTTTTAATAAAGATTGTGATATGGTAAAATATATATTGTCAAACATTATAATAAAACCTTAGAAACCTGTTGTAAGCAATCATTAATTTTCTGAAGAACTATCCCATTTCAATTTTTTTTTTTAATCAAATTTATGTCATAGCGGTGTACCCAGTCATCTCCAGTGGCGCAATCGGTCAGCGCGTGGTACTTATAAAGCAGTAACTGTCGAGTGATGCCGAGGTTGTGAGTTCGACCCTCACCTGGATCATTCTATTCTTGCCTTCGTTTTGTATTTTTTACTACTGAAGTCGTTGAATCGGTTCATGATCTAGTGTCAAGATTAAGAGAGAAATTTCAACGAGATATTTGTTGTTTAAATTTTTGTATTTTTTTAAATTGCCGCAGGTTGGACAAGTCTATTGAGTCCCACCGTAATCTGGTGTCATAATTGAAAGGGAAATGTGGAAGATATCTATTTAGTTTTTCAAGCTTCTGGCAGTCCAATAAACTTTCCATCATCGGCATTAATAACGTACAGTGACCCGACAAAGTTAGCCCTGGCTCTCTTCTAAAATAAAGATGCATGTGCATTCGGACGGTTTGTTTCAATTTGGAGTTCAAAAGTACAAGATCGTTCTTGATAACTCAATCAAAAGTGAGTGATTCACTCTTGTGGTAACCAAAGAAAGTCTGGATTTTTAAGCTACTTCATCAAGCCCCAGTGGCCTAATGGATAAGGCCCTGGCCTCCTAAGCCAGGGATTGTGGGTTCAAGTCCCATCTGGGGTGCTTGTTGATTTCCCTTTCCAACAGTTTCTCATGGAAGGTTGATGGTGCAGGTGTAAACTGTTCTCCTTGTGTTGTTTCTTTGTAAATTAGTTCTTGCAAACCTCTACCCTTTACAACGATCCTTTCCATGTACTGAGAGAAGTGTTAACACGCAATTGTGTGGGGCCGACAAACATAGCATCTTAATTGTTTGCATCGTCATTTATGACCCAAATAACAAAGAGTATCTTTTCTAAGATATGGATATGCTTTCAACCACACAATATTGGCAAATATCAAAATCAAAAATTATAATTGAAAAATATAAACGGTTTTTGAAACATTTTGGACAACGTTCTTTTTTTCATATCATGTTCTTTCTTACAAAACAAAATGAGTAATCTTTCAATTTTCACCCTGGCCACTGGGAATATTTTGGACTCAAACATCCTGTCGTTCTAGAGCAGTTTTGCTTAATATCAGAGGTATGGTTACAAAGACTGACAACACCTCTGTACGCAGCTGTTAACACAGGATCTAGGAATCACAAAAGGTGATGTCACAGATGACCCTGCAGCCCCTGAATTCAGAAGAATTTTTTATATCGTCAATGTCTGTTCATTGCAGCAAATGTAAGTGCGCATTTCCTGAAGAAAAAAAAAACAAAAAAAAAAACAGGATGTTTGAGTCTAAAATGACCCAGCGTCCAGTGTATAAATTTCTCATTTTCATTTTTAATAAAGATTGTGATATGGTAAAATATTTATTGTCAAACATTATAATAAAACCTTAGAAACCTGTTGTAAGCAATCATTAATTTTCTGAAGAACTATCCCATTTCAATTTTTTTTTTTAATCAAATTTATGTCATAGCGGTGTACCCAGTCAGCTCCAGTGGCGCAATCGGTCAGCGCGCGGTATTTATAAAGCAGTAACTGTCGAGTGATGCCGAGGTTGTGAGTTCGACCCTCACCTGGAGCATTCTATTCTTGCCTTCGTTTTGTATTTTTTACTACTGAAGTCGTTGAATCGGTTCATGATCTAGTGTCAAGATTAAGAGAGAAATTTCAACGAGATATTTGTTGTTTAAATTTTTGTATTTTTTTAAATTGCCGCAGGTTGGACAAGTCTATTGAGTCCCACCGTAATCTGGTGTCATAATTGAAAGGGAAATGTGGAAGATATCTATTTAGTTTTTCAGGCTTCTGGCAGTCCAATAAACTTTCCATCATCGGCATTGATAACGTACAGTGACCCGACAAAGTTAGCCCTGGCTCTCTTCTAAAATAAAGATGCATGTGCATTCGGACGGTTTGTTTCAATTTGGAGTTCAAACGTACAAGATCGTCCTTGATAACTCAATCAAAAGTGAGTGATTCACTCTTGTGGTAACCAAAGAAAGTCTGGATTTTTAAGCTACTCCATCAAGCCCCAGTGGCCTAATGGATAAGGCACTGGCCTCCTAAGCCAGGGATTGTGGGTTCAAGTCCCATCTGGGGTGCTTGTTGATTTCCCTTTCCAACAGTTTCTCATGGAAGGTTGATGGTGCAG
Source organism: Ranitomeya variabilis (assembly GCF_051348905.1). Lineage (NCBI taxonomy): Eukaryota > Metazoa > Chordata > Amphibia > Anura > Dendrobatidae > Ranitomeya > Ranitomeya variabilis. Next base: position 89,362,073 of record NC_135236.1, read on the forward strand.
GTGTAAACTGTTCTCCTTGTGTTGTTTCTTTGTAAATTAGTTCTTGCAAACCTCTACCCTTTACAACGATCCTTTCCATGTACTGAGAGAAGTGTTAACACGCAATTGTGTGGGGCCGACAAACATAGCATCTTAATTGTTTGCATCGTCATTTATGACCCAAATAACAAAGAGTATCTTTTCTAAGATATGGATATGCTTTCAACCACACAATATTGGCAAATATCAAAATCAAAAATTATAATTGAAAAATGTAAACGGTTTTTGAAACATTTTGGACAACGTTCTTTTTTTCATATCATGTTCTTTCTTACAAAACAAAATGAGTAATCTTTCAATTTTCACCCTGGCCACTGGGAATATTTTGGACTCAAACATCCTGTCGTTCTAGAGCAGTTTTGCTTAATATCAGAGGTATGGTTACAAAGACTGACAACACCTCTGTACGCAGCTGTTAACACAGGATCTAGGAATCACAAAAGGTGATGTCACAGATGACCCTGCAGCCCCTGAATTCAGAAGAATTTTTTATATCGTCAATGTCTGTTCATTGCAGCAAATGTAAGTGCGCATTTCCTGAAGAAAAAAAAACCAAAAAAAAAACCAGGATGTTTGAGTCTAAAATGACCCAGCGTCCAGTGTATAAATTTCTCATTTTCATTTTTAATAAAGATTGTGATATGGTAAAATATTTATTGTCAAACATTATAATAAAACCTTAGAAACCTGTTGTAAGCAATCATTAATTTTCTGAAGAACTATCCCATTTCAATTTTTTTTTTTAATCAAATTTATGTCATAGCGGTGTACCCAGTCAGCTCCAGTGGCGCAATCGGTCAGCGCGCGGTACTTATAAAGCAGTAACTGTCGAGTGATGCCGAGGTTGTGAGTTCGACCCTCACCTGGAGCATTCTATTCTTGCCTTCGTTTTGTATTTTTTACTACTGAAGTCATTGAATCGGTTCATGATCTAGTGTCAAGATTAAGAGAGAAATTTCAACGAGATATTTGTTGTTTAAATTTTTGTATTTTTTTAAATTGCCGCAGGTTGGACAAGTCTATTGAGTCCCACCGTAATCTGGTGTCATAATTGAAAGTGAAATGTGGAAGATATCTATTTAGTTTTTCAGGCTTCTGGCAGTCCAATAAACTTTCCATCATCGGCATTGATAACGTACAGTGACCCGACAAAGTTAGCCCTGGCTCTCTTCTAAAATAAAGATGCATGTGCATTCGGACGGTTTGTTTCAATTTGGAGTTCAAACGTACAAGATCGTCCTTGATAACTCAATCAAAAGTGAGTGATTCACTCTTGTGGTAACCAAAGAAAGTCTGGATTTTTAAGCTACTCCATCAAGCCCCAGTGGCCTAATGGATAAGGCACTGGCCTCCTAAGCCAGGGATTGTGGGTTCAAGTCCCATCTGGGGTGCTTGTTGATTTCCCTTTCCAACAGTTTCTCATGGAAGGTTGATGGTGCAGGTGTAAACTGTTCTCCTTGTGTTGTTTCTTTGTAAATTAGTTCTTGCAAACCTCTACCCTTTACAACGATCCATTCCATGTACTGAGAGAAGTGTTAACACGCAATTGTGTGGGGCCGACAAACATAGCATCTTAATTGTTTGCATCATCATTTATGACCCAAATAACAAAGAGTATCTTTTCTAAGATATGGATATGCTTTCAACCACACAATATTGGCAAATATCAAAATCAAAAATTATAATTGAAAAATGTAAACGGTTTTTGAAACATTTTGGACAACGTTCTTTTTTTCATATCATGTTCTTTCTTACAAAACAAAATGAGTAATCTTTCAATTTTCACCCTGGCCACTGGGAATATTTTGGACTCAAACATCCTGTTGTTCTAGAGCAGTTTTGCTTAATATCAGAGGTATGGTTACAAAGACTGACAACACCTCTTTACGCAGCTGTTAACACAGGATCTAGGAATCACAAAAGGTGATGTCACAGATGACCCTGCAGCCCCTGAATTCAGAAGAATTTTTTATATCGTCAATGTCTGTTCATTGCAGCAAATGTAAGTGCGCATTTCCTGAAGAAAAAAAAAAAAAAAAAAAAACCAGGATGTTTGAGTCTAAAATGACCCAGCGTCCAGTGTATAAATTTCTCATTTTCATTTTTAATAAAGATTGTGATATGGTAAAATATATATTGTCAAACATTATAATAAAACCTTAGAAACCTGTTGTAAGCAATCATTAATTTTCTGAAGAACTATCCCATTTCAATTTTTTTTTTTAATCAAATTTATGTCATAGCGGTGTACCCAGTCAGCTCCAGTGGCGCAATCGGTCAGCGCGCGGTACTTATAAAGCAGTAACTGTCGAGTGATGCCGAGGTTGTGAGTTCGACCCTCACCTGGAGCATTCTATTCTTGCCTTCGTTTTGTATTTTTTACTACTGAAGTCGTTGAATCGGTTCATGATCTAGTGTCAAGATTAAGAGAGAAATTTCAACGAGATATTTGTTGTTTAAATTTTTGTATTTTTTTAAATTGCCGCAGGTTGGACAAGTCTATTGAGTCCCACCGTAATCTGGTGTCATAATTGAAAGGGAAATGTGGAAGATATCTATTTAGTTTTTCAGGCTTCTGGCAGTCCAATAAACTTTCCATCATCGGCATTAATAACGTACAGTGACCCGACAAAGTTAGCCCTGGCTCTCTTCTAAAATAAAGATGCATGTGCATTCGGACGGTTTGTTTCAATTTGGAGTTCAAAAGTACAAGATCGTTCTTGATAACTCAATCAAAAGTGAGTGATTCACTCTTGTGGTAACCAAAGAAAGTCTGGATTTTTAAGCTACTTCATCAAGCCCCAGTGGCCTAATGGATAAGGCACTGGCCTCCTAAGCCAGGGATTGTGGGTTCAAGTCCCATCTGGGGTGCTTGTTGATTTCCCTTTCCAACAGTTTCTCATGGAAGGTTGATGGTGCAGGTGTAAACTGTTCTCCTTGTGTTGTTTCTTTGTAAATTAGTTCTTGCAAACCTCTACCCTTTACAACGATCCTTTCCATGTACTGAGAGAAGTGTTAACACGCAATTGTGTGGGGCCGACAAACATAGCATCTTAATTGTTAGCATCGTCATTTATGACCCAAATAACAAAGAGTATCTTTTCTAAGATATGGATATGCTTTCAACCACACAATATTGGCAAATATCAAAATCAAAAATTATAATTGAAAAATATAAACGGTGTTTGAAACATTTTGGACAACGTTCTTTTTTTCATATCATGTTCTTTCTTACAAAACAAAATGAGTAATCTTTCAATTTTCACCCTGGCCACTGGGAATATTTTGGACTCAAACATCCTGTCGTTCTAGAGCAGTTTTGCTTAATATCAGAGGTATGGTTACAAAGACTGACAACACCTCTGTACGCAGCTGTTAACACAGGATCTAGGAATCACAAAAGGTGATGTCACAGATGACCCTGCAGCCCCTGAATTCAGAAGAATTTTTTATATCGTCAATGTCTGTTCATTGCAGCAAATGTAAGTGCGCATTTCCTGAAGAAAAAAAAAACAAAAAAAAAAACAGGATGTTTGAGTCTAAAATGACCCAGCGTCCAGTGTATAAATTTCTCATTTTCATTTTTAATAAAGATTGTGATATGGTAAAATATTTATTGTCAAACATTATAATAAAACCTTAGAAACCTGTTGTAAGCAATCATTAATTTTCTGAAGAACTATCCCATTTCAATTTTTTTTTTTAATCAAATTTATGTCATAGCGGTGTACCCAGTCAGCTCCAGTGGCGCAATCGGTCAGCGCGCGGTATTTATAAAGCAGTAACTGTCGAGTGATGCCGAGGTTGTGAGTTCGACCCTCACCTGGAGCATTCTATTCTTGCCTTCGTTTTGTATTTTTTACTACTGAAGTCATTGAATCGGTTCATGATCTAGTGTCAAGATTAAGAGAGAAATTTCAACGAGATATTTGTTGTTTAAATTTTTGTATTTTTTTAAATTGCCGCAGGTTGGACAAGTCTATTGAGTCCCACCGTAATCTGGTGTCATAATTGAAAGGGAAATGTGGAAGATATCTATTTAGTTTTTCAGGCTTCTGGCAGTCCAATAAACTTTCCATCATCGGCATTGATAACGTACAGTGACCCGACAAAGTTAGCCCTGGCTCTCTTCTAAAATAAAGATGCATGTGCATTCGGACGGTTTGTTTCAATTTGGAGTTCAAACGTACAAGATCGTCCTTGATAACTCAATCAAAAGTGAGTGATTCACTCTTGTGGTAACCAAAGAAAGTCTGGATTTTTAAGCTACTCCATCAAGCCCCAGTGGCCTAATGGATAAGGCACTGGCCTCCTAAGCCAGGGATTGTGGGTTCAAGTCCCATCTGGGGTGCTTGTTGATTTCCCTTTCCAACAGTTTCTCATGGAGGGTTGATGGTGCAGGTGTAAACTGTTCTCCTTGTGTTGTTTCTTTGTAAATTAGTTCTTGCAAACCTCTACCCTTTACAACGATCCTTTCCATGTACTGAGAGAAGTGTTAACACGCAATTGTGTGGGGCCGACAAACATAGCATCTTAATTGTTTGCATCGTCATTTATGACCCAAATAACAAAGAGTATCTTTTCTAAGATATGGATATGCTTTCAACCACACAATATTGGCAAATATCAAAATCAAAAATTATAATTGAAAAATGTAAACGGTTTTTGAAACATTTTGGACAACGTTCTTTTTTTCATATCATGTTCTTTCTTACAAAACAAAATGAGTAATCTTTCAATTTTCACCCTGGCCACTGGGAATATTTTGGACTCAAACATCCTGTCGTTCTAGAGCAGTTTTGCTTAATATCAGAGGTATGGTTACAAAGACTGACAACACCTCTGTACGCAGCTGTTAACACAGGATCTAGGAATCACAAAAGGTGATGTCACAGATGACCCTGCAGCCCCTGAATTCAGAAGAATTTTTTATATCGTCAATGTCTGTTCATTGCAGCAAATGTAAGTGCGAATTTCCTGAAGAAAAAAAAAACAGGATGTTTGAGTCTAAAATGACCCAGCGTCCAGTGTATAAATTTCTCATTTTTATTTTTAATAAAGATTGTGATATGGTAAAATATTTATTGTCAAACATTATAATAAAACCTTAGAAACCTGTTGTAAGCAATCATTAATTTTCTGAAGAACTATCCCATTTCAATTTTTTTTTTTAATCAAATTTATGTCATAGCGGTGTACCCAGTCAGCTCCAGTGGCGCAATCGGTCAGCGCGCGGTATTTATAAAGCAGTAACTGTCGAGTGATGCCGAGGTTGTGAGTTCGACCCTCACCTGGAGCATTCTATTCTTGCCTTCATTTTGTATTTTTTACTACTGAAGTCGTTGAATCGGTTCATGATCTAGTGTCAAGATTAAGAGAGAAATTTCAACGAGATAATTGTTGTTTAAATTTTTGTATTTTTTTAAATTGCCGCAGGTTGGACAAGTCTATTGAGTCCCACCGTAATCTGGTGTCATAATTGAAAGGGAAATGTGGAAGATATCTATTTAGTTTTTCAGGCTTCTGGCAGTCCAATAAACTTTCCATCATCGGCATTGATAACGTACAGTGACCCGACAAAGTTAGCCCTGGCTCTCTTCTAAAATAAAGATGCATGTGCATTCGGACGGTTTGTTTCAATTTGGAGTTCAAACGTACAAGATCGTCCTTGATAACTCAATCAAAAGTGAGTGATTCACTCTTGTGGTAACCAAAGAAAGTCTGGATTTTTAAGCTACTCCATCAAGCCCCAGTAGCCTAATGGATAAGGCACTGGCCTCCTAAGCCAGGGATTGTGGGTTCAAGTCCCATCTGGGGTGCTTGTTGATTTCCCTTTCCAACAGTTTCTCGTTGATGGTGCAGGTGTAAACTGTTCTCCTTGTGTTGTTTCTTTGTAAATTAGTTCTTGCAAACCTCTACCCTTTACAACGATCCTTTCCATGTACTGAGAGAAGTGTTAACACGCAATTGTGTGGGGCCGACAAACATAGCATCTTAATTGTTTGCATCGTCATTTATGACCCAAATAACAAAGAGTATCTTTTCTAAGATATGGATATGCTTTCAACCACACAATATTGGCAAATATCAAAATCAAAAATTATAATTGAAAAATGTAAACGGTTTTTGAAACATTTTGGACAACGTTCTTTTTTTCATATCATGTTCTTTCTTACAAAACAAAATGAGTAATCTTTCAATTTTCACCCTGGCCACTGGGAATATTTTGGACTCAAACATCCTGTCGTTCTAGAGCAGTTTTGCTTAATATCAGAGGTATGGTTACAAAGACTGACAACACCTCTGTACGCAGCTGTTAACACAGGATCTAGGAATCACAAAAGGTGATGTCACAGATGACCCTGCAGCCCCTGAATTCAGAAGAATTTTTTATATCGTCAATGTCTGTTAATTGCAGCAAATGTAAGTGCGCATTTCCTGAAGAAAAAAAAAACAAAAAAAAAACAGGATGTTTGAGTCTAAAATGACCCAGCGTCCAGTGTATAAATTTCTCATTTTCATTTTTAATAAAGATTGTGATATGGTAAAATATTTATTGTCAAACATTATAATAAAACCTTAGAAACCTGTTGTAAGCAATCATTAATTTTCTGAAGAACTATCCCATTTCAATTTTTTTTTTAATCAAATTTATGTCATAGCGGTGTACCCAGTCAGCTCCAGTGGCGCAATCGGTCAGCGCGCGGTACTTATAAAGCAGTAACTGTCGAGTGATGCCGAGGTTGTGAGTTCGACCCTCACCTGGAGCATTCTATTCTTGCCTTCGTTTTGTATTTTTTACTACTGAAGTCGTTGAATCGGTTCATGATCTAGTGTCAAGATTAAGAGAGAAATTTCAATGAGATATTTGTTGTTTAAATTTTTGTATTTTTTTAAATTGCCGCAGGTTGGACAAGTCTATTGAGTCCCACCGTAATCTGGTGTCATAATTGAAAGGGAAATGTGGAAGATATCTATTTAGTTTTTCAGGCTTCTGGCAGTCCAATAAACTTTCCATCATCGGCATTGATAACGTACAGTGACCCGACAAAGTTAGCCCTGGCTCTCTTCTAAAATAAAGATGCATGTGCATTCGGACGGTTTGTTTCAATTTGGAGTTCAAACGTACAAGATCGTCCTTGATAACTCAATCAAAAGTGAGTGATTCACTCTTGTGGTAACCAAAGAAAGTCTGGATTTTTAAGCTACTCCATCAAGCCCCAGTGGCCTAATGGATAAGGCACTGGCCTCCTAAGCCAGGGATTGTGGGTTCAAGTCCCATCTGGGGTGCTTGTTGATTTCCCTTTCCAACAGTTTCTCATGGAAGGTTGATGGTGCAGGTGTAAACTGTTATCCTTGTGTTGTTTCTTTGTAAATTAGTTCTTGCAAACCTCTACCCTTTACAACGATCCTTTCCATGTACTGAGAGAAGTGTTAACACGCAATTGTGTGGGGCCGACAAACATAGCATCTTAATTGTTTGCATCATCATTTATGACCCAAATAACAAAGAGTATCTTTTCTAAGATATGGATATGCTTTCAACCACACAATATTGGCAAATATCAAAATCAAAAATTATAATTGAAAAATGTAAACGGTTTTTGAAACATTTTGGACAACGTTCTTTTTTTCATATCATGTTCTTTCTTACAAAACAAAATGAGTAATCTTTCAATTTTCACCCTGGCCACTGGGAATATTTTGGACTCAAACATCCTGTCGTTCTAGAGCAGTTTTGCTTAATATCAGAGATATGGTTACAAAGACTGACAACACCTCTTTACGCAGCTGTTAACACAGGATCTAGGAATCACAAAAGGTGATGTCACAGATGACCCTGCAGCCCCTGAATTCAGAAGAATTTTTTATATCGTCAATGTCTGTTCATTGCAGCAAATGTAAGTGCGCATTTCCTGAAGAAAAAAACAAAACAAAAAAAAAACAGGATGTTTGAGTCTAAAATGACCCAGCATCCAGTGTATAAATTTCTCATTTTCATTTTTAATAAAGATTGTGATATGGTAAAATATATATTGTCAAACATTATAATAAAACCTTAGAAACCTGTTGTAAGCAATCATTAATTTTCTGAAGAACTATCCCATTTCAATTTTTTTTTTAATCAAATTTATGTCAGTGTGGTGTACCCAGTCAGCTCCAGTGGCGCAATCGGTCAGCGCGCGGTACTTATAAAGCAGTAACTGTCGAGTGATGCCGAGGTTGTGAGTTCGACCCTCACCTGGATCATTCTATTCTTGCCTTCATTTTGTATTTTTTACTACTGAAGTCGTTGAATCGGTTCATGATCTAGTGTCAAGATTAAGAGAGAAATTTCAACGAGATATTTGTTGTTTAAATTTTTGTATTTTTTTAAATTGCCGCAGGTTGGACAAGTCTATTGAGTCCCACCGTAATCTGGTGTCATAATTGAAAGGGAAATGTGGAAGATATCTATTTAGTTTTTCAGGCTTCTGGCAGTCCAATAAACTTTCCATCATCGGCATTGATAACGTACAGTGACCCGACAAAGTTAGCCCTGGCTCTCTTCTAAAATAAAGATGCATGTGCATTCGGACGGTTTGTTTCAATTTGGAGTTCAAACGTACAAGATCGTCCTTGATAACTCAATCAAAAGTGAGTGATTCACTCTTGTGGTAACCAAAGAAAGTCTGGATTTTTAAGCTACTCCATCAAGCCCCAGTGGCCTAATGGATAAGGCACTGGCCTCCTAAGCCAGGGATTGTGGGTTCAAGTCCCATCTGGGGTGCTTGTTGATTTCCCTTTCCAACAGTTTCTCATGGAGGGTTGATGGTGCAGGTGTAAACTGTTCTCCTTGTGTTGTTTCTTTGTAAATTAGTTCTTGCAAACCTCTACCCTTTACAACGATCCTTTCCATGTACTGAGAGAAGTGTTAACACGCAATTGTGTGGGGCCGACAAACATAGCATCTTAATTGTTTGCATCGTCATTTATGACCCAAATAACAAAGAGTATCTTTTCTAAGATATGGATATGCTTTCAACCACACAATATTGGCAAATATCAAAATCAAAAATTATAATTGAAAAATGTAAACGGTTTTTGAAACATTTTGGACAACGTTCTTTTTTTCATATCATGTTCTTTCTTACAAAACAAAATGAGTAATCTTTCAATTTTCACCCTGGCCACTGGGAATATTTTGGACTCAAACATCCTGTCGTTCTAGAGCAGTTTTGCTTAATATCAGAGGTATGGTTACAAAGACTGACAACACCTCTGTACGCAGCTGTTAACACAGGATCTAGGAATCACAAAAGGTGATGTCACAGATGACCCTGCAGCCCCTGAATTCAGAAGAATTTTTTATATCGTCAATGTCTGTTCATTGCAGCAAATGTAAGTGCGAATTTCCTGAAGAAAAAAAAAACAGGATGTTTGAGTCTAAAATGACCCAGCGTCCAGTGTATAAATTTCTCATTTTTATTTTTAATAAAGATTGTGATATGGTAAAATATTTATTGTCAAACATTATAATAAAACCTTAGAAACCTGTTGTAAGCAATCATTAATTTTCTGAAGAACTATCCCATTTCAATTTTTTTTTTTAATCAAATTTATGTCATAGCGGTGTACCCAGTCAGCTCCAGTGGCGCAATCGGTCAGCGCGCGGTATTTATAAAGCAGTAACTGTCGAGTGATGCCGAGGTTGTGAGTTCGACCCTCACCTGGAGCATTCTATTCTTGCCTTCATTTTGTATTTTTTACTACTGAAGTCGTTGAATCGGTTCATGATCTAGTGTCAAGATTAAGAGAGAAATTTCAACGAGATAATTGTTGTTTAAATTTTTGTATTTTTTTAAATTGCCGCAGGTTGGACAAGTCTATTGAGTCCCACCGTAATCTGGTGTCATAATTGAAAGGGAAATGTGGAAGATATCTATTTAGTTTTTCAGGCTTCTGGCAGTCCAATAAACTTTCCATCATCGGCATTGATAACGTACAGTGACCCGACAAAGTTAGCCCTGGCTCTCTTCTAAAATAAAGATGCATGTGCATTCGGACGGTTTGTTTCAATTTGGAGTTCAAACGTACAAGATCGTCCTTGATAACTCAATCAAAAGTGAGTGATTCACTCTTGTGGTAACCAAAGAAAGTCTGGATTTTTAAGCTACTCCATCAAGCCCCAGTAGCCTAATGGATAAGGCACTGGCCTCCTAAGCCAGGGATTGTGGGTTCAAGTCCCATCTGGGGTGCTTGTTGATTTCCCTTTCCAACAGTTTCTCGTTGATGGTGCAGGTGTAAACTGTTCTCCTTGTGTTGTTTCTTTGTAAATTAGTTCTTGCAAACCTCTACCCTTTACAACGATCCTTTCCATGTACTGAGAGAAGTGTTAACACGCAATTGTGTGGGGCCGACAAACATAGCATCTTAATTGTTTGCATCGTCATTTATGACCCAAATAACAAAGAGTATCTTTTCTAAGATATGGATATGCTTTCAACCACACAATATTGGCAAATATCAAAATCAAAAATTATAATTGAAAAATGTAAACGGTTTTTGAAACATTTTGGACAACGTTCTTTTTTTCATATCATGTTCTTTCTTACAAAACAAAATGAGTAATCTTTCAATTTTCACCCTGGCCACTGGGAATATTTTGGACTCAAACATCCTGTCGTTCTAGAGCAGTTTTGCTTAATATCAGAGGTATGGTTACAAAGACTGACAACACCTCTGTACGCAGCTGTTAACACAGGATCTAGGAATCACAAAAGGTGATGTCACAGATGACCCTGCAGCCCCTGAATTCAGAAGAATTTTTTATATCGTCAATGTCTGTTAATTGCAGCAAATGTAAGTGCGCATTTCCTGAAGAAAAAAAAAACAAAAAAAAAACAGGATGTTTGAGTCTAAAATGACCCAGCGTCCAGTGTATAAATTTCTCATTTTCATTTTTAATAAAGATTGTGATATGGTAAAATATTTATTGTCAAACATTATAATAAAACCTTAGAAACCTGTTGTAAGCAATCATTAATTTTCTGAAGAACTATCCCATTTCAATTTTTTTTTTAATCAAATTTATGTCATAGCGGTGTACCCAGTCAGCTCCAGTGGCGCAATCGGTCAGCGCGCGGTACTTATAAAGCAGTAACTGTCGAGTGATGCCGAGGTTGTGAGTTCGACCCTCACCTGGAGCATTCTATTCTTGCCTTCGTTTTGTATTTTTTACTACTGAAGTCGTTGAATCGGTTCATGATCTAGTGTCAAGATTAAGAGAGAAATTTCAATGAGATATTTGTTGTTTAAATTTTTGTATTTTTTTAAATTGCCGCAGGTTGGACAAGTCTATTGAGTCCCACCGTAATCTGGTGTCATAATTGAAAGGGAAATGTGGAAGATATCTATTTAGTTTTTCAGGCTTCTGGCAGTCCAATAAACTTTCCATCATCGGCATTGATAACGTACAGTGACCCGACAAAGTTAGCCCTGGCTCTCTTCTAAAATAAAGATGCATGTGCATTCGGACGGTTTGTTTCAATTTGGAGTTCAAACGTACAAGATCGTCCTTGATAACTCAATCAAAAGTGAGTGATTCACTCTTGTGGTAACCAAAGAAAGTCTGGATTTTTAAGCTACTCCATCAAGCCCCAGTGGCCTAATGGATAAGGCACTGGCCTCCTAAGCCAGGGATTGTGGGTTCAAGTCCCATCTGGGGTGCTTGTTGATTTCCCTTTCCAACAGTTTCTCATGGAGGGTTGATGGTGCAGGTGTAAACTGTTCTCCTTGTGTTGTTTCTTTGTAAATTAGTTCTTGCAAACCTCTACCCTTTACAACGATCCTTTCCATGTACTGAGAGAAGTGTTAACACGCAATTGTGTGGGGCCGACAAACATAGCATCTTAATTGTTTGCATCGTCATTTATGACCCAAATAACAAAGAGTATCTTTTCTAAGATATGGATATGCTTTCAACCACACAATATTGGCAAATATCAAAATCAAAAATTATAATTGAAAAATGTAAACGGTTTTTGAAACATTTTGGACAACGTTCTTTTTTTCATATCATGTTCTTTCTTACAAAACAAAATGAGTAATCTTTCAATTTTCACCCTGGCCACTGGGAATATTTTGGACTCAAACATCCTGTCGTTCTAGAGCAGTTTTGCTTAATATCAGAGGTATGGTTACAAAGACTGACAACACCTCTGTACGCAGCTGTTAACACAGGATCTAGGAATCACAAAAGGTGATGTCACAGATGACCCTGCAGCCCCTGAATTCAGAAGAATTTTTTATATCGTCAATGTCTGTTCATTGCAGCAAATGTAAGTGCGAATTTTCTGAAGAAAAAAAAAACAGGATGTTTGAGTCTAAAATGACCCAGCGTCCAGTGTATAAATTTCTCATTTTTATTTTTAATAAAGATTGTGATATGGTAAAATATTTATTGTCAAACATTATAATAAAACCTTAGAAACCTGTTGTAAGCAATCATTAATTTTCTGAAGAACTATCCCATTTCAATTTTTTTTTTTAATCAAATTTATGTCATAGCGGTGTACCCAGTCAGCTCCAGTGGCGCAATCGGTCAGCGCGCGGTATTTATAAAGCAGTAACTGTCGAGTGATGCCGAGGTTGTGAGTTCGACCCTCACCTGGAGCATTCTATTCTTGCCTTCATTTTGTATTTTTTACTACTGAAGTCGTTGAATCGGTTCATGATCTAGTGTCAAGATTAAGAGAGAAATTTCAACGAGATAATTGTTGTTTAAATTTTTGTATTTTTTTAAATTGCCGCAGGTTGGACAAGTCTATTGAGTCCCACCGTAATCTGGTGTCATAATTGAAAGGGAAATGTGGAAGATATCTATTTAGTTTTTCAGGCTTCTGGCAGTCCAATAAACTTTCCATCATCGGCATTGATAACGTACAGTGACCCGACAAAGTTAGCCCTGGCTCTCTTCTAAAATAAAGATGCATGTGCATTCGGACGGTTTGTTTCAATTTGGAGTTCAAACGTACAAGATCGTCCTTGATAACTCAATCAAAAGTGAGTGATTCACTCTTGTGGTAACCAAAGAAAGTCTGGATTTTTAAGCTACTCCATCAAGCCCCAGTAGCCTAATGGATAAGGCACTGGCCTCCTAAGCCAGGGATTGTGGGTTCAAGTCCCATCTGGGGTGCTTGTTGATTTCCCTTTCCAACAGTTTCTCGTTGATGGTGCAGGTGTAAACTGTTCTCCTTGTGTTGTTTCTTTGTAAATTAGTTCTTGCAAACCTCTACCCTTTACAACGATCCTTTCCATGTACTGAGAGAAGTGTTAACACGCAATTGTGTGGGGCCGACAAACATAGCATCTTAATTGTTTGCATCGTCATTTATGACCCAAATAACAAAGAGTATCTTTTCTAAGATATGGATATGCTTTCAACCACACAATATTGGCAAATATCAAAATCAAAAATTATAATTGAAAAATGTAAACGGTTTTTGAAACATTTTGGACAACGTTCTTTTTTTCATATCATGTTCTTTCTTGCAAAACAAAATGAGTAATCTTTCAATTTTCACCCTGGCCACTGGGAATATTTTGGACTCAAACATCCTGTCGTTCTAGAGCAGTTTTGCTTAATATCAGAGGTATGGTTACAAAGACTGACAACACCTCTGTACGCAGCTGTTAACACAGGATCTAGGAATCACAAAAGGTGATGTCACAGATGACCCTGCAGCCCCTGAATTCAGAAGAATTTTTTATATCGTCAATGTCTGTTCATTGCAGCAAATGTAAGTGCGCATTTCCTGAAGAAAAAAAAAACAAAAAAAAAAACAGGATGTTTGAGTCTAAAATGACCCAGCGTCCAGTGTATAAATTTCTCATTTTCATTTTTAATAAAGATTGTGATATGGTAAAATATTTATTGTCAAACATTATAATAAAACCTTAGAAACCTGTTGTAAGCAATCATTAATTTTCTGAAGAACTATCCCATTTCAATTTTTTTTTTTAATCAAATTTATGTCATAGCGGTGTACCCAGTCAGCTCCAGTGGCGCAATCGGTCAGCGCGCGGTACTTATAAAGCAGTAACTGTCGAGTGATGCCGAGGTTGTGAGTTCGACCCTCACCTGGATCATTCTATTCTTGCCTTCGTTTTGTATTTTTTACTACTGAAGTCGTTGAATCGGTTCATGATCTAGTGTCAAGATTAAGAGAGAAATTTCAACGAGATATTTGTTGTTTAAATTTTTGTATTTTTTTAAATTGCCGCAGGTTGGACAAGTCTATTGAGTCCCACCGTAATCTGGTGTCATAATTGAAAGGGAAATGTGGAAGATATCTATTTAGTTTTTCAGGCTTCTGGCAGTCCAATAAACTTTACATCATCGGCATTAATAACGTACAGTGACCCGACAAAGTTAGCCCTGGCTCTCTTCTAAAATAAAGATGCATGTGCATTCGGACGGTTTGTTTCAATTTGGAGTTCAAAAGTACAAGATCGTTCTTGATAACTCAATCAAAAGTGAGTGATTCACTCTTGTGGTAACCAAAGAAAGTCTGGATTTTTAAGCTACTTCATCAAGCCCCAGTGGCCTAATGGATAAGGCACTGGCCTCCTAAGCCAGGGATTGTGGGTTCAAGTCCCATCTGGGGTGCTTGTTGATTTCCCTTTCCAACAGTTTCTCATGGAAGGTTGATGGTGCAGGTGTAAACTGTTCTCCTTGTGTTGTTTCTTTGTAAATTAGTTCTTGCAAACCTCTACCCTTTACAACGATCCTTTCCATGTACTGAGAGAAGTGTTAACACGCAATTGTGTGGGGCCGACAAACATAGCATCTTAATTGTTTGCATCGTCATTTATGACCCAAATAACAAAGAGTATCTTTTCTAAGATATGGATATGCTTTCAACCACACAATATTGGCAAATATCAAAATCAAAAATTATAATTGAAAAATGTAAACGGTTTTTGAAACATTTTGGACAACGTTCTTTTTTTCATATCATGTTCTTTCTTACAAAACAAAATGAGTAATCTTTCAATTTTCACCCTGGCCACTGGGAATATTTTGGACTCAAACATCCTGTCGTTCTAGAGCAGTTTTGCTTAATATCAGAGGTATGGTTACAAAGACTGACAACACCTCTTTACGCAGCTGTTAACACAGGATCTAGGAATCACAAAAGGTGATGTCACAGATGACCCTGCAGCCCCTGAATTCAGAAGAATTTTTTATATCGTCAATGTCTGTTCATTGCAGCAAATGTAAGTGCGCATTTCCTGAAGAAAAAAAAAAAAAAACCAGGATGTTTGAGTCTAAAATGACCCAGCGTCCAGTGTATAAATTTCTCATTTTCATTTTTAATAAAGATTGTGATATGGTAAAATATATATTGTCAAACATTATAATAAAACCTTAGAAACCTGTTGCAAGCAATCATTAATTTTCTGAAGAACTATCCCATTTCAATTTTTTTTTTAATCAAATTTATGTCATAGCGGTGTACCCAGTCAGCTCCAGTGGCGCAATCGGTCAGCGCGCGGTACTTATAAAGCAGTAACTGTCGAGTGATGCCGAGGTTGTGAGTTCGACCCTCACCTGGATCATTCTATTCTTGCCTTCGTTTTGTATTTTTTACTACTGAAGTCGTTGAATCGGTTCATGATCTAGTGTCAAGATTAAGAGAGAAATTTCAACGAGATATTTGTTGTTTAAATTTTTGTATTTTTTTAAATTGCCGCAGGTTGGACAAGTCTATTGAGTCCCACCGTAATCTGGTGTCATAATTGAAAGGGAAATGTGGAAGATATCTATTTAGTTTTTCAGGCTTCTGGCAGTCCAATAAACTTTCCATCATCGGCATTGATAACGTACAGTGACCCGACAAAGTTAGCCCTGGCTCTCTTCTAAAATAAAGATGCATGTGCATTCGGACGGTTTGTTTCAATTTGGAGTTCAAACGTACAAGATCGTCCTTGATAACTCAATCAAAAGTGAGTGATTCACTCTTGTGGTAACCAAAGAAAGTCTGGATTTTTAAGCTACTCCATCAAGCCCCAGTGGCCTAATGGATAAGGCACTGGCCTCCTAAGCCAGGGATTGTGGGTTCAAGTCCCATCTGGGGTGCTTGTTGATTTCCCTTTCCAACAGTTTCTCATGGAAGGTTGATGGTGCAGGTGTAAACTGTTCTCCTTGTGTTGTTTCTTTGTAAATTAGTTCTTGCAAACCTCTACCCTTTACAACGATCCTTTCCATGTACTGAGAGAAGTGTTAACACGCAATTGTGTGGGGCCGACAAACATAGCATCTTAATTGTTTGCATCGTCATTTATGACCCAAATAACAAAGAGTATCTTTTCTAAGATATGGATATGCTTTCAACCACACAATATTGGCAAATATCAAAATCAAAAATTATAATTGAAAAATGTAAACGGTTTTTGAAACATTTTGGACAACGTTCTTTTTTTCATATCATGTTCTTTCTTACAAAACAAAATGAGTAATCTTTCAATTTTCACCCTGGCCACTGGGAATATTTTGGACTCAAACATCCTGTCGTTCTAGAGCAGTTTTGCTTAATATCAGAGGTATGGTTACAAAGACTGACAACACCTCTTTACGCAGCTGTTAACACAGGATCTAGGAATCACAAAAGGTGATGTCACAGATGACCCTGCAGCCCCTGAATTCAGAAGAATTTTTTATATCGTCAATGTCTGTTCATTGCAGCAAATGTAAGTGCGCATTTCCTGAAGAAAAAAAAAAAAAAAAAAAAAAACAGGATGTTTGAGTCTAAAATGACCCAGCGTCCAGTGTATAAATTTCTCATTTTCATTTTTAATAAAGATTGTGATATGGTAAAATATATATTGTCAAACATTATAATAAAACCTTAGAAACCTGTTGTAAGCAATCATTAATTTTCTGAAGAACTATCCCATTTCAATTTTTTTTTTAATCAAATTTATGTCATAGCGGTGTACCCAGTCAGCTCCAGTGGCGCAATCGGTCAGCGCGCGGTACTTATAAAGCAGTAACTGTCGAGTGATGCCGAGGTTGTGAGTTCGACCCTCACCTGGATCATTCTATTCTTGCCTTCGTTTTGTATTTTTTACTACTGAAGTCGTTGAATCGGTTCATGATCTAGTGTCAAGATTAAGAGAGAAATTTCAACGAGATATTTGTTGTTTAAATTTTTGTATTTTTTTAAATTGCCGCAGGTTGGACAAGTCTATTGAGTCCCACCGTAATCTGGTGTCATAATTGAAAGGGAAATGTGGAAGATATCTATTTAGTTTTTCAGGCTTCTGGCAGTCCAATAAACTTTCCATCATCGGCATTAATAACGTACAGTGACCCGACAAAGTTAGCCCTGGCTCTCTTCTAAAATAAAGATGCATGTGCATTCGGACGGTTTGTTTCAATTTGGAGTTCAAAAGTACAAGATCGTTCTTGATAACTCAATCAAAAGTGAGTGATTCACTCTTGTGGTAACCAAAGAAAGTCTGGATTTTTAAGCTACTTCATCAAGCCCCAGTGGCCTAATGGATAAGGCACTGGCCTCCTAAGCCAGGGATTGTGGGTTCAAGTCCCATCTTGACTCAAACATCCTGTCGTTCTAGAGCAGTTTTGCTTAATATCAGAGGTATGGTTACAAAGACTGACAACACCTCTTTACGCAGCTGTTAACACAGGATCTAGGAATCACAAAAGGTGATGTCACAGATGACCCTGCAGCCCCTGAATTCAGAAGAATTTTTTATATCGTCAATGTCAGGGATTGTGGGTTCAAGTCCCATCTTGACTCAAACATCCTGTCGTTCTAGAGCAGTTTTGCTTAATATCAGAGGTATGGTTACAAAGACTGACAACACCTCTTTACGCAGCTGTTAACACAGGATCTAGGAATCACAAAAGGTGATGTCACAGATGACCCTGCAGCCCCTGAATTCAGAAGAATTTTTTATATCGTCAATGTCTGTTCATTGCAGCAAATGTAAGTGCGCATTTCCTGAAGAAAAAAAAAAAAAAAACCAGGATGTTTGAGTCTAAAATGACCCAGCGTCCAGTGTATAAATTTCTCATTTTCATTTTTAATAAAGATTGTGATATGGTAAAATATATATTGTCAAACATTATAATAAAACCTTAGAAACCTGTTGCAAGCAATCATTAATTTTCTGAAGAACTATCCCATTTCAATTTTTTTTTTAATCAAATTTATGTCATAGCGGTGTACCCAGTCAGCTCCAGTGGCGCAATCGGTCAGCGCGCGGTACTTATAAAGCAGTAACTGTCGAGTGATGCCGAGGTTGTGAGTTCGACCCTCACCTGGATCATTCTATTCTTGCCTTCGTTTTGTATTTTTTACTACTGAAGTCGTTGAATCGGTTCATGATCTAGTGTCAAGATTAAGAGAGAAATTTCAACGAGATATTTGTTGTTTAAATTTTTGTATTTTTTTAAATTGCCGCAGGTTGGACAAGTCTATTGAGTCCCACCGTAATCTGGTGTCATAATTGAAAGGGAAATGTGGAAGATATCTATTTAGTTTTTCAGGCTTCTGGCAGTCCAATAAACTTTCCATCATCGGCATTGATAACGTACAGTGACCCGACAAAGTTAGCCCTGGCTCTCTTCTAAAATAAAGATGCATGTGCATTCGGACGGTTTGTTTCAATTTGGAGTTCAAACGTACAAGATCGTCCTTGATAACTCAATCAAAAGTGAGTGATTCACTCTTGTGGTAACCAAAAAAAGTCTGGATTTTTAAGCTACTCCATCAAGCCCCAGTGGCCTAATGGATAAGGCACTGGCCTCCTAAGCCAGGGATTGTGGGTTCAAGTCCCATCTGGGGTGCTTGTTGATTTCCCTTTCCAACAGTTTCTCATGGAAGGTTGATGGTGCAGGTGTAAACTGTTCTCCTTGTGTTGTTTCTTTGTAAATTAGTTCTTGCAAACCTCTACCCTTTACAACGATCCTTTCCATGTACTGAGAGAAGTGTTAACACGCAATTGTGTGGGGCCGACAAACATAGCATCTTAATTGTTTGCATCGTCATTTATGACCCAAATAACAAAGAGTATCTTTTCTAAGATATGGATATGCTTTCAACCACACAATATTGGCAAATATCAAAATCAAAAATTATAATTGAAAAATGTAAACGGTTTTTGAAACATTTTGGACAACGTTCTATTTTTCATATCATGTTCTTTCTTACAAAACAAAATGAGTAATCTTTCAATTTTCACCCTGGCCACTGGGAATATTTTGGACTCAAACATCCTGTCGTTCTAGAGCAGTTTTGCTTAATATCAGAGGTATGGTTACAAAGACTGACAACACCTCTGTACGCAGCTGTTAACACAGGATCTAGGAATCACAAAGGTGATGTCACAGATGACCCTGCAGCCCCTGAATTCAGAAGAATTTTTTATATCGTCAATGTCTGTTCATTGCAGCAAATGTAAGTGCGCATTTCCTGAAGAAAAAAAAAACAAAAAAAAAAACAGGATGTTTGAGTCTAAAATGACCCAGCGTCCAGTGTATAAATTTCTCATTTTCATTTTTAATAAAGATTGTGATATGGTAAAATATTTATTGTCAAACATTATAATAAAACCTTAGAAACCTGTTGTAAGCAATCATTAATTTTCTGAAGAACTATCCCATTTCAATTTTTTTTTTTAATCAAATTTATGTCATAGCGGTGTACCCAGTCAGCTCCAGTGGCGCAATCGGTCAGCGCGCGGTACTTATAAAGCAGTAACTGTCGAGTGTTGCCGAGGTTGTGAGCTCGATCCTCACCTGGAGCATTCTATTCTTGCCTTCGTTTTGTATTTTTTACTACTGAAGTCGTTGAATCGGTTCATGATCTAGTGTCAAGATTAAGAGAGAAATTTCAACGAGATATTTGTTGTTTAAATTTTTGTATTTTTTTAAATTGCCGCAGGTTGGACAAGTCTATTGAGTCCCACCGTAATCTGGTGTCATAATTGAAAGGGAAATGTGGAAGATATCTATTTAGTTTTTCAGGCTTCTGGCAGTCCAATAAACTTTCCATCATCGGCATTGATAACGTACAGTGACCCGACAAAGTTAGCCCTGGCTCTCTTCTAAAATAAAGATGCATGTGCATTCGGACGGTTTGTTTCAATTTGGAGTTCAAACGTACAAGATTGTCCTTGATAACTCAATCAAAAGTGAGTGATTCACTCTTGTGGTAACCAAAGAAAGTCTGGATTTAAAAGCTACTCCATCAAGCCCCAGTGGCCTAATGGATAAGGCACTGGCCTCCTAAGCCAGGGATTGTGGGTTCAAGTCCCATCTGGGGTGCTTGTTGATTTCCCTTTCCAACAGTTTCTCATGGAAGGTTGATGGTGCAGGTGTAAACTGTTCTCCTTGTGTTGTTTCTTTGTAAATTAGTTCTTGCAAACCTCTACCCTTTACAACGATCCTTTCCATGTACTGAGAGAAGTGTTAACACGCAATTGTGTGGGGCCGACAAACATAGCATCTTAATTGTTTGCATCGTCATTTATGACCCAAATAACAAAGAGTATCTTTTCTAAGATATGGATATGCTTTCAACCACACAATATTGGCAAATATCAAAATCAAAAATTATAATTGAAAAATGTAAACGGTTTTTGAAACATTTTGGACAACGTTCTTTTTTTCATATCATGTTCTTTCTTACAAAACAAAATGAGTAATCTTTCAATTTTCACCCTGGCCACTGGGAATATTTTGGACTCAAACATCCTGTCGTTCTAGAGCAGTTTTGCTTCATATCAGAGGTATGGTTACAAAGACTGACAACACCTCTTTACGCAGCTGTTAACACAGGATCTAGGAATCACAAAAGGTGATGTCACAGATGACCCTGCAGCCCCTGAATTCAGAAGAATTTTTTATATCGTCAATGTCTGTTCATTGCAGCAAATGTAAGTGCGCATTTCCTGAAGAAAAAAAAAAAAAAAAAAAATCCAGGATGTTTGAGTCTAAAATGACCCAGCGTCCAGTGTATAAATTTCTCATTTTCATTTTTAATAAAGATTGTGATATGGTAAAATATATATTGTCAAACATTATAATAAAACCTTAGAAACCTGTTGTAAGCAATCATTAATTTTCTGAAGAACTATCCCATTTCAATTTTTTTTTTTAATCAAATTTATGTCATAGCGGTGTACCCAGTCAGCTCCAGTGGCGCAATCGGTCAGCGCGCGGTACTTATAAAGCAGTAACTGTCGAGTGATGCCGAGGTTGTGAGTTCGACCCTCACCTGGATCATTCTATTCTTGCCTTCGTTTTGTATTTTTTACTACTGAAGTCGTTGAATCGGTTCATGATCTAGTGTCAAGATTAAGAGAGAAATTTCAACGAGATATTTGTTGTTTAAATTTTTGTATTTTTTTAAATTGCCGCAGGTTGGACAAGTCTATTGAGTCCCACCGTAATCTGGTGTCATAATTGAAAGGGAAATGTGGAAGATATCTATTTAGTTTTTCAGGCTTCTGGCAGTCCAATAAACTTTCCATCATCGGCATTAATAGCGTACAGTGACCCGACAAAGTTAGCCCTGGCTCTCTTCTAAAATAAAGATGCATGTGCATTCGGACGGTTTGTTTCAATTTGGAGTTCAAACGTACAAGATCGTCCTTGATAACTCAATCAAAAGTGAGTGATTCACTCTTGTGGTAACCAAAGAAAGTCTGGATTTTTAAGCTACTTCATCAAGCCCCAGTGGCCTAATGGATAAGGCACTGGCCTCCTAAGCCAGGGATTGTGGGTTCAAGTCCCATCTGGGGTGCTTGTTGATTTCCCTTTCCAACAGTTTCTCATGGAAGGTTGATGGTGCAGGTGTAAACTGTTCTCCTTGTGTTGTTTCTTTGTAAATTAGTTCTTGCAAACCTCTACCCTTTACAACGATCCTTTCCATGTACTGAGAGAAGTGTTAACACGCAATTGTTTGGGGCCGACAAACATAGCATCTTAATTGTTTGCATCGTCATTTATGACCCAAATAACAAAGAGTATCTTTTCTAAGATATGGATATGCTTTCAACCACACAATATTGGCAAATATCAAAATCAAAAATTATAATTGAAAAATGTAAACGGTTTTTGAAACATTTTGGACAACGTTCTTTTTTTCATATCATGTTCTTTCTTACAAAACAAAATGAGTAATCTTTCAATTTTCACCCTGGCCACTGGGAATATTTTGGACTCAAACATCCTGTCGTTCTAGAGCAGTTTTGCTTAATATCAGAGGTATGGTTACAAAGACTGACAACACCTCTGTACGCAGCTGTTAACACAGGATCTAGGAATCACAAAAGGTGATGTCACAGATGACCCTGCAGCCCCTGAATTCAGAAGAATTTTTTATATCGTCAATGTCTGTTCATTGCAGCAAATGTAAGTGCGCATTTCCTGAAGAAAAAAAAAACAAAAAAAAAAACAGGATGTTTGAGTCTAAAATGACCCAGCGTCCAGTGTATAAATTTCTCATTTTCATTTTTAATAAAGATTGTGATATGGTAAAATATTTATTGTCAAACATTATAATAAAACCTTAGAAACCTGTTGTAAGCAATCATTAATTTTCTGAAGAACTATCCCATTTCAAATTTTTTTTTTAATCAAATTTATGTCATAGCGGTGTACCCAGTCAGCTCCAGTGGCGCAATCGGTCAGCGCGCGGTACTTATAAAGCAGTAACTGTCGAGTGATGCCGAGGTTGTGAGTTCGACCCTCACCTGGAGCATTCTATTCTTGCCTTCGTTTTGTATTTTTTACTACTGAAGTCGTTGAATCGGTTCATGATCTAGTGTCAAGATTAAGAGAGAAATTTCAACGAGATATTTGTTGTTTAAATTTTTGTATTTTTTTAAATTGCCGCAGGTTGGACAAGTCTATTGAGTCCCACCGTAATCTGGTGTCATAATTGAAAGGGAAATGTGGAAGATATCTATTTAGTTTTTCAGGCTTCTGGCAGTCCAATAAACTTTCCATCATCGGCATTGATAACGTACAGTGACCCGACAAAGTTAGCCCTGGCTCTCTTCTAAAATAAAGATGCATGTGCATTCGGACGGTTTGTTTCAATTTGGAGTTCAAACGTACAAGATCGTCCTTGATAACTCAATCAAAAGTGAGTGATTCACTCTTGTGGTAACCAAAGAAAGTCTGGATTTTTAAGCTACTCCATCAAGCCCCAGTGGCCTAATGGATAAGGCACTGGCCTCCTAAGCCAGGGATTGTGGGTTCAAGTCCCATCTGGGGTGCTTGTTGATTTCCCTTTCCAACAGTTTCTCATGGAAGGTTGATGGTGCAGGTGTAAACTGTTCTCCTTGTGTTGTTTCTTTGTAAATTAGTTCTTGCAAACCTCTACCCTTTACAACGATCCTTTCCATGTACTGAGAGAAGTGTTAACACGCAATTGTGTGGGGCCGACAAACATAGCATCTTAATTGTTTGCATCGTCATTTATGACCCAAATAACAAAGAGTATCTTTTCTAAGATATGGATATGCTTTCAACCACACAATATTGGCAAATATCAAAATCAAAAATTATAATTGAAAAATGTAAACGGTTTTTGAAACATTTTGGACAACGTTCTTTTTTTCATATCATGTTCTTTCTTACAAAACAAAATGAGTAATCTTTCAATTTTCACCCTGGCCACTGGGAATATTTTGGACTCAAACATCCTGTCGTTCTAGAGCAGTTTTGCTTAATATCAGAGGTATGGTTACAAAGACTGACAACACCTCTGTACGCAGCTGTTAACACAGGATCTAGGAATCACAAAAGGTGATGTCACAGATGACCCTGCAGCCCCTGAATTCAGAAGAATTTTTTATATCGTCAATGTCTGTTCATTGCAGCAAATGTAAGTGCGCATTTCCTGAAGAAAAAAAAACAAAAAAAAAAAAAACAGGATGTTTGAGTCTAAAATGACCCAGCGTCCAGTGTATAAATTTCTCATTTTCATTTTTAATAAAGATTGTGATATGGTAAAATATTTATTGTCAAACATTATAATAAAACCTTAGAAACCTGTTGTAAGCAATCATTAATTTTCTGAAGAACTATCCCATTTCAATTTTTTTTTTTAATCAAATTTATGTCATAGCGGTGTACCCAGTCAGCTCCAGTGGCGCAATCGGTCAGCGCGCGGTACTTATAAAGCAGTAACTGTTGAGTGATGCCGAGGTTGTGAGTTCGACCCTCACCTGGAGCATTCTATTCTTGCCTTCGTTTTGTATTTTTTACTACTGAAGTCGTTGAATCGGTTCATTATCTAGTGTCAAGATTAAGAGAGAAATTTCAACGAGATATTTGTTGTTTAAATTTTTGTATTTTTTTAAATTGCCGCAGGTTGGACAAGTCTATTGAGTCCCACCGTAATCTGGTGTCATAATTGAAAGGGAAATGTGGAAGATATCTATTTAGTTTTTCAGGCTTCTGGCAGTCCAATAAACTTTCCATCATCGGCATTAATAACGTACAGTGACCCGACAAAGTTAGCCCTGGCTCTCTTCTAAAATAAAGATGCATGTGCATTCGGACGGTTTGTTTCAATTTGGAGTTCAAACGTACAAGATCGTCCTTGATAACTCAATCAAAAGTGAGTGATTCACTCTTGTGGTAACCAAAGAAAGTCTGGATTTTTAAGCTACTCCATCAAGCCCCAGTGGCCTAATGGATAAGGCACTGGCCTCCTAAGCCAGGGATTGTGGGTTCAAGTCCCATCTGGGGTGCTTGTTGATTTCCCTTTCCAACAGTTTCTCATGGAAGGTTGATGGTGCAGGTGTAAACTGTTCTCCTTGTGTTGTTTCTTTGTAAATTAGTTCTTGCAAACCTCTACCCTTTACAACGATCCTTTCCATGTACTGAGAGAAGTGTTAACACGCAATTGTGTGGGGCCGACAAACATAGCATCTTAATTGTTTGCATCGTCATTTATGACCCAAATAACAAAGAGTATCTTTTCTAAGATATGGATATGCTTTCAACCACACAATATTGGCAAATATCAAAATCAAAAATTATAATTGAAAAATGTAAACGGTTTTTGAAACATTTTGGACAACGTTCTTTTTTTCATATCATGTTCTTTCTTACAAAACAAAATGAGTAATCTTTCAATTTTCACCCTGGCCACTGGGAATATTTTGGACTCAAACATCCTGTCGTTCTAGAGCAGTTTTGCTTAATATCAGAGGTATGGTTACAAAGACTGACAACACCTCTGTACGCAGCTGTTAACACAGGATCTAGGAATCACAAAAGGTGATGTCACAGATGACCCTGCAGCCCCTGAATTCAGAAGAATTTTTTATATCGTCAATGTCTGTTCATTGCAGCAAATGTAAGTGCGCATTTCCTGAAGAAAAAAAAAACAAAAAAAAAAACAGGATGTTTGAGTCTAAAATGACCCAGCGTCCAGTGTATAAATTTCTCATTTTCATTTTTAATAAAGATTGTGATATGGTAAAATATTTATTGTCAAACATTATAATAAAACCTTAGAAACCTGTTGTAAGCAATCATTAATTTTCTGAAGAACTATCCCATTTCAATTTTTTTTTTTAATCAAATTTATGTCATAGCGGTGTACCCAGTCAGCTCCAGTGGCGCAATCGGTCAGCGCGCGGTACTTATAAAGCAGTAACTGTCGAGTGATGCCGAGGTTGTGAGTTCGACCCTCACCTGGAGCATTCTATTCTTGCCTTCGTTTTGTATTTTTTACTACTGAAGTCGTTGAATCGGTTCATGATCTAGTGTCAAGATTAAGAGAGAAATTTCAACGAGATATTTGTTGTTTAAATTTTTGTATTTTTTTAAATTGCCGCAGGTTGGACAAGTCTATTGAGTCCCACCGTAATCTGGTGTCATAATTGAAAGGGAAATGTGGAAGATATCTATTTAGTTTTTCAGGCTTCTGGCAGTCCAATAAACTTTCCATCATCGGCATTGATAACGTACAGTGACCCGACAAAGTTAGCCCTGGCTCTCTTCTAAAATAAAGATGCATGTGCATTCGGACGGTTTGTTTCAATTTGGAGTTCAAACGTACAAGATCGTCCTTGATAACTCAATCAAAAGTGAGTGATTCACTCTTGTGGTAACCAAAGAAAGTCTGGATTTTTAAGCTACTCCATCAAGCCCCAGTGGCCTAATGGATAAGGCACTGGCCTCCTAAGCCAGGGATTGTGGGTTCAAGTCCCATCTGGGGTGCTTGTTGATTTCCCTTTCCAACAGTTTCTCATGGAAGGTTGATGGTGCAGGTGTAAACTGTTCTCCTTGTGTTGTTTCTTTGTAAATTAGTTCTTGCAAACCTCTACCCTTTACAACGATCCTTTCCATGTACTGAGAGAAGTGTTAACACGCAATTGTGTGGGGCCGACAAACATAGCATCTTAATTGTTTGCATCGTCATTTATGACCCAAATAACAAAGAGTATCTTTTCTAAGATATGGATATGCTTTCAACCACACAATATTGGCAAATATCAAAATCAAAAATTATAATTGAAAAATGTAAACGGTTTTTGAAACATTTTGGACAACGTTCTTTTTTTCATATCATGTTCTTTCTTACAAAACAAAATGAGTAATCTTTCAATTTTCACCCTGGCCACTGGGAATATTTTGGACTCAAACATCCTGTCGTTCTAGAGCAGTTTTGCTTAATATCAGAGGTATGGTTACAAAGACTGACAACACCTCTGTACGCAGCTGTTAACACAGGATCTAGGAATCACAAAAGGTGATGTCACAGATGACCCTGCAGCCCCTGAATTCAGAAGAATTTTTTATATCGTCAATGTCTGTTCATTGCAGCAAATGTAAGTGCGCATTTCCTGAAGAAAAAAAAAACAAAAAAAAAAACAGGATGTTTGAGTCTAAAATGACCCAGCGTCCAGTGTATAAATTTCTCATTTTCATTTTTAATAAAGATTGTGATATGGTAAAATATTTATTGTCAAACATTATAATAAAACCTTAGAAACCTGTTGTAAGCAATCATTAATTTTCTGAAGAACTATCCCATTTCAATTTTTTTTTTTAATCAAATTTATGTCATAGCGGTGTACCCAGTCAGCTCCAGTGGCGCAATCGGTCAGCGCGCGGTACTTATAAAGCAGTAACTGTCGAGTGATGCCGAGGTTGTGAGTTCGACCCTCACCTGGAGCATTCTATTCTTGCCTTCGTTTTGTATTTTTTACTACTGAAGTCGTTGAATCGGTTCATGATCTAGTGTCAAGATTAAGAGAGAAATTTCAACGAGATATTTGTTGTTTAAATTTTTGTATTTTTTTAAATTGCCGCAGGTTGGACAAGTCTATTGAGTCCCACCGTAATCTGGTGTCATAATTGAAAGGGAAATGTGGAAGATATCTATTTAGTTTTTCAGGCTTCTGGCAGTCCAATAAACTTTCCATCATCGGCATTGATAACGTACAGTGACCCGACAAAGTTAGCCCTGGCTCTCTTCTAAAATAAAGATGCATGTGCATTCGGACGGTTTGTTTCAATTTGGAGTTCAAACGTACAAGATCGTCCTTGATAACTCAATCAAAAGTGAGTGATTCACTCTTGTGGTAACCAAAGAAAGTCTGGATTTTTAAGCTACTCCATCAAGCCCCAGTGGCCTAATGGATAAGGCACTGGCCTCCTAAGCCAGGGATTGTGGGTTCAAGTCCCATCTGGGGTGCTTGTTGATTTCCCTTTCCAACAGTTTCTCATGGAAGGTTGATGGTGCAGGTGTAAACTGTTCTCCTTGTGTTGTTTCTTTGTAAATTAGTTCTTGCAAACCTCTACCCTTTACAACGATCCTTTCCATGTACTGAGAGAAGTGTTAACACGCAATTGTGTGGGGCCGACAAACATAGCATCTTAATTGTTTGCATCGTCATTTATGACCCAAATAACAAAGAGTATCTTTTCTAAGATATGGATATGCTTTCAACCACACAATATTGGCAAATATCAAAATCAAAAATTATAATTGAAAAATGTAAACGGTTTTTGAAACATTTTGGACAACGTTCTTTTTTTCATATCATGTTCTTTCTTACAAAACAAAATGAGTAATCTTTCAATTTTCACCCTGGCCACTGGGAATATTTTGGACTCAAACATCCTGTCGTTCTAGAGCAGTTTTGCTTAATATCAGAGGTATGGTTACAAAGACTGACAACACCTCTGTACGCAGCTGTTAACACAGGATCTAGGAATCACAAAAGGTGATGTCACAGATGACCCTGCAGCCCCTGAATTCAGAAGAATTTTTTATATCGTCAATGTCTGTTCATTGCAGCAAATGTAAGTGCGCATTTCCTGAAGAAAAGAAAAACAAAAAAAAAAACAGGATGTTTGAGTCTAAAATGACCCAGCGTCCAGTGTATAAATTTCTCATTTTCATTTTTAATAAAGATTGTGATATGGTAAAATATTTATTGTCAAACATTATAATAAAACCTTAGAAACCTGTTGTAAGCAATCATTAATTTTCTGAAGAACTATCCCATTTCAATTTTTTTTTTTAATCAAATTTATGTCATAGCGGTGTACCCAGTCAGCTCCAGTGGCGCAATCGGTCAGCGCGCGGTACTTATAAAGCAGTAACTGTCGAGTGATGCCGAGGTTGTGAGTTCGACCCTCACCTGGAGCATTCTATTCTTGCCTTCGTTTTGTATTTTTTACTACTGAAGTCGTTGAATCGGTTCATGATCTAGTGTCAAGATTAAGAGAGAAATTTCAACGAGATATTTGTTGTTTAAATTTTTGTATTTTTTTAAATTGCCGCAGGTTGGACAAGTCTATTGAGTCCCACCGTAATCTGGTGTCATAATTGAAAGGGAAATGTGGAAGATATCTATTTAGTTTTTCAGGCTTCTGGCAGTCCAATAAACTTTCCATCATCGGCATTGATAACGTACAGTGACCCGACAAAGTTAGCCCTGGCTCTCTTCTAAAATAAAGATGCATGTGCATTCGGACGGTTTGTTTCAATTTGGAGTTCAAACGTACAAGATCGTCCTTGATAACTCAATCAAAAGTGAGTGATTCACTCTTGTGGTAACCAAAGAAAGTCTGGATTTTTAAGCTACTCCAGCAAGCCCCAGTGGCCTAATGGATAAGGCACTGGCCTCCTAAGCCAGGGATTGTGGGTTCAAGTCCCATCTGGGGTGCTTGTTGATTTCCTTTTCCAACAGTTTCTCATGGAAGGTTGATGGTGCAGGTGTAAACTGTTCTCCTTGTGTTGTTTCTTTGTAAATTAGTTCTTGCAAACCTCTACCCTTTACAACGATCCTTTCCATGTACTGAGAGAAGTGTTAACACGCAATTGTGTGGGGCCGACAAACATAGCATCTTAATTGTTTGCATCGTCATTTATGACCCAAATAACAAAGAGTATCTTTTCTAAGATATGGATATGCTTTCAACCACACAATATTGGCAAATATCAAAATCAAAAATTATAATTGAAAAATGTAAACGGTTTTTGAAACATTTTGGACAACGTTCTTTTTTTCATATCATGTTCTTTCTTACAAAACAAAATGAGTAATCTTTCAATTTTCACCCTGGCCACTGGGAATATTTTGGACTCAAACATCCTGTCGTTCTAGAGCAGTTTTGCTTAATATCAGAGGTATGGTTACAAAGACTGACAACACCTCTGTACGCAGCTGTTAACACAGGATCTAGGAATCACAAAAGGTGATGTCACAGATGACCCTGCAGCCCCTGAATTCAGAAGAATTTTTTATATCGTCAATGTCTGTTCATTGCAGCAAATGTAAGTGCGCATTTCCTGAAGAAAAAAAAAACAAAAAAAAAAACAGGATGTTTGAGTCTAAAATGACCCAGCGTCCAGTGTATAAATTTCTCATTTTCATTTTTAATAAAGATTGTGATATGGTAAAATATTTATTGTCAAACATTATAATAAAACCTTAGAAACCTGTTGTAAGCAATCATTAATTTTCTGAAGAACTATCCCATTTCAATTTTTTTTTTTAATCAAATTTATGTCATAGCGGTGTACCCAGTCAGCTCCAGTGGCGCAATCGGTCAGCGCGCGGTACTTATAAAGCAGTAACTGTCGAGTGATGCCGAGGTTGTGAGTTCGACCCTCACCTGGAGCATTCTATTCTTGCCTTCGTTTTGTATTTTTTACTACTGAAGTCGTTGAATCGGTTCATGATCTAGTGTCAAGATTAAGAGAGAAATTTCAACGAGATATTTGTTGTTTAAATTTTTGTATTTTTTTAAATTGCCGCAGGTTGGACAAGTTTATTGAGTCCCACCGTAATCTGGTGTCATAATTGAAAGGGAAATGTGGAAGATATCTATTTAGTTTTTCAGGCTTCTGGCAGTCCAATAAACTTTCCATCATCGGCATTGATAACGTACAGTGACCCGACAAAGTTAGCCCTGGCTCTCTTCTAAAATAAAGATGCATGTGCATTCGGACGGTTTGTTTCAATTTGGAGTTCAAACGTACAAGATCGTCCTTGATAACTCAATCAAAAGTGAGTGATTCACTCTTGTGGTAACCAAAGAAAGTCTGGATTTTTAAGCTACTCCATCAAGCCCCAGTGGCCTAATGGATAAGGCACTGGCCTCCTAAGCCAGGGATTGTGGGTTCAAGTCCCATCTGGGGTGCTTGTTGATTTCCCTTTCCAACAGTTTCTTATGGAAGGTTGATGGTGCAGGTGTAAACTGTTCTCCTTGTGTTGTTTCTTTGTAAATTAGTTCTTGCAAACCTCTACCCTTTACAACGATCCTTTCCATGTACTGAGAGAAGTGTTAACACGCAATTGTGTGGGGCCGACAAACATAGCATCTTAATTGTTTGCATCGTCATTTATGACCCAAATAACAAAGAGTATCTTTTCTAAGATATGGATATGCTTTCAACCACACAATATTGGCAAATATCAAAATCAAAAATTATAATTGAAAAATGTAAACGGTTTTTGAAACATTTTGGACAACGTTCTTTTTTTCATATCATGTTCTTTCTTACAAAACAAAATGAGTAATCTTTCAATTTTCACCCTGGCCACTGGGAATATTTTGGACTCAAACATCCTGTCGTTCTAGAGCAGTTTTGCTTAATATCAGAGGTATGGTTACAAAGACTGACAACACCTCTGTACGCAGCTGTTAACACAGGATCTAGGAATCACAAAAGGTGATGTCACAGATGACCCTGCAGCCCCTGAATTCAGAAGAATTTTTTATATCGTCAATGTCTGTTCATTGCAGCAAATGTAAGTGCGCATTTCCTGAAGAAAAAAAAAAAAAAAACAGGATGTTTGAGTCTAAAATGACCCAGCGTCCAGTGTATAAATTTCTCATTTTCATTTTTAATAAAGATTGTGATATGGTAAAATATATATTGTCAAACATTATAATAAAACCTTAGAAACCTGTTGTAAGCAATCATTAATTTTCTGAAGAGCTATCCCATTTCAATTTTTTTTTTTAATCAAATTTATGTCATAGCGGTGTACCCAGTGGCGCAATCGGTCAGCGCGCGGTACTTATAAAGCAGTAACTGTCGAGTGATGCCGAGGTTGTGAGTTCGACCCTCACCTGGATCATTCTATTCTTGCCTTCGTTTTGTATTTTTTACTACTGAAGTCGTTGAATCGGTTCATGATCTAGTGTCAAGATTAAGAGAGAAATTTCAACGAGATATTTGTTGTTTAAATTTTTGTATTTTTTTAAATTGCCGCAGGTTGGACAAGTCTATTGAGTCCCACCGTAATCTGGTGTCATAATTGAAAGGGAAATGTGGAAGATATCTATTTAGTTTTTCAGGCTTCTGGCAGTCCAATAAACTTTCCATCATCGGCATTAATAACGTACAGTGACCCGACAAAGTTAGCCCTGGCTCTCTTCTAAAATAAAGATGCATGTGCATTCGGACGGTTTGTTTCAATTTGGAGTTCAAAAGTACAAGATCGTTCTTGATAACTCAATCAAAAGTGAGTGATTCACTCTTGTGGTAACCAAAGAAAGTCTGGATTTTTAAGCTACTTCATCAAGCCCCAGTGGCCTAATGGATAAGGCACTGGCCTCCTAAGCCAGGGATTGTGGGTTCAAGTCCCATCTGGGGTGCTTGTTGATTTCCCTTTCCAACAGTTTCTCATGGAAGGTTGATGGTGCAGGTGTAAACTGTTCTCCTTGTGTTGTTTCTTTGTAAATTAGTTCTTGCAAACCTCTACCCTTTACAACGATCCTTTCCATGTACTGAGAGAAGTGTTAACACGCAATTGTGTGGGGCCGACAAACATAGCATCTTAATTGTTTGCATCGTCATTCATGACCCAAATAACAAAGAGTATCTTTTCTAAGATATGGATATGCTTTCAACCACACAATATTGGCAAATATCAAAATCAAAAATTATAATTGAAAAATGTAAACGGTTTTTGAAACATTTTGGACAACGTTCTTTTTTTCATATCATGTTCTTTCTTACAAAACAAAATGAGTAATCTTTCAATTTTCACCCTGGCCACTGGGAATATTTTGGACTCAAACATCCTGTCGTTCTAGAGCAGTTTTGCTTAATATCAGAGGTATGGTTACAAAGACTGACAACACCTCTGTACGCAGCTGTTAACACAGGATCTAGGAATCACAAAAGGTGATGTCACAGATGACCCTGCAGCCCCTGAATTCAGAAGAATTTTTTATATCGTCAATGTCTGTTCATTGCAGCAAATGTAAGTGCGCATTTCCTGAAGAAAAAAAAAACAAAAAAAAAAAACAGGATGTTTGAGTCTAAAATGACCCAGCGTCCAGTGTATAAATTTCTCATTTTCATTTTTAATAAAGATTGTGATATGGTAAAATATTTATTGTCAAACATTATAATAAAACCTTAGAAACCTGTTGTAAGCAATCATTAATTTTCTGAAGAACTATCCCATTTCAAATTTTTTTTTTAATCAAATTTATGTCATAGCGGTGTACCCAGTCAGCTCCAGTGCCGCAATCGGTCAGCGCGCGGTACTTATAAAGCAGTAACTGTCGAGTGATGCCGAGGTTGTGAGTTCGACCCTCACCTGGAGCATTCTATTCTTGCCTTCGTTTTGTATTTTTTACTACTGAAGTCGTTGAATCGGTTCATGATCTAGTGTCAAGATTAAGAGAGAAATTTCAACGAGATATTTGTTGTTTAAATTTTTGTATTTTTTTAAATTGCCGCAGGTTGGACAAGTCTATTGAGTCCCACCGTAATCTGGTGTCATAATTGAAAGGGAAATGTGGAAGATATCTATTTAGTTTTTCAGGCTTCTGGCAGTCCAATAAACTTTCCATCATCGGCATTGATAACGTACAGTGACCCGACAAAGTTAGCCCTGGCTCTCTTCTAAAATAAAGATGCATGTGCATTCGGACGGTTTGTTTCAATTTGGAGTTCAAACGTACAAGATCGTCCTTGATAACTCAATCAAAAGTGAGTGATTCACTCTTGTGGTAACCAAAGAAAGTCTGGATTTTTAAGCTACTCCATCAAGCCCCAGTGGCCTAATGGATAAGGCACTGGCCTCCTAAGCCAGGGATTGTGGGTTCAAGTCCCATCTGGGGTGCTTGTTGATTTCCCTTTCCAACAGTTTCTCATGGAAGGTTGATGGTGCAGGTGTAAACTGTTCTCCTTGTGTTGTTTCTTTGTAAATTAGTTCTTGCAAACCTCTACCCTTTACAACGATCCTTTCCATGTACTGAGAGAAGTGTTAACACGCAATTGTGTGGGGCCGACAAACATAGCATCTTAATTGTTTGCATCGTCATTTATGACCCAAATAACAAAGAGTATCTTTTCTAAGATATGGATATGCTTTCAACCACACAATATTGGCAAATATCAAAATCAAAAATTATAATTGAAAAATGTAAACGGTTTTTGAAACATTTTGGACAACGTTCTTTTTTTCATATCATGTTCTTTCTTACAAAACAAAATGAGTAATCTTTCAATTTTCACCCTGGCCACTGGGAATATTTTGGACTCAAACATCCTGTCGTTCTAGAGCAGTTTTGCTTAATATCAGAGGTATGGTTACAAAGACTGACAACACCTCTTTACGCAGCTGTTAACACAGGATCTAGGAATCACAAAAGGTGATGTCACAGATGACCCTGCAGCCCCTGAATTCAGAAGAATTTTTTATATCGTCAATGTCTGTTCATTGCAGCAAATGTAAGTGCGCATTTCCTGAAGAAAAAAAAAAACAAAAAAAAAAAAACAGGATGTTTGAGTCTAAAATGACCCAGCGTCCAGTGTATAAATTTCTCATTTTCATTTTTAATAAAGATTGTGATATGGTAAAATATTTATTGTCAAACATTATAATAAAACCTTAGAAACCTGTTGTAAGCAATCATTAATTTTCTGAAGAACTATCCCATTTCAATTTTTTTTTTTAATCAAATTTATGTCATAGCGGTGTACCCAGTCAGCTCCAGTGGCGCAATCGGTCAGCGCGCGGTACTTATAAAGCAGTAACTGTCGAGTGATGCCGAGGTTGTGAGTTCGACCCTCACCTGGAGCATTCTAATTCTTGCCTTCGTTTTGTATTTTTTACTACTGAAGTCGTTGAATCGGTTCATGATCTAGTGTCAAGATTAAGAGAGAAATTTCAACGAGATATTTGTTGTTTAAATTTTTGTATTTTTTTAAATTGCCGCAGGTTGGACAAGTCTATTGAGTCCCACCGTAATCTGGTGTCATAATTGAAAGGGAAATGTGGAAGATATCTATTTAGTTTTTCAGGCTTCTGGCAGTCCAATAAACTTTCCATCATCGGCATTGATAACGTACAGTGACCTGACAAAGTTAGCCCTGGCTCTCTTCTAAAATAAAGATGCATGTGCATTCGGACGGTTTGTTTCAATTTGGAGTTCAAACGTACAAGATCGTCCTTGATAACTCAATCAAAAGTGAGTGATTCACTCTTGTGGTAACCAAAGAAAGTCTGGATTTTTAAGCTACTCCATCAAGCCCCAGTGGCCTAATGGATAAGGCACTGGCCTTCTAAGCCAGGGTTTGTGGGTTCAAGTCCCATCCGGGGTGCTTGTTGATTTCCCTTTCCAACAGTTTCTCATGGAAGGTTGATGGTGCAGGTGTAAACTGTTCTCCTTGTGTTGTTTCTTTGTAAATTAGTTCTTGCAAACCTCTACCCTTTACAACGATCCTTTCCATGTACTGAGAGAAGTGTTAACACGCAATTGTGTGGGGCCGACAAACATAGCATCTTAATTGTTTGCATCGTCATTTATGACCCAAATAACAAAGAGTATCTTTTCTAAGATATGGATATGCTTTCAACCACACAATATTGGCAAATATCAAAATCAAAAATTATAATTGAAAAATGTAAACGGTTTTTGAAACATTTTGGACAACGTTCTTTTTTTCATATCATGTTCTTTCTTACAAAACAAAATGAGTAATCTTTCAATTTTCACCCTGGCCACTGGGAATATTTTGGACTCAAACATCCTGTCGTTCTAGAGCAGTTTTGCTTAATATCAGAGGTATGGTTACAAAGACTGACAACACCTCTGTACGCAGCTGTTAACACAGGATCTAGGAATCACAAAAGGTGATGTCACAGATGACCCTGCAGCCCCTGAATTCAGAAGAATTTTTTATATCGTCAATGTCTGTTCATTGCAGCAAATGTAAGTGCGCATTTCCTGAAGAAAAAAAAACAAAAAAAAAAAAACAGGATGTTTGAGTCTAAAATGACCCAGCGTCCAGTGTATAAATTTCTCATTTTCATTTTTAATAAAGATTGTCATATGGTAAAATATTTATTGTCAAACATTATAATAAAACCTTAGAAACCTGTTGTAAGCAATCATTAATTTTCTGAAGAACTATCCCATTTCAATTTTTTTTTTTAATCAAATTTATGTCATAGCGGTGTACCCAGTCAGCTCCAGTGGCGCAATCGGTCAGCGCGCGGTACTTATAAAGCAGTAACTGTTGAGTGATGCCGAGGTTGTGAGTTCGACCCTCACCTGGAGCATTCTATTCTTGCCTTCGTTTTGT
This sequence comes from Ranitomeya variabilis, assembly GCF_051348905.1. NCBI lineage: Eukaryota > Metazoa > Chordata > Amphibia > Anura > Dendrobatidae > Ranitomeya > Ranitomeya variabilis. The sequence goes on from NC_135236.1 coordinate 89,398,225, forward strand.
ATTTTTTACTACTGAAGTCGTTGAATCGGTTCATTATCTAGTGTCAAGATTAAGAGAGAAATTTCAACGAGATATTTGTTGTTTAAATTTTTGTATTTTTTTAAATTGCCGCAGGTTGGACAAGTCTATTGAGTCCCACCGTAATCTGGTGTCATAATTGAAAGGGAAATGTGGAAGATATCTATTTAGTTTTTCAGGCTTCTGGCAGTCCAATAAACTTTCCATCATCGGCATTAATAACGTACAGTGACCCGACAAAGTTAGCCCTGGCTCTCTTCTAAAATAAAGATGCATGTGCATTCGGACGGTTTGTTTCAATTTGGAGTTCAAACGTACAAGATCGTCCTTGATAACTCAATCAAAAGTGAGTGATTCACTCTTGTGGTAACCAAAGAAAGTCTGGATTTTTAAGCTACTCCATCAAGCCCCAGTGGCCTAATGGATAAGGCACTGGCCTCCTAAGCCAGGGATTGTGGGTTCAAGTCCCATCTGGGGTGCTTGTTGATTTCCCTTTCCAACAGTTTCTCATGGAAGGTTGATGGTGCAGGTGTAAACTGTTCTCCTTGTGTTGTTTCTTTGTAAATTAGTTCTTGCAAACCTCTACCCTTTACAACGATCCTTTCCATGTACTGAGAGAAGTGTTAACACGCAATTGTGTGGGGCCGACAAACATAGCATCTTAATTGTTTGCATCGTCATTTATGACCCAAATAACAAAGAGTATCTTTTCTAAGATATGGATATGCTTTCAACCACACAATATTGGCAAATATCAAAATCAAAAATTATAATTGAAAAATGTAAACGGTTTTTGAAACATTTTGGACAACGTTCTTTTTTTCATATCATGTTCTTTCTTACAAAACAAAATGAGTAATCTTTCAATTTTCACCCTGGCCACTGGGAATATTTTGGACTCAAACATCCTGTCGTTCTAGAGCAGTTTTGCTTAATATCAGAGGTATGGTTACAAAGACTGACAACACCTCTGTACGCAGCTGTTAACACAGGATCTAGGAATCACAAAAGGTGATGTCACAGATGACCCTGCAGCCCCTGAATTCAGAAGAATTTTTTATATCGTCAATGTCTGTTCATTGCAGCAAATGTAAGTGCGCATTTCCTGAAGAAAAAAAAAACAAAAAAAAAAACAGGATGTTTGAGTCTAAAATGACCCAGCGTCCAGTGTATAAATTTCTCATTTTCATTTTTAATAAAGATTGTGATATGGTAAAATATTTATTGTCAAACATTATAATAAAACCTTAGAAACCTGTTGTAAGCAATCATTAATTTTCTGAAGAACTATCCCATTTCAATTTTTTTTTTTAATCAAATTTATGTCATAGCGGTGTACCCAGTCAGCTCCAGTGGCGCAATCGGTCAGCGCGCGGTACTTATAAAGCAGTAACTGTCGAGTGATGCCGAGGTTGTGAGTTCGACCCTCACCTGGAGCATTCTATTCTTGCCTTCGTTTTGTATTTTTTACTACTGAAGTCGTTGAATCGGTTCATGATCTAGTGTCAAGATTAAGAGAGAAATTTCAACGAGATATTTGTTGTTTAAATTTTTGTATTTTTTTAAATTGCCGCAGGTTGGACAAGTCTATTGAGTCCCACCGTAATCTGGTGTCATAATTGAAAGGGAAATGTGGAAGATATCTATTTAGTTTTTCAGGCTTCTGGCAGTCCAATAAACTTTCCATCATCGGCATTGATAACGTACAGTGACCCGACAAAGTTAGCCCTGGCTCTCTTCTAAAATAAAGATGCATGTGCATTCGGACGGTTTGTTTCAATTTGGAGTTCAAACGTACAAGATCGTCCTTGATAACTCAATCAAAAGTGAGTGATTCACTCTTGTGGTAACCAAAGAAAGTCTGGATTTTTAAGCTACTCCAGCAAGCCCCAGTGGCCTAATGGATAAGGCACTGGCCTCCTAAGCCAGGGATTGTGGGTTCAAGTCCCATCTGGGGTGCTTGTTGATTTCCTTTTCCAACAGTTTCTCATGGAAGGTTGATGGTGCAGGTGTAAACTGTTCTCCTTGTGTTGTTTCTTTGTAAATTAGTTCTTGCAAACCTCTACCCTTTACAACGATCCTTTCCATGTACTGAGAGAAGTGTTAACACGCAATTGTGTGGGGCCGACAAACATAGCATCTTAATTGTTTGCATCGTCATTTATGACCCAAATAACAAAGAGTATCTTTTCTAAGATATGGATATGCTTTCAACCACACAATATTGGCAAATATCAAAATCAAAAATTATAATTGAAAAATGTAAACGGTTTTTGAAACATTTTGGACAACGTTCTTTTTTTCATATCATGTTCTTTCTTACAAAACAAAATGAGTAATCTTTCAATTTTCACCCTGGCCACTGGGAATATTTTGGACTCAAATATCCTGTCGTTCTAGAGCAGTTTTGCTTAATATCAGAGGTATGGTTACAAAGACTGACAACACCTCTGTACGCAGCTGTTAACACAGGATCTAGGAATCACAAAAGGTGATGTCACAGATGACCCTGCAGCCCCTGAATTCAGAAGAATTTTTTATATCGTCAATGTCTGTTCATTGCAGCAAATGTAAGTGCGCATTTCCTGAAGAAAAAAAAAACAAAAAAAAAAACAGGATGTTTGAGTCTAAAATGACCCAGCGTCCAGTGTATAAATTTCTCATTTTCATTTTTAATAAAGATTGTGATATGGTAAAATATTTATTGTCAAACATTATAATAAAACCTTAGAAACCTGTTGTAAGCAATCATTAATTTTCTGAAGAACTATCCCATTTCAATTTTTTTTTTTTATCAAATTTATGTCATAGCGGTGTACCCAGTCAGCTCCAGTGGCGCAATCGGTCAGCGCGCGGTACTTATAAAGCAGTAACTGTCGAGTGATGCCGAGGTTGTGAGTTCGACCCTCACCTGGAGCATTCTATTCTTGCCTTCGTTTTGTATTTTTTACTACTGAAGTCGTTGAATCGGTTCATGATCTAGTGTCAAGATTAAGAGAGAAATTTCAACGAGATATTTGTTGTTTAAATTTTTGTATTTTTTTAAATTGCCGCAGGTTGGACAAGTTTATTGAGTCCCACCGTAATCTGGTGTCATAATTGAAAGGGAAATGTGGAAGATATCTATTTAGTTTTTCAGGCTTCTGGCAGTCCAATAAACTTTCCATCATCGGCATTGATAACGTACAGTGACCCGACAAAGTTAGCCCTGGCTCTCTTCTAAAATAAAGATGCATGTGCATTCGGACGGTTTGTTTCAATTTGGAGTTCAAACGTACAAGATCGTCCTTGATAACTCAATCAAAAGTGAGTGATTCACTCTTGTGGTAACCAAAGAAAGTCTGGATTTTTAAGCTACTCCATCAAGCCCCAGTGGCCTAATGGATAAGGCACTGGCCTCCTAAGCCAGGGATTGTGGGTTCAAGTCCCATCTGGGGTGCTTGTTGATTTCCCTTTCCAACAGTTTCTTATGGAAGGTTGATGGTGCAGGTGTAAACTGTTCTCCTTGTGTTGTTTCTTTGTAAATTAGTTCTTGCAAACCTCTACCCTTTACAACGATCCTTTCCATGTACTGAGAGAAGTGTTAACACGCAATTGTGTGGGGCCGACAAACATAGCATCTTAATTGTTTGCATCGTCATTTATGACCCAAATAACAAAGAGTATCTTTTCTAAGATATGGATATGCTTTCAACCACACAATATTGGCAAATATCAAAATCAAAAATTATAATTGAAAAATGTAAACGGTTTTTGAAACATTTTGGACAACGTTCTTTTTTTCATATCATGTTCTTTCTTACAAAACAAAATGAGTAATCTTTCAATTTTCACCCTGGCCACTGGGAATATTTTGGACTCAAACATCCTGTCGTTCTAGAGCAGTTTTGCTTAATATCAGAGGTATGGTTACAAAGACTGACAACACCTCTGTACGCAGCTGTTAACACAGGATCTAGGAATCACAAAAGGTGATGTCACAGATGACCCTGCAGCCCCTGAATTCAGAAGAATTTTTTATATCGTCAATGTCTGTTCATTGCAGCAAATGTAAGTGCGCATTTCCTGAAGAAAACAAAAAAAAAAACAGGATGTTTGAGTCTAAAATGACCCAGCGTCCAGTGTATAAATTTCTCATTTTCATTTTTAATAAAGATTGTGATATGGTAAAATATATATTGTCAAACATTATAATAAAACCTTAGAAACCTGTTGTAAGCAATCATTAATTTTCTGAAGAGCTATCCCATTTCAATTTTTTTTTTTAATCAAATTTATGTCATAGCGGTGTACCCAGTGGCGCAATCGGTCAGCGCGCGGTACTTATAAAGCAGTAACTGTCGAGTGATGCCGAGGTTGTGAGTTCGACCCTCACCTGGATCATTCTATTCTTGCCTTCGTTTTGTATTTTTTACTACTGAAGTCGTTGAATCGGTTCATGATCTAGTGTCAAGATTAAGAGAGAAATTTCAACGAGATATTTGTTGTTTAAATTTTTGTATTTTTTTAAATTGCCGCAGGTTGGACAAGTCTATTGAGTCCCACCGTAATCTGGTGTCATAATTGAAAGGGAAATGTGGAAGATATCTATTTAGTTTTTCAGGCTTCTGGCAGTCCAATAAACTTTCCATCATCGGCATTAATAACGTACAGTGACCCGACAAAGTTAGCCCTGGCTCTCTTCTAAAATAAAGATGCATGTGCATTCGGACGGTTTGTTTCAATTTGGAGTTCAAAAGTACAAGATCGTTCTTGATAACTCAATCAAAAGTGAGTGATTCACTCTTGTGGTAACCAAAGAAAGTCTGGATTTTTAAGCTACTTCATCAAGCCCCAGTGGCCTAATGGATAAGGCACTGGCCTCCTAAGCCAGGGATTGTGGGTTCAAGTCCCATCTGGGGTGCTTGTTGATTTCCCTTTCCAACAGTTTCTCATGGAAGGTTGATGGTGCAGGTGTAAACTGTTCTCCTTGTGTTGTTTCTTTGTAAATTAGTTCTTGCAAACCTCTACCCTTTACAACGATCCTTTCCATGTACTGAGAGAAGTGTTAACACGCAATTGTGTGGGGCCGACAAACATAGCATCTTAATTGTTTGCATCGTCATTCATGACCCAAATAACAAAGAGTATCTTTTCTAAGATATGGATATGCTTTCAACCACACAATATTGGCAAATATCAAAATCAAAAATTATAATTGAAAAATGTAAACGGTTTTTGAAACATTTTGGACAACGTTCTTTTTTTCATATCATGTTCTTTCTTACAAAACAAAATGAGTAATCTTTCAATTTTCACCCTGGCCACTGGGAATATTTTGGACTCAAACATCCTGTCGTTCTAGAGCAGTTTTGCTTAATATCAGAGGTATGGTTACAAAGACTGACAACACCTCTGTACGCAGCTGTTAACACAGGATCTAGGAATCACAAAAGGTGATGTCACAGATGACCCTGCAGCCCCTGAATTCAGAAGAATTTTTTATATCGTCAATGTCTGTTCATTGCAGCAAATGTAAGTGCGCATTTCCTGAAGAAAAAAAAAACAAAAAAAAAAACAGGATGTTTGAGTCTAAAATGACCCAGCGTCCAGTGTATAAATTTCTCATTTTCATTTTTAATAAAGATTGTGATATGGTAAAATATTTATTGTCAAACATTATAATAAAACCTTAGAAACCTGTTGTATGCAATCATTAATTTTCTGAAGAACTATCCCATTTCAATTTTTTTTTTTTATCAAATTTATGTCATAGCGGTGTACCCAGTCAGCTCCAGTGGCGCAATCGGTCAGCGCGCGGTACTTATAAAGCAGTAACTGTCGAGTGATGCCGAGGTTGTGAGTTCGACCCTCACCTGGAGCATTCTAATTCTTGCCTTCGTTTTGTATTTTTTACTACTGAAGTCGTTGAATCGGTTCATGATCTAGTGTCAAGATTAAGAGAGAAATTTCAACGAGATATTTGTTGTTTAAATTTTTGTATTTTTTTAAATTGCCGCAGGTTGGACAAGTCTATTGAGTCCCACCGTAATCTGGTATCATAATTGAAAGGGAAATGTGGAAGATATCTATTTAGTTTTTCAGGCTTCTGGCAGTCCAATAAACTTTCCATCATCGGCATTGATAACGTACAGTGACCCGACAAAGTTAGCCCTGGCTCTCTTCTAAAATAAAGATGCATGTGCATTCGGACGGTTTGTTTCAATTTGGAGTTCAAACGTACAAGATCGTCCTTGATAACTCAATCAAAAGTGAGTGATTCACTCTTGTGGTAACCAAAGAAAGTCTGGATTTTTAAGCTACTCCATCAAGCCCCAGTGGCCTAATGGATAAGGCACTGGCCTCCTAAGCCAGGGTTTGTGGGTTCAAGTCCCATCCGGGGTGCTTGTTGATTTCCCTTTCCAACAGTTTCTCATGGAAGGTTGATGGTGCAGGTGTAAACTGTTCTCCTTGTGTTGTTTCTTTGTAAATTAGTTCTTGCAAACCTCTACCCTTTACAACGATCCTTTCCATGTACTGAGAGAAGTGTTAACACGCAATTGTGTGGGGCCGACAAACATAGCATCTTAATTGTTTGCATCGTCATTTATGACCCAAATAACAAAGAGTATCTTTTCTAAGATATGGATATGCTTTCAACCACACAATATTGGCAAATATCAAAATCAAAAATTATAATTGAAAAATGTAAACGGTTTTTGAAACATTTTGGACAACGTTCTTTTTTTCATATCATGTTCTTTCTTACAAAACAAAATGAGTAATCTTTCAATTTTCACCCTGGCCACTGGGAATATTTTGGACTCAAACATCCTGTCGTTCTAGAGCAGTTTTGCTTAATATCAGAGGTATGGTTACAAAGACTGACAACACCTCTGTACGCAGCTGTTAACACAGGATCTAGGAATCACAAAAGGTGATGTCACAGATGACCCTGCAGCCCCTGAATTCAGAAGAATTTTTTATATCGTCAATGTCTGTTCATTGCAGCAAATGTAAGTGCGCATTTCCTGAAGAAAAAAAAAACAAAAAAAAAAAACAGGATGTTTGAGTCTAAAATGACCCAGCGTCCAGTGTATAAATTTCTCATTTTCATTTTTAATAAAGATTGTGATATGGTAAAATATTTATTGTCAAACATTATAATAAAACCTTAGAAACCTGTTGTAAGCAATCATTAATTTTCTGAAGAACTATCCCATTTCAATTTTTTTTTTTAATCAAATTTATGTCATAGCGGTGTACCCAGTCAGCTCCAGTGGCGCAATCGGTCAGCGCGCGGTACTTATAAAGCAGTAACTGTCGAGTGATGCCGAGGTTGTGAGTTCGACCCTCACCTGGAGCATTCTATTCTTGCCTTCGTTTTGTATTTTTTACTACTGAAGTCGTTGAATCGGTTCATGATCTAGTGTCAAGATTAAGAGAGAAATTTCAACGAGATATTTGTTGTTTAAATTTTTGTATTTTTTTAAATTGCCGCAGGTTGGACAAGTCTATTGAGTCCCACCGTAATCTGGTGTCATAATTGAAAGGGAAATGTGGAAGATATCTATTTAGTTTTTCAGGCTTCTGGCAGTCCAATAAACTTTCCATCATCGGCATTGATAACGTACAGTGACCCGACAAAGTTAGCCCTGGCTCTCTTCTAAAATAAAGATGCATGTGCATTCGGACGGTTTGTTTCAATTTGGAGTTCAAACGTACAAGATCGTCCTTGATAACTCAATCAAAAGTGAGTGATTCACTCTTGTGGTAACCAAAGAAAGTCTGGATTTTTAAGCTACTCCATCAAGCCCCAGTGGCCTAATGGATAAGGCACTGGCCTCCTAAGCCAGGGATTGTGGGTTCAAGTCCCATCTGGGGTGCTTGTTGATTTCCCTTTCCAACAGTTTCTCATGGAAGGTTGATGGTGCAGGTGTAAACTGTTCTCCTTGTGTTGTTTCTTTGTAAATTAGTTCTTGCAAACCTCTACCCTTTACAACGATCCTTTCCATGTACTGAGAGAAGTGTTAACACGCAATTGTGTGGGGCCGACAAACATAGCATCTTAATTGTTTGCATCGTCATTTATGACCCAAATAACAAAGAGTATCTTTTCTAAGATATGGATATGCTTTCAACCACACAATATTGGCAAATATCAAAATCAAAAATTATAATTGAAAAATGTAAACGGTTTTTGAAACATTTTGGACAACGTTCTTTTTTTCATATCATGTTCTTTCTTACAAAACAAAATGAGTAATCTTTCAATTTTCACCCTGGCCACTGGGAATATTTTGGACTCAAACATCCTGTCGTTCTAGAGCAGTTTTGCTTAATATCAGAGGTATGGTTACAAAGACTGACAACACCTCTTTACGCAGCTGTTAACACAGGATCTAGGAATCACAAAAGGTGATGTCACAGATGACCCTGCAGCCCCTGAATTCAGAAGAATTTTTTATATCGTCAATGTCTGTTCATTGCAGCAAATGTAAGTGCGCATTTCCTGAAGAAAAAAAAAACAAAAAAAAAAACAGGATGTTTGAGTCTAAAATGACCCAGCGTCCAGTGTATAAATTTCTCATTTTCATTTTTAATAAAGATTGTGATATGGTAAAATATTTATTGTCAAACATTATAATAAAACCTTAGAAACCTGTTGTAAGCAATCATTAATTTTCTGAAGAACTATCCCATTTCAATTTTTTTTTTTAATCAAATTTATGTCATAGCGGTGTACCCAGTCAGCTCCAGTGGCGCAATCGGTCAGCGCGCGGTACTTATAAAGCAGTAACTGTCGAGTGATGCCGAGGTTGTGAGTTCGACCCTCACCTGGAGCATTCTATTCTTGCCTTCGTTTTGTATTTTTTACTACTGAAGTCGTTGAATTGGTTCATGATCTAGTGTCAAGATTAAGAGAGAAATTTCAACGAGATATTTGTTGTTTAAATTTTTGTATTTTTTTAAATTGCCGCAGGTTGGACAAGTCTATTGAGTCCCACCGTAATCTGGTGTCATAATTGAAAGGGAAATGTGGAAGATATCTATTTAGTTTTTCAGGCTTCTGGCAGTCCAATAAACTTTCCATCATCGGCATTGATAACGTACAGTGACCCGACAAAGTTAGCCCTGGCTCTCTTCTAAAATAAAGATGCATGTGCATTCGGACGGTTTGTTTCAATTTGGAGTTCAAACGTACAAGATCGTCCTTGATAACTCAATCAAAAGTGAGTGATTCACTCTTGTGGTAACCAAAGAAAGTCTGGATTTTTAAGCTACTCCATCAAGCCCCAGTGGCCTAATGGATAAGGCACTGGCCTCCTAAGCCAGGGATTGTGGGTTCAAGTCCCATCTGGGGTGCTTGTTGATTTCCCTTTCCAACAGTTTCTCATGGAAGGTTGATGGTGCAGGTGTAAACTGTTCTCCTTGTGTTGTTTCTTTGTAAATTAGTTCTTGCAAACCTCTACCCTTTACAACGATCCTTTCCATGTACTGAGAGAAGTGTTAACACGCAATTGTGTGGGGCCGACAAACATAGCATCTTAATTGTTTGCATCGTCATTTATGACCCAAATAACAAAGAGTATCTTTTCTAAGATATGGATATGCTTTCAACCACACAATATTGGCAAATATCAAAATCAAAAATTATAATTGAAAAATGTAAACGGTTTTTGAAACATTTTGGACAACGTTCTTTTTTTCATATCATGTTCTTTCTTACAAAACAAAATGAGTAATCTTTCAATTTTCACCCTGGCCACTGGGAATATTTTGGACTCAAACATCCTGTCGTTCTAGAGCAGTTTTGCTTAATATCAGAGGTATGGTTACAAAGACTGACAACACCTCTGTACGCAGCTGTTAACACAGGATCTAGGAATCACAAAAGGTGATGTCACAGATGACCCTGCAGCCCCTGAATTCAGAAGAATTTTTTATATCGTCAATGTCTGTTCATTGCAGCAAATGTAAGTGCGCATTTCCTGAAGAAAAAAAAACAAAAAAAAAAAACCAGGATGTTTGAGTCTAAAATGACCCAGCGTCCAGTGTATAAATTTCTCATTTTCATTTTTAATAAAGATTGTGATATGGTAAAATATATATTGTCAAACATTATAATAAAACCTTAGAAACCTGTTGTAAGCAATCATTAATTTTCTGAAGAACTATCCCATTTCAATTTTTTTTTTTAATCAAATTTATGTCATAGCGGTGTACCCAGTCAGCTCCAGTGGCGCAATCGGTCAGCGCGCGGTACTTATAAAGCAGTAACTGTCGAGTGATGCCGAGGTTGTGAGTTCGACCCTCACCTGGATCATTCTATTCTTGCCTTCGTTTTGTATTTTTTACTACTGAAGTCGTTGAATCGGTTCATGATCTAGTGTCAAGATTAAGAGAGAAATTTCAACGAGATATTTGTTGTTTAAATTTTTTTATTTTTTTAAATTGCCGCAGGTTGGACAAGTCTATTGAGTCCCACCATAATCTGGTGTCATAATTGAAAGGGAAATGTGGAAGATATCTATTTAGTTTTTCAGGCTTCTGGCAGTCCAATAAACTTTCCATCATCGGCATTGATAACGTACAGTGACCCGACAAAGTTAGCCCTGGCTCTCTTCTAAAATAAAGATGCATGTGCATTCGGACGGTTTGTTTCAATTTGGAGTTCAAACGTACAAGATCGTCCTTGATAACTCAATCAAAAGTGAGTGATTCACTCTTGTGGTAACCAAAGAAAGTCTGGATTTTTAAGCTACTCCATCAAGCCCCAGTGGCCTAATGGATAAGGCACTGGCCTCCTAAGCCAGGGATTGTGGGTTCAAGTCCCATCTGGGGTGCTTGTTGATTTCCCTTTCCAACAGTTTCTCATGGAAGGTTGATGGTGCAGGTGTAAACTGTTCTCCTTGTGTTGTTTCTTTGTAAATTAGTTCTTGCAAACCTCTACCCTTTACAACGATCCTTTCCATGTACTGAGAGAAGTGTTAACACGCAATTGTGTGGGGCCGACAAACATAGCATCTTAATTGTTTGCATCGTCATTTATGACCCAAATAACAAAGAGTATCTTTTCTAAGATATGGATATGCTTTCAACCACACAATATTGGCAAATATCAAAATCAAAAATTATAATTGAAAAATGTAAACGGTTTTTGAAACATTTTGGACAACGTTCTTTTTTTCATATCATGTTCTTTCTTACAAAACAAAATGAGTAATCTTTCAATTTTCACCCTGGCCACTGGGAATATTTTGGACTCAAACATCCTGTCGTTCTAGAGCAGTTTTGCTTAATATCAGAGGTATGGTTACAAAGACTGACAACACCTCTGTACGCAGCTGTTAACACAGGATCTAGGAATCACAAAAGGTGATGTCACAGATGACCCTGCAGCCCCTGAATTCAGAAGAATTTTTTATATCGTCAATGTCTGTTCATTGCAGCAAATGTAAGTGCGCATTTCCTGAAGAAAAAAAAAACAAAAAAAAAAACAGGATGTTTGAGTCTAAAATGACCCAGCGTCCAGTGTATAAATTTCTCATTTTCATTTTTGATTGTGATATGGTAAAATATTTATTGTCAAACATTATAATAAAACCTTAGAAACCTGTTGTAAGCAATCATTAATTTTCTGAAGAACTATCCCATTTCAATTTTTTTTTTTAATCAAATTTATGTCATAGCGGTGTACCCAGTCAGCTCCAGTGGCGCAATCGGTCAGCGCGCGGTACTTATAAAGCAGTAACTGTCGAGTGATGCCGAGGTTGTGAGTTCGACCCTCACCTGGAGCATTCTATTCTTGCCTTCGTTTTGTATTTTTTACTACTGAAGTCGTTGAATCGGTTCATGATCTAGTGTCAAGATTAAGAGAGAAATTTCAACAAGATATTTGTTGTTTAAATTTTTGTATTTTTTTAAATTGCCGCAGGTTGGACAAGTCTATTGAGTCCCACCGTAATCTGGTGTCATAATTGAAAGGGAAATGTGGAAGATATCTATTTAGTTTTTCAGGCTTCTGGCAGTCCAATAAACTTTCCATCATCGGCATTGATAACGTACAGTGACCCGACAAAGTTAGCCCTGGCTCTCTTCTAAAATAAAGATGCATGTGCATTCGGACGGTTTGTTTCAATTTGGAGTTCAAACGTACAAGATCGTCCTTGATAACTCAATCAAAAGTGAGTGATTCACTCTTGTGGTAACCAAAGAAAGTCTGGATTTTTAAGCTACTCCATCAAGCCCCAGTGGCCTAATGGATAAGGCACTGGCCTCCTAAGCCAGGGATTGTGGGTTCAAGTCCCATCTGGGGTGCTTGTTGATTTCCCTTTCCAACAGTTTCTCATGGAAGGTTGATGGTGCAGGTGTAAACTGTTCTCCTTGTGTTGTTTCTTTGTAAATTAGTTCTTGCAAACCTCTACCCTTTACAACGATCCTTTCCATGTACTGAGAGAAGTGTTAACACGCAATTGTGTGGGGCCGACAAACATAGCATCTTAATTGTTTGCATCGTCATTTATGACCCAAATAACAAAGAGTATCTTTTCTAAGATATGGATATGCTTTCAACCACACAATATTGGCAAATATCAAAATCAAAAATTATAATTGAAAAATGTAAACGGTTTTTGAAACATTTTGGACAACGTTCTTTTTTTCATATCATGTTCTTTCTTACAAAACAAAATGAGTAATCTTTCAATTTTCACCCTGGCCACTGGGAATATTTTGGACTCAAACATCCTGTCGTTCTAGAGCAGTTTTGCTTAATATCAGAGGTATGGTTACAAAGACTGACAACACCTCTGTACGCAGCTGTTAACACAGGATCTAGGAATCACAAAAGGTGATGTCACAGATGACCCTGCAGCCCCTGAATTCAGAAGAATTTTTTATATCGTCAATGTCTGTTCATTGCAGCAAATGTAAGTGCGCATTTCCTGAAGAAAAAAAAAACAAAAAAAAAAACAGGATGTTTGAGTCTAAAATGACCCAGCGTCCAGTGTATAAATTTCTCATTTTCATTTTTAATAAAGATTGTGATATAGTAAAATATTTATTGTCAAACATTATAATAAAACCTTAGAAACCTGTTGTAAGCAATCATTAATTTTCTGAAGAACTATCCCATTTCAATTTTTTTTTTTAATCAAATTTATGTCATAACGGTGTACCCAGTCAGCTCCAGTGGCGCAATCGGTCAGCGCGCGGTACTTATAAAGCAGTAACTGTCGAGTGATGCCGAGGTTGTGAGTTCGACCCTCACCTGGAGCATTCTATTCTTGCCTTCGTTTTGTATTTTTTACTACTGAAGTCGTTGAATCGGTTCATGATCTAGTGTCAAGATTAAGAGAGAAATTTCAACGAGATATTTGTTGTTTAAATTTTTGTATTTTTTTAAATTGCCGCAGGTTGGACAAGTCTATTGAGTCCCACCGTAATCTGGTGTCATAATTGAAAGGGAAATGTGGAAGATATCTATTTAGTTTTTCAGGCTTCTGGCAGTCCAATAAACTTTCCATCATCGGCATTGATAACGTACAGTGACCCGACAAAGTTAGCCCTGGCTCTCTTCTAAAATAAAGATGCATGTGCATTCGGACGGTTTGTTTCAATTTGGAGTTCAAACGTACAAGATCGTCCTTGATAACTCAATCAAAAGTGAGTGATTCACTCTTGTGGTAACCAAAGAAAGTCTGGATTTTTAAGCTACTCCATCAAGCCCCAGTGGCCTAATGGATAAGGCACTGGCCTCCTAAGCCAGGGATTGTGGGTTCAAGTCCCATCTGGGGTGCTTGTTGATTTCCCTTTCCAACAGTTTCTCATGGAAGGTTGATGGTGCAGGTGTAAACTGTTCTCCTTGTGTTGTTTCTTTGTAAATTAGTTCTTGCAAACCTCTACCCTTTACAACGATCCTTTCCATGTACTGAGAGAAGTGTTAACACGCAATTGTGTGGGGCCGACAAACATAGCATCTTAATTGTTTGCATCGTCATTTATGACCCAAATAACAAAGAGTATCTTTTCTAAGATATGGATATGCTTTCAACCACACAATATTGGCAAATATCAAAATCAAAAATTATAATTGAAAAATGTAAACGGTTTTTGAAACATTTTGGACAACGTTCTTTTTTTCATATCATGTTCTTTCTTACAAAACAAAATGAGTAATCTTTCAATTTTCACCCTGGCCACTGGGAATATTTTGGACTCAAACATCCTGTCGTTCTAGAGCAGTTTTGCTTAATATCAGAGGTATGGTTACAAAGACTGACAACACCTCTGTACGCAGCTGTTAACACAGGATCTAGGAATCACAAAAGGTGATGTCACAGATGACCCTGCAGCCCCTGAATTCAGAAGAATTTTTTATATCGTCAATGTCTGTTCATTGCAGCAAATGTAAGTGCGCATTTCCTGAAGAAAAAAAAAACAAAAAAAAAAACAGGATGTTTGAGTCTAAAATGACCCAGCGTCCAGTGTATAAATTTCTCATTTTCATTTTTAATAAAGATTGTGATATGGTAAAATATTTATTGTCAAACATTATAATAAAACCTTAGAAACCTGTTGTAAGCAATCATTAATTTTCTGAAGAACTATCCCATTTCAAATTTTTTTTTTAATCAAATTTATGTCATAGCGGTGTACCCAGTCAGCTCCAGTGGCGCAATCGGTCAGCGCGCGGTGCTTATAAAGCAGTAACTGTCGAGTGATGCCGAGGTTGTGAGTTCGACCCTCACCTGGAGCATTCTATTCTTGCCTTCGTTTTGTATTTTTTACTACTGAAGTCGTTGAATCGGTTCATGATCTAGTGTCAAGATTAAGAGAGAAATTTCAACGAGATATTTGTTGTTTAAATTTTTGTATTTTTTTAAATTGCCGCAGGTTGGACAAGTCTATTGAGTCCCACCGTAATCTGGTGTCATAATTGAAAGGGAAATGTGGAAGATATCTATTTAGTTTTTCAGGCTTCTGGCAGTCCAATAAACTTTCCATCATCGGCATTGATAACGTACAGTGACCCGACAAAGTTAGCCCTGGCTCTCTTCTAAAATAAAGATGCATGTGCATTCGGACGGTTTGTTTCAATTTGGAGTTCAAACGTACAAGATCGTCCTTGATAACTCAATCAAAAGTGAGTGATTCACTCTTGTGGTAACCAAAGAAAGTCTGGATTTTTAAGCTACTCCATCAAGCCCCAGTGGCCTAATGGATAAGGCACTGGCCTCCTAAGCTAGGTGATGGTGGGTTCAAGTCCCATCTGGGGTGCTTGTTGATTTCCCTTTCCAACAGTTTCTCATGGAAGGTTGATGGTGCAGGTGTAAACTTTTCTCCTTGTGTTGTTTCTTTGTAAATTAGTTCTTGCAAACCTCTACCCTTTACAACGATCCTTTCCATGTACTGAGAGAAGTGTTAACACGCAATTGTGTGGGGCCGACAAACATAGCATCTTAATTGTTTGCATCGTCATTTATGACCCAAATAACAAAGAGTATCTTTTCTAAGATATGGATATGCTTTCAACCACACAATATTGGCAAATATCAAAATCAAAAATTATAATTGAAAAATGTAAACGGTTTTTGAAACATTTTGGACAACGTTCTTTTTTTCATATCATGTTCTTTCTTACAAAACAAAATGAGTAATCTTTCAATTTTCACCCTGGCCACTGGGAATATTTTGGACTCAAACATCCTGTCGTTCTAGAGCAGTTTTGCTTAATATCAGAGGTATGGTTACAAAGACTGACAACACCTCTGTACGCAGCTGTTAACACAGGATCTAGGAATCACAAAAGGTGATGTCACAGATGACCCTGCAGCCCCTGAATTCAGAAGAATTTTTTATATCGTCAATGTCTGTTCATTGCAGCAAATGTAAGTGCGCATTTCCTGAAGAAAAAAAAAACAAAAAAAAAAACAGGATGTTTGAGTCTAAAATGACCCAGCGTCCAGTGTATAAATTTCTCATTTTCATTTTTAATAAAGATTGTGATATGGTAAAATATTTATTGTCAAACATTATAATAAAACCTTAGAAACCTGTTGTAAGCAATCATTAATTTTCTGAAGAACTATCCCATTTCAATTTTTTTTTTTAATCAAATTTATGTCATAGCGGTGTACTCGGTCAGCGCGCGGTACTTATAAAGCAGTAACTGTCGAGTGATGCAGAGGTTGTGAGTTCGACCCTCACCTGGAGCATTCTATTCTTGCCTTCGTTTTGTATTTTTTACTACTGAAGTCGTTGAATCGGTTCATGATCTAGTGTCAAGATTAAGAGAGAAATTTCAACGAGATATTTGTTGTTTAAATTTTTGTATTTTTTTAAATTGCCGCAGGTTGGACAAGTCTATTGAGTCCCACCGTAATCTGGTGTCATAATTGAAAGGGAAATGTGGAAGATATCTATTTAGTTTTTCAGGCTTCTGGCAGTCCAATAAACTTTCCATCATCGGCATTGATAACGTACAGTGACCCGACAAAGTTAGCCCTGGCTCTCTTCTAAAATAAAGATGCATGTGCATTCGGACGGTTTGTTTCAATTTGGAGTTCAAACGTACAAGATCGTCCTTGATAACTCAATGAAAAGTGAGTGATTCACTCTTGTGGTAACCAAAGAAAGTCTGGATTTTTAAGCTACTCCATCAAGCCCCAGTGGCCTAATGGATAAGGCACTGGCCTCCTAAGCCAGGGATTGTGGGTTCAAGTCCCATCTGGGGTGCTTGTTGATTTCCCTTTCCAACAGTTTCTCATGGAAGGTTGATGGTGCAGGTGTAAACTTTTCTCCTTGTGTTGTTTCTTTGTAAATTAGTTCTTGCAAACCTCTACCCTTTACAACGATCCTTTCCATGTACTGAGAGAAGTGTTAACACGCAATTGTGTGGGGCCGACAAACATAGCATCTTAATTGTTTGCATCGTCATTTATGACCCAAATAACAAAGAGTATATTTTCTAAGATATGGATATGCTTTCAACCACACAATATTGGCAAATATCAAAATCAAAAATTATAATTGAAAAATGTAAACGGTTTTTGAAACATTTTGGACAACGTTCTTTTTTTCATATCATGTTCTTTCTTACAAAACAAAATGAGTAATCTTTCAATTTTCACCCTGGCCACTGGGAATATTTTGGACTCAAACATCCTGTCGTTCTAGAGCAGTTTTGCTTAATATCAGAGGTATGGTTACAAAGACTGACAACACCTCTGTACGCAGCTGTTAACACAGGATCTAGGAATCACAAAAGGTGATGTCACAGATGACCCTGCAGCCCCTGAATTCAGAAGAATTTTTTATATCGTCAATGTCTGTTCATTGCAGCAAATGTAAGTGCGCATTTCCTGAAGAAAAAAAAAACAAAAAAAAAAACAGGATGTTTGAGTCTAAAATGACCCAGCGTCCAGTGTATAAATTTCTCATTTTCATTTTTAATAAAGATTGTGATATGGTAAAATATTTATTGTCAAACATTATAATAAAACCTTAGAAACCTGTTGTAAGCAATCATTAATTTTCTGAAGAACTATCCCATTTCAATTTTTTTTTTTAATCAAATTTATGTCATAGCGGTGTACTCGGTCAGCGCGCGATACTTATAAAGCAGTAACTGTCGAGTGATGCAGAGGTTGTGAGTTCGACCCTCACCTGGAGCATTCTATTCTTGCCTTCGTTTTGTATTTTTTACTACTGAAGTCGTTGAATCGGTTCATGATCTAGTGTCAAGATTAAGAGAGAAATTTCAACGAGATATTTGTTGTTTAAATTTTTGTATTTTTTTAAATTGCCGCAGGTTGGACAAGTCTATTGAGTCCCACCGTAATCTGGTGTCATAATTGAAAGGGAAATGTGGAAGATATCTATTTAGTTTTTCAGGCTTCTGGCAGTCCAATAAACTTTCCATCATCGGCATTGATAACGTACAGTGACCCGACAAAGTTAGCCCTGGCTCTCTTCTAAAATAAAGATGCATGTGCATTCGGACGGTTTGTTTCAATTTGGAGTTCAAACGTACAAGATCGTCCTTGATAACTCAATCAAAAGTGAGTGATTCACTCTTGTGGTAACCAAAGAAAGTCTGGATTTTTAAGCTACTCCATCAAGCCCCAGTGGCCTAATGGATAAGGCACTGGCCTCCTAAGCCAGGGATTGTGGGTTCAAGTCCCATCTGGGGTGCTTGTTGATTTCCCTTTCCAACAGTTTCTCATGGAAGGTTGATGGTGCAGGTGTAAACTGTTCTCCTTGTGTTGTTTCTTTGTAAATTAGTTCTTGCAAACCTCTACCCTTTACAACGATCCTTTCCATGTACTGAGAGAAGTGTTAACACGCAATTGTGTGGGGCCGACAAACATAGCATCTTAATTGTTTGCATCGTCATTTATGACCCAAATAACAAAGAGTATCTTTTCTAAGATATGGATATGCTTTCAACCACACAATATTGGCAAATATCAAAATCAAAAATTATAATTGAAAAATGTAAACGGTTTTTGAAACATTTTGGACAACGTTCTTTTTTTCATATCATGTTCTTTCTTACAAAACGAGTAATCTTTCAATTTTCACCCTGGCCACTGGGAATATTTTGGACTCAAACATCCTGTTGTTCTAGAGCAGTTTTGCTTAATATCAGAGGTATGGTTACAAAGACTGACAACACCTCTGTACGCAGCTGTTAACACAGGATCTAGGAATCACAAAAGGTGATGTCACAGATGACCCTGCAGCCCCTGAATTCAGAAGAATTTTTTATATCGTCAATGTCTGTTCATTGCAGCAAATGTAAGTGCGCATTTCCTGAAGAAAAAAAAAAAAAAAAAAAAAACAGGATGTTTGAGTCTAAAATGACCCAGCGTCCAGTGTATAAATTTCTCATTTTCATTTTTAATAAAGATTGTGATATGGTAAAATATTTATTGTCAAACATTATAATAAAACCTTAGAAACCTGTTGTAAGCAATCATTAATTTTCTGAAGAACTATCCCATTTCAATTTTTTTTTTTAATCAAATTTATGTCATAGCGGTGTACCCAGTCAGCTCCAGTGGCGCAATCGGTCAGCGCGCGGTACTTATAAAGCAGTAACTGTCGAGTGATGCCGAGGTTGTGAGTTCGACCCTCACCTGGAGCATTCTATTCTTGCCTTCGTTTTGTATTTTTTACTACTGAAGTCGTTGAATCGGTTCATGATCTAGTGTCAAGATTAAGAGAGAAATTTCAACGAGATATTTGTTGTTTAAATTTTTGTATTTTTTTAAATTGCCGCAGGTTGGACAAGTCTATTGAGTCCCACCGTAATCTGGTGTCATAATTGAAAGGGAAATGTGGAAGATATCTATTTAGTTTTTCAGGCTTCTGGCAGTCCAATAAACTTTCCATCATCGGCATTGATAACGTACAGTGACCCGACAAAGTTAGCCCTGGCTCTCTTCTAAAATAAAGATGCATGTGCATTCGGACGGTTTGTTTCAATTTGGAGTTCAAACGTACAAGATCGTCCTTGATAACTCAATCAAAAGTGAGTGATTCACTCTTGTGGTAACCAAAGAAAGTCTGGATTTTTAAGCTACTCCATCAAGCCCCAGTGGCCTAATGGATAAGGCACTGGCCTCCTAAGCCAGGGATTGTGGGTTCAAGTCCCATCTGGGGTGCTTGTTGATTTCCCTTTCCAACAGTTTCTCATGGAAGGTTGATGGTGCAGGTGTAAACTGTTCTCCTTTTGTTGTTTCTTTGTAAATTAGTTCTTGCAAACCTCTACCCTTTACAACGATCCTTTCCATGTACTGAGAGAAGTGTTAACATGCAATTGTGTGGGGCCGACAAACATAGCATCTTAATTGTTTGCATCGTCATTTATGACCCAAATAACAAAGAGTATCTTTTCTAAGATATGGATATGCTTTCAACCACACAATATTGGCAAATATCAAAATCAAAAATTATAATTGAAAAATGTAAACGGTTTTTGAAACATTTTGGACAACGTTCTTTTTTTCATATCATGTTCTTTCTTACAAAACAAAATGAGTAATCTTTCAATTTTCACCCTGGCCACTGGGAATATTTTGGACTCAAACATCCTGTCGTTCTAGAGCAGTTTTGCTTAATATCAGAGGTATGGTTACAAAGACTGACAACACCTCTGTACGCAGCTGTTAACACAGGATCTAGGAATCACAAAAGGTGATGTCACAGATGACCCTGCAGCCCCTGAATTCAGAAGAATTTTTTATATCGTCAATGTCTGTTCATTGCAGCAAATGTAAGTGCGCATTTCCTGAAGAAAAAAAAAACAAAAAAAAAAACAGGATGTTTGAGTCTAAAATGACCCAGCGTCCAGTGTATAAATTTCTCATTTTCATTTTTAATAAAGATTGTGATATGGTAAAATATTTATTGTCAAACATTATAATAAAACCTTAGAAACCTGTTGTAAGCAATCATTAATTTTCTGAAGAACTATCCCATTTCAATTTTTTTTTTTAATCAAATTTATGTCATAGCGGTGTACCCAGTCAGCTCCAGTGGCGCAATCGGTCAGCGCGCGGTACTTATAAAGCAGTAACTGTCGAGTGATGCCGAGGTTGTGAGTTCGACCCTCACCTGGAGCATTCTATTCTTGCCTTCGTTTTGTATTTTTTACTACTGAAGTCGTTGAATCGGTTCATGATCTAGTGTCAAGATTAAGAGAGAAATTTCAACGAGATATTTGTTGTTTAAATTTTTGTATTTTTTTAAATTGCCGCAGGTTGGACAAGTCTATTGAGTCCCACCGTAATCTGGTGTCATAATTGAAAGGGAAATGTGGAAGATATCTATTTAGTTTTTCAGGCTTCTGGCAGTCCAATAAACTTTCCATCATCGGCATTGATAACGTACAGTGACCCGACAAAGTTAGCCCTGGCTCTCTTCTAAAATAAAGATGCATGTGCATTCGGACGGTTTGTTTCAATTTGGAGTTCAAACGTACAAGATCGTCCTTGATAACTCAATGAAAAGTGAGTGATTCACTCTTGTGGTAACCAAAGAAAGTCTGGATTTTTAAGCTACTCCATCAAGCCCCAGTGGCCTAATGGATAAGGCACTGGCCTCCTAAGCCAGGGATTGTGGGTTCAAGTCCCATCTGGGGTGCTTGTTGATTTCCCTTTCCAACAGTTTCTCATGGAAGGTTGATGGTGCAGGTGTAAACTGTTCTCCTTGTGTTGTTTCTTTGTAAATTAGTTCTTGCAAACCTCTACCCTTTACAACGATCCTTTCCATGTACTGAGAGAAGTGTTAACACGCAATTGTGTGGGGCCGACAAACATAGCATCTTAATTGTTTGCATCGTCATTTATGACCCAAATAACAAAGAGTATCTTTTCTAAGATATGGATATGCTTTCAACCACACAATATTGGCAAATATCAAAATCAAAAATTATAATTGAAAAATGTAAACGGTTTTTGAAACATTTTGGACAACGTTCTTTTTTTCATATCATGTTCTTTCTTACAAAACAAAATGAGTAATCTTTCAATTTTCACCCTGGCCACTGGGAATATTTTGGACTCAAACATCCTGTCGTTCTAGAGCAGTTTTGCTTAATATCAGAGGTATGGTTACAAAGACTGACAACACCTCTGTACGCAGCTGTTAACACAGGATCTAGGAATCACAAAAGGTGATGTCACAGATGACCCTGCAGCCCCTGAATTCAGAAGAATTTTTTATATCGTCAATGTCTGTTCATTGCAGCAAATGTAAGTGCGCATTTCCTGAAGAAAAAAAAAACAAAAAAAAAAACAGGATGTTTGAGTCTAAAATGACCCAGCGTCCAGTGTATAAATTTCTCATTTTCATTTTTAATAAAGATTGTGATATGGTAAAATATTTATTGTCAAACATTATAATAAAACCTTAGAAACCTGTTGTAAGCAATCATTAATTTTCTGAAGAACTATCCCATTTCAATTTTTTTTTTTAATCAAATTTATGTCATAGCGGTGTACCCAGTCAGCTCCAGTGGCGCAATCGGTCAGCGCGCGGTACTTATAAAGCAGTAACTGTCGAGTGATGCCGAGGTTGTGAGTTCGACCCTCACCTGGAGCATTCTATTCTTGCCTTCGTTTTGTATTTTTTACTACTGAAGTCGTTGAATCGGTTCATGATCTAGTGTCAAGATTAAGAGAGAAATTTCAACGAGATATTTGTTGTTTAAATTTTTGTATTTTTTTAAATTGCCGCAGGTTGGACAAGTCTATTGAGTCCCACCGTAATCTGGTGTCATAATTGAAAGGGAAATGTGGAAGATATCTATTTAGTTTTTCAGGCTTCTGGCAGTCCAATAAACTTTCCATCATCGGCATTGATAACGTACAGTGACCCGACAAAGTTAGCCCTGGCTCTCTTCTAAAATAAAGATGCATGTGCATTCGGACGGTTTGTTTCAATTTGGAGTTCAAACGTACAAGATCGTCCTTGATAACTCAATGAAAAGTGAGTGATTCACTCTTGTGGTAACCAAAGAAAGTCTGGATTTTTAAGCTACTCCATCAAGCCCCAGTGGCCTAATGGATAAGGCACTGGCCTCCTAAGCCAGGGATTGTGGGTTCAAGTCCCATCTGGGGTGCTTGTTGATTTCCCTTTCCAACAGTTTCTCATGGAAGGTTGATGGTGCAGGTGTAAACTGTTCTCCTTGTGTTGTTTCTTTGTAAATTAGTTCTTGCAAACCTCTACCCTTTACAACGATCCTTTCCATGTACTGAGAGAAGTGTTAACACGCAATTGTGTGGGGCCGACAAACATAGCATCTTAATTGTTTGCATCGTCATTTATGACCCAAATAACAAAGAGTATCTTTTCTAAGATATGGATATGCTTTCAACCACACAATATTGGCAAATATCAAAATCAAAAATTATAATTGAAAAATGTAAACGGTTTTTGAAACATTTTGGACAACGTTCTTTTTTTCATATCATGTTCTTTCTTACAAAACAAAATGAGTAATCTTTCAATTTTCACCCTGGCCACTGGGAATATTTTGGACTCAAACATCCTGTCGTTCTAGAGCAGTTTTGCTTAATATCAGAGGTATGGTTACAAAGACTGACAACACCTCTGTACGCAGCTGTTAACACAGGATCTAGGAATCACAAAAGGTGATGTCACAGATGACCCTGCAGCCCCTGAATTCAGAAGAATTTTTTATATCGTCAATGTCTGTTCATTGCAGCAAATGTAAGTGCGCATTTCCTGAAGAAAAAAAAAACAAAAAAAAAAACAGGATGTTTGAGTCTAAAATGACCCAGCGTCCAGTGTATAAATTTCTCATTTTCATTTTTAATAAAGATTGTGATATGGTAAAATATTTATTGTCAAACATTATAATAAAACCTTAGAAACCTGTTGTAAGCAATCATTAATTTTCTGAAGAACTATCCCATTTCAATTTTTTTTTTTAATCAAATTTATGTCATAGCGGTGTACTCGGTCAGCGCGCGGTACTTATAAAGCAGTAACTGTCGAGTGATGCAGAGGTTGTGAGTTCGACCCTCACCTGGAGCATTCTATTCTTGCCTTCGTTTTGTATTTTTTACTACTGAAGTCGTTGAATCGGTTCATGATCTAGTGTCAAGATTAAGAGAGAAATTTCAACGAGATATTTGTTGTTTAAATTTTTGTATTTTTTTAAATTGCCGCAGGTTGGACAAGTCTATTGAGTCCCACCGTAATCTGGTGTCATAATTGAAAGGGAAATGTGGAAGATATCTATTTAGTTTTTCAGGCTTCTGGCAGTCCAATAAACTTTCCATCATCGGCATTGATAACGTACAGTGACCCGACAAAGTTAGCCCTGGCTCTCTTCTAAAATAAAGATGCATGTGCATTCGGACGGTTTGTTTCAATTTGGAGTTCAAACGTACAAGATCGTCCTTGATAACTCAATCAAAAGTGAGTGATTCACTCTTGTGGTAACCAAAGAAAGTCTGGATTTTTAAGCTACTCCATCAAGCCCCAGTGGCCTAATGGATAAGGCACTGGCCTCCTAAGCCAGGGATTGTGGGTTCAAGTCCCATCTGGGGTGCTTGTTGATTTCCCTTTCCAACAGTTTCTCATGGAAGGTTGATGGTGCAGGTGTAAACTGTTCTCCTTGTGTTGTTTCTTTGTAAATTAGTTCTTGCAAACCTCTACCCTTTACAACGATCCTTTCCATGTACTGAGAGAAGTGTTAACACGCAATTGTGTGGGGCCGACAAACATAGCATCTTAATTGTTTGCATCGTCATTTATGACCCAAATAACAAAGAGTATCTTTTCTAAGATATGGATATGCTTTCAACCACACAATATTGGCAAATATCAAAATCAAAAATTATAATTGAAAAATGTAAACGGTTTTTGAAACATTTTGGACAACGTTCTTTTTTTCATATCATGTTCTTTCTTACAAAACGAGTAATCTTTCAATTTTCACCCTGGCCACTGGGAATATTTTGGACTCAAACATCCTGTTGTTCTAGAGCAGTTTTGCTTAATATCAGAGGTATGGTTACAAAGACTGACAACACCTCTGTACGCAGCTGTTAACACAGGATCTAGGAATCACAAAAGGTGATGTCACAGATGACCCTGCAGCCCCTGAATTCAGAAGAATTTTTTATATCGTCAATGTCTGTTCATTGCAGCAAATGTAAGTGCGCATTTCCTGAAGAAAAAAAAAAAAAAAAAAAAACAGGATGTTTGAGTCTAAAATGACCCAGCGTCCAGTGTATAAATTTCTCATTTTCATTTTTAATAAAGATTGTGATATGGTAAAATATTTATTGTCAAACATTATAATAAAACCTTAGAAACCTGTTGTAAGCAATCATTAATTTTCTGAAGAACTATCCCATTTCAATTTTTTTTTTTAATCAAATTTATGTCATAGCGGTGTACCCAGTCAGCTCCAGTGGCGCAATCGGTCAGCGCGCGGTACTTATAAAGCAGTAACTGTCGAGTGATGCCGAGGTTGTGAGTTCGACCCTCACCTGGAGCATTCTATTCTTGCCTTCGTTTTGTATTTTTTACTACTGAAGTCGTTGAATCGGTTCATGATCTAGTGTCAAGATTAAGAGAGAAATTTCAACGAGATATTTGTTGTTTAAATTTTTGTATTTTTTTAAATTGCCGCAGGTTGGACAAGTCTATTGAGTCCCACCGTAATCTGGTGTCATAATTGAAAGGGAAATGTGGAAGATATCTATTTAGTTTTTCAGGCTTCTGGCAGTCCAATAAACTTTCCATCATCGGCATTGATAACGTACAGTGACCCGACAAAGTTAGCCCTGGCTCTCTTCTAAAATAAAGATGCATGTGCATTCGGACGGTTTGTTTCAATTTGGAGTTCAAACGTACAAGATCGTCCTTGATAACTCAATCAAAAGTGAGTGATTCACTCTTGTGGTAACCAAAGAAAGTCTGGATTTTTAAGCTACTCCATCAAGCCCCAGTGGCCTAATGGATAAGGCACTGGCCTCCTAAGCCAGGGATTGTGGGTTCAAGTCCCATCTGGGGTGCTTGTTGATTTCCCTTTCCAACAGTTTCTCATGGAAGGTTGATGGTGCAGGTGTAAACTGTTCTCCTTTTGTTGTTTCTTTGTAAATTAGTTCTTGCAAACCTCTACCCTTTACAACGATCCTTTCCATGTACTGAGAGAAGTGTTAACATGCAATTGTGTGGGGCCGACAAACATAGCATCTTAATTGTTTGCATCGTCATTTATGACCCAAATAACAAAGAGTATCTTTTCTAAGATATGGATATGCTTTCAACCACACAATATTGGCAAATATCAAAATCAAAAATTATAATTGAAAAATGTAAACGGTTTTTGAAACATTTTGGACAACGTTCTTTTTTTCATATCATGTTCTTTCTTACAAAACAAAATGAGTAATCTTTCAATTTTCACCCTGGCCACTGGGAATATTTTGGACTCAAACATCCTGTCGTTCTAGAGCAGTTTTGCTTAATATCAGAGGTATGGTTACAAAGACTGACAACACCTCTGTACGCAGCTGTTAACACAGGATCTAGGAATCACAAAAGGTGATGTCACAGATGACCCTGCAGCCCCTGAATTCAGAAGAATTTTTTATATCGTCAATGTCTGTTCATTGCAGCAAATGTAAGTGCGCATTTCCTGAAGAAAAAAAAAACAAAAAAAAAAACAGGATGTTTGAGTCTAAAATGACCCAGCGTCCAGTGTATAAATTTCTCATTTTCATTTTTAATAAAGATTGTGATATGGTAAAATATTTATTGTCAAACATTATAATAAAACCTTAGAAACCTGTTGTAAGCAATCATTAATTTTCTGAAGAACTATCCCATTTCAATTTTTTTTTTTAATCAAATTTATGTCATAGCGGTGTACCCAGTCAGCTCCAGTGGCGCAATCGGTCAGCGCGCGGTACTTATAAAGCAGTAACTGTCGAGTGATGCCGAGGTTGTGAGTTCGACCCTCACCTGGAGCATTCTATTCTTGCCTTCGTTTTGTATTTTTTACTACTGAAGTCGTTGAATCGGTTCATGATCTAGTGTCAAGATTAAGAGAGAAATTTCAACGAGATATTTGTTGTTTAAATTTTTGTATTTTTTTAAATTGCCGCAGGTTGGACAAGTCTATTGAGTCCCACCGTAATCTGGTGTCATAATTGAAAGGGAAATGTGGAAGATATCTATTTAGTTTTTCAGGCTTCTGGCAGTCCAATAAACTTTCCATCATCGGCATTGATAACGTACAGTGACCCGACAAAGTTAGCCCTGGCTCTCTTCTAAAATAAAGATGCATGTGCATTCGGACGGTTTGTTTCAATTTGGAGTTCAAACGTACAAGATCGTCCTTGATAACTCAATGAAAAGTGAGTGATTCACTCTTGTGGTAACCAAAGAAAGTCTGGATTTTTAAGCTACTCCATCAAGCCCCAGTGGCCTAATGGATAAGGCACTGGCCTCCTAAGCCAGGGATTGTGGGTTCAAGTCCCATCTGGGGTGCTTGTTGATTTCCCTTTCCAACAGTTTCTCATGGAAGGTTGATGGTGCAGGTGTAAACTGTTCTCCTTGTGTTGTTTCTTTGTAAATTAGTTCTTGCAAACCTCTACCCTTTACAACGATCCTTTCCATGTACTGAGAGAAGTGTTAACACGCAATTGTGTGGGGCCGACAAACATAGCATCTTAATTGTTTGCATCGTCATTTATGACCCAAATAACAAAGAGTATCTTTTCTAAGATATGGATATGCTTTCAACCACACAATATTGGCAAATATCAAAATCAAAAATTATAATTGAAAAATGTAAACGGTTTTTGAAACATTTTGGACAACGTTCTTTTTTTCATATCATGTTCTTTCTTACAAAACAAAATGAGTAATCTTTCAATTTTCACCCTGGCCACTGGGAATATTTTGGACTCAAACATCCTGTCGTTCTAGAGCAGTTTTGCTTAATATCAGAGGTATGGTTACAAAGACTGACAACACCTCTGTACGCAGCTGTTAACACAGGATCTAGGAATCACAAAAGGTGATGTCACAGATGACCCTGCAGCCCCTGAATTCAGAAGAATTTTTTATATCGTCAATGTCTGTTCATTGCAGCAAATGTAAGTGCGCATTTCCTGAAGAAAAAAAAAACAAAAAAAAAAACAGGATGTTTGAGTCTAAAATGACCCAGCGTCCAGTGTATAAATTTCTCATTTTCATTTTTAATAAAGATTGTGATATGGTAAAATATTTATTGTCAAACATTATAATAAAACCTTAGAAACCTGTTGTAAGCAATCATTAATTTTCTGAAGAACTATCCCATTTCAATTTTTTTTTTTAATCAAATTTATGTCATAGCGGTGTACCCAGTCAGCTCCAGTGGCGCAATCGGTCAGCGCGCGGTACTTATAAAGCAGTAACTGTCGAGTGATGCCGAGGTTGTGAGTTCGACCCTCACCTGGAGCATTCTATTCTTGCCTTCGTTTTGTATTTTTTACTACTGAAGTCGTTGAATCGGTTCATGATCTAGTGTCAAGATTAAGAGAGAAATTTCAACGAGATATTTGTTGTTTAAATTTTTGTATTTTTTTAAATTGCCGCAGGTTGGACAAGTCTATTGAGTCCCACCGTAATCTGGTGTCATAATTGAAAGGGAAATGTGGAAGATATCTATTTAGTTTTTCAGGCTTCTGGCAGTCCAATAAACTTTCCATCATCGGCATTGATAACGTACAGTGACCCGACAAAGTTAGCCCTGGCTCTCTTCTAAAATAAAGATGCATGTGCATTCGGACGGTTTGTTTCAATTTGGAGTTCAAACGTACAAGATCGTCCTTGATAACTCAATCAAAAGTGAGTGATTCACTCTTGTGGTAACCAAAGAAAGTCTGGATTTTTAAGCTACTCCATCAAGCCCCAGTGGCCTAATGGATAAGGCACTGGCCTCCTAAGCCAGGGATTGTGGGTTCAAGTCCCATCTGGGGTGCTTGTTGATTTCCCTTTCCAACAGTTTCTCATGGAAGGTTGATGGTGCAGGTGTAAACTGTTCTCCTTGTGTTGTTTCTTTGTAAATTAGTTCTTGCAAACCTCTACCCTTTACAACGATCCTTTCCATGTACTGAGAGAAGTGTTAACACGCAATTGTGTGGGGCCGACAAACATAGCATCTTAATTGTTTGCATCGTCATTTATGACCCAAATAACAAAGAGTATCTTTTCTAAGATATGGATATGCTTTCAACCACACAATATTGGCAAATATCAAAATCAAAAATTATAATTGAAAAATGTAAACGGTTTTTGAAACATTTTGGACAACGTTCTTTTTTTCATATCATGTTCTTTCTTACAAAACAAAATGAGTAATCTTTCAATTTTCACCCTGGCCACTGGGAATATTTTGGACTCAAACATCCTGTCGTTCTAGAGCAGTTTTGCTTAATATCAGAGGTATGGTTACAAAGACTGACAACACCTCTGTACGCAGCTGTTAACACAGGATCTAGGAATCACAAAAGGTGATGTCACAGATGACCCTGCAGCCCCTGAATTCAGAAGAATTTTTTATATCGTCAATGTCTGTTCATTGCAGCAAATGTAAGTGCGCATTTCCTGAAGAAAAAAAAAACAAAAAAAAAAACAGGATGTTTGAGTCTAAAATGACCCAGCGTCCAGTGTATAAATTTCTCATTTTCATTTTTAATAAAGATTGTGATATGGTAAAATATTTATTGTCAAACATTATAATAAAACCTTAGAAACCTGTTGTAAGCAATCATTAATTTTCTGAAGAACTATCCCATTTCAATTTTTTTTTTTAATCAAATTTATGTCATAGCGGTGTACCCAGTCAGCTCCAGTGGCGCAATCGGTCAGCGCGCGGTACTTATAAAGCAGTAACTGTCGAGTGATGCCGAGGTTGTGAGTTCGACCCTCACCTGGAGCATTCTATTCTTGCCTTCGTTTTGTATTTTTTACTACTGAAGTCGTTGAATCGGTTCATGATCTAGTGTCAAGATTAAGAGAGAAATTTCAACGAGATATTTGTTGTTTAAATTTTTGTATTTTTTTAAATTGCCGCAGGTTGGACAAGTCTATTGAGTCCCACCGTAATCTGGTGTCATAATTGAAAGGGAAATGTGGAAGATATCTATTTAGTTTTTCAGGCTTCTGGCAGTCCAATAAACTTTCCATCATCGGCATTGATAACGTACAGTGACCCGACAAAGTTAGCCCTGGCTCTCTTCTAAAATAAAGATGCATGTGCATTCGGACGGTTTGTTTCAATTTGGAGTTCAAACGTACAAGTCGTCCTTGATAACTCAATCAAAAGTGAGTGATTCACTCTTGTGGTAACCAAAGAAAGTCTGGATTTTTAAGCTACTCCATCAAGCCCCAGTGGCCTAATGGATAAGGCACTGGCCTCCTAAGCCAGGGATTGTGGGTTCAAGTCCCATCTGGGGTGCTTGTTGATTTCCCTTTCCAACAGTTTCTCATGGAAGGTTGATGGTGCAGGTGTAAACTGTTCTCCTTGTGTTGTTTCTTTGTAAATTAGTTCTTGCAAACCTCTACCCTTTACAACGATCCTTTCCATGTACTGAGAGAAGTGTTAACACGCAATTGTGTGGGGCCGACAAACATAGCATCTTAATTGTTTGCATCGTCATTTATGACCCAAATAACAAAGAGTATCTTTTCTAAGATATGGATATGCTTTCAACCACACAATATTGGCAAATATCAAAATCAAAAATTATAATTGAAAAATGTAAACGGTTTTTGAAACATTTTGGACAACGTTCTTTTTTTCATATCATGTTCTTTCTTACAAAACAAAATGAGTAATCTTTCAATTTTCACCCTGGCCACTGGGAATATTTTGGACTCAAACATCCTGTCGTTCTAGAGCAGTTTTGCTTAATATCAGAGGTATGGTTACAAAGACTGACAACACCTCTGTACGCAGCTGTTAACACAGGATCTAGGAATCACAAAAGGTGATGTCACAGATGACCCTGCAGCCCCTGAATTCAGAAGAATTTTTTATATCGTCAATGTCTGTTCATTGCAGCAAATGTAAGTGCGCATTTCCTGAAGAGAAAAAAAACAAAAAAAAAAACAGGATGTTTGAGTCTAAAATGACCCAGCGTCCAGTGTATAAATTTCTCATTTTCATTTTTAATAAAGATTGTGATATGGTAAAATATTTATTGTCAAACATTATAATAAAACCTTAGAAACCTGTTGTAAGCAATCATTAATTTTCTGAAGAACTATCCCATTTCAATTTTTTTTTTTAATCAAATTTATGTCATAGCGGTGTACCCAGTCAGCTCCAGTGGCGCAATCGGTCAGCGCGCGGTACTTATAAAGCAGTAACTGTCGAGTGATGCCGAGGTTGTGAGTTCGACCCTCACCTGGAGCATTCTATTCTTGCCTTCGTTTTGTATTTTTTACTACTGAAGTCGTTGAATCGGTTCATGATCTAGTGTCAAGATTAAGAGAGAAATTTCAACGAGATATTTGTTGTTTAAATTTTTGTATTTTTTTAAATTGCCGCAGGTTGGACAAGTCTATTGAGTCCCACCGTAATCTGGTGTCATAATTGAAAGGGAAATGTGGAAGATATCTATTTAGTTTTTCAGGCTTCTGGCAGTCCAATAAACTTTCCATCATCGGCATTGATAACGTACAGTGACCCGACAAAGTTAGCCCTGGCTCTCTTCTAAAATAAAGATGCATGTGCATTCGGACGGTTTGTTTCAATTTGGAGTTCAAACGTACAAGATCGTCCTTGATAACTCAATGAAAAGTGAGTGATTCACTCTTGTGGTAACCAAAGAAAGTCTGGATTTTTAAGCTACTCCATCAAGCCCCAGTGGCCTAATGGATAAGGCACTGGCCTCCTAAGCCAGGGATTGTGGGTTCAAGTCCCATCTGGGGTGCTTGTTGATTTCCCTTTCCAACAGTTTCTCATGGAAGGTTGATGGTGCAGGTGTAAACTGTTCTCCTTGTGTTGTTTCTTTGTAAATTAGTTCTTGCAAACCTCTACCCTTTACAACGATCCTTTCCATGTACTGAGAGAAGTGTTAACACGCAATTGTGTGGGGCCGACAAACATAGCATCTTAATTGTTTGCATCGTCATTTATGACCCAAATAACAAAGAGTATCTTTTCTAAGATATGGATATGCTTTCAACCACACAATATTGGCAAATATCAAAATCAAAAATTATAATTGAAAAATGTAAACGGTTTTTGAAACATTTTGGACAACGTTCTTTTTTTCATATCATGTTCTTTCTTACAAAACAAAATGAGTAATCTTTCAATTTTCACCCTGGCCACTGGGAATATTTTGGACTCAAACATCCTGTCGTTCTAGAGCAGTTTTGCTTAATATCAGAGGTATGGTTACAAAGACTGACAACACCTCTGTACGCAGCTGTTAACACAGGATCTAGGAATCACAAAAGGTGATGTCACAGATGACCCTGCAGCCCCTGAATTCAGAAGAATTTTTTATATCGTCAATGTCTGTTCATTGCAGCAAATGTAAGTGCGCATTTCCTGAAGAGAAAAAAAACAAAAAAAAAAACAGGATGTTTGAGTCTAAAATGACCCAGCGTCCAGTGTATAAATTTCTCATTTTCATTTTTAATAAAGATTGTGATATGGTAAAATATTTATTGTCAAACATTATAATAAAACCTTAGAAACCTGTTGTAAGCAATCATTAATTTTCTGAAGAACTATCCCATTTCAATTTTTTTTTTTAATCAAATTTATGTCATAGCGGTGTACCCAGTCAGCTCCAGTGGCGCAATCGGTCAGCGCGCGGTACTTATAAAGCAGTAACTGTCGAGTGATGCCGAGGTTGTGAGTTCGACCCTCACCTGGAGCATTCTATTCTTGCCTTCGTTTTGTATTTTTTACTACTGAAGTCGTTGAATCGGTTCATGATCTAGTGTCAAGATTAAGAGAGAAATTTCAACGAGATATTTGTTGTTTAAATTTTTGTATTTTTTTAAATTGCCGCAGGTTGGACAAGTCTATTGAGTCCCACCGTAATCTGGTGTCATAATTGAAAGGGAAATGTGGAAGATATCTATTTAGTTTTTCAGGCTTCTGGCAGTCCAATAAACTTTCCATCATCGGCATTGATAACGTACAGTGACCCGACAAAGTTAGCCCTGGCTCTCTTCTAAAATAAAGATGCATGTGCATTCGGACGGTTTGTTTCAATTTGGAGTTCAAACGTACAAGATCGTCCTTGATAACTCAATGAAAAGTGAGTGATTCACTCTTGTGGTAACCAAAGAAAGTCTGGATTTTTAAGCTACTCCATCAAGCCCCAGTGGCCTAATGGATAAGGCACTGGCCTCCTAAGCCAGGGATTGTGGGTTCAAGTCCCATCTGGGGTGCTTGTTGATTTCCCTTTCCAACAGTTTCTCATGGAAGGTTGATGGTGCAGGTGTAAACTGTTCTCCTTGTGTTGTTTCTTTGTAAATTAGTTCTTGCAAACCTCTACCCTTTACAACGATCCTTTCCATGTACTGAGAGAAGTGTTAACACGCAATTGTGTGGGGCCGACAAACATAGCATCTTAATTGTTTGCATCGTCATTTATGACCCAAATAACAAAGAGTATCTTTTCTAAGATATGGATATGCTTTCAACCACACAATATTGGCAAATATCAAAATCAAAAATTATAATTGAAAAATGTAAACGGTTTTTGAAACATTTTGGACAACGTTCTATTTTTCATATCATGTTCTTTCTTACAAAACAAAATGAGTAATCTTTCAATTTTCACCCTGGCCACTGGGAATATTTTGGACTCAAACATCCTGTCGTTCTAGAGCAGTTTTGCTTAATATCAGAGGTATGGTTACAAAGACTGACAACACCTCTGTACGCAGCTGTTAACACAGGATCTAGGAATCACAAAAGGTGATGTCACAGATGACCCTGCAGCCCCTGAATTCAGAAGAATTTTTTATATCGTCAATGTCTGTTCATTGCAGCAAATGTAAGTGCGCATTTCCTGAAGAGAAAAAAAACAAAAAAAAAAACAGGATGTTTGAGTCTAAAATGACCCAGCGTCCAGTGTATAAATTTCTCATTTTCATTTTTAATAAAGATTGTGATATGGTAAAATATTTATTGTCAAACATTATAATAAAACCTTAGAAACCTGTTGTAAGCAATCATTAATTTTCTGAAGAACTATCCCATTTCAATTTTTTTTTTTAATCAAATTTATGTCATAGCGGTGTACCCAGTCAGCTCCAGTGGCGCAATCGGTCAGCGCGCGGTACTTATAAAGCAGTAACTGTCGAGTGATGCCGAGGTTGTGAGTTCGACCCTCACCTGGAGCATTCTATTCTTGCCTTCGTTTTGTATTTTTTACTACTGAAGTCGTTGAATCGGTTCATGATCTAGTGTCAAGATTAAGAGAGAAATTTCAACGAGATATTTGTTGTTTAAATTTTTGTATTTTTTTAAATTGCCGCAGGTTGGACAAGTCTATTGAGTCCCACCGTAATCTGGTGTCATAATTGAAAGGGAAATGTGGAAGATATCTATTTAGTTTTTCAGGCTTCTGGCAGTCCAATAAACTTTCCATCATCGGCATTGATAACGTACAGTGACCCGACAAAGTTAGCCCTGGCTCTCTTCTAAAATAAAGATGCATGTGCATTCGGACGGTTTGTTTCAATTTGGAGTTCAAACGTACAAGATCGTCCTTGATAACTCAATGAAAAGTGAGTGATTCACTCTTGTGGTAACCAAAGAAAGTCTGGATTTTTAAGCTACTCCATCAAGCCCCAGTGGCCTAATGGATAAGGCACTGGCCTCCTAAGCCAGGGATTGTGGGTTCAAGTCCCATCTGGGGTGCTTGTTGATTTCCCTTTCCAACAGTTTCTCATGGAAGGTTGATGGTGCAGGTGTAAACTGTTCTCCTTGTGTTGTTTCTTTGTAAATTAGTTCTTGCAAACCTCTACCCTTTACAACGATCCTTTCCATGTACTGAGAGAAGTGTTAACACGCAATTGTGTGGGGCCGACAAACATAGCATCTTAATTGTTTGCATCGTCATTTATGACCCAAATAACAAAGAGTATCTTTTCTAAGATATGGATATGCTTTCAACCACACAATATTGGCAAATATCAAAATCAAAAATTATAATTGAAAAATGTAAACGGTTTTTGAAACATTTTGGACAACGTTCTTTTTTTCATATCATGTTCTTTCTTACAAAACAAAATGAGTAATCTTTCAATTTTCACCCTGGCCACTGGGAATATTTTGGACTCAAACATCCTGTCGTTCTAGAGCAGTTTTGCTTAATATCAGAGGTATGGTTACAAAGACTGACAACACCTCTTTACGCAGCTGTTAACACAGGATCTAGGAATCACAAAAGGTGATGTCACAGATGACCCTGCAGCCCCTGAATTCAGAAGAATTTTTTATATCGTCAATATCTGTTCATTGCAGCAAATGTAAGTGCGCATTTCCTGAAGAAAAAAAACAAAAAAAAAAAAAACAGGATGTTTGAGTCTAAAATGACCCAGCGTCCAGTGTATAAATTTCTCATTTTCATTTTTAATAAAGATTGTGATATGGTAAAATATATATTGTCAAACATTATAATAAAACCTTAGAAACCTGTTGTAAGCAATCATTAATTTTCTGAAGAACTATCCCATTTCAATTTTTTTTTTTTATCAAATTTATGTCATAGCGGTGTACCCAGTCAGCTCCAGTGGCGCAATCGGTCAGCGCGCGGTGCTTATAAAGCAGTAACTGTCGAGTGATGCCGAGGTTGTGAGTTCGACCCTCACCTGGATCATTCTATTCTTGCCTTCGTTTTGTATTTTTTACTACTGAAGTCGTTGAATCGGTTCATGATCTAGTGTCAAGATTAAGAGAGAAATTTCAACGAGATATTTGTTGTTTAAATTTTTGTATTTTTTTAAATTGCCGCAGGTTGGACAAGTCTATTGAGTCCCACCGTAATCTGGTGTCATAATTGAAAGGGAAATGTGGAAGATATCTATTTAGTTTTTCAGGCTTCTGGCAGTCCAATAAACTTTCCATCATCGGCATTGATAACGTACAGTGACCCGACAAAGTTAGCCCTGGCTCTCTTCTAAAATAAAGATGCATGTGCATTCGGACGGTTTGTTTCAATTTGGAGTTCAAACGTACAAGATCGTCCTTGATAACTCAATCAAAAGTGAGTGATTCACTCTTGTGGTAACCAAAGAAAGTCTGGATTTTTAAGCTACTCCATCAAGCCCCAGTGGCCTAATGGATAAGGCACTGGCCTCCTAAGCCAGGGATTGTGGGTTCAAGTCCCATCTGGGGTGCTTGTTGATTTCCCTTTCCAACAGTTTCTCATGGAAGGTTGATGGTGCAGGTGTAAACTGTTCTCCTTGTGTTGTTTCTTTGTAAATTAGTTCTTGCAAACCTCTACCCTTTACAACGATCCTTTCCATGTACTGAGAGAAGTGTTAACACGCAATTGTGTGGGGCCGACAAACATAGCATCTTAATTGTTTGCATCGTCATTTATGACCCAAATAACAAAGAGTATCTTTTCTAAGATATGGATATGCTTTCAACCACACAATATTGGCAAATATCAAAATCAAAAATTATAATTGAAAAATGTAAACGGTTTTTGAAACATTTTGGACAACGTTCTTTTTTTCATATCATGTTCTTTCTTACAAAACAAAATGAGTAATCTTTCAATTTTCACCCTGGCCACTGGGAATATTTTGGACTCAAACATCCTGTCGTTCTAGAGCAGTTTTGCTTAATATCAGAGGTATGGTTACAAAGACTGACAACACCTCTGTACGCAGCTGTTAACACAGGATCTAGGAATCACAAAAGGTGATGTCACAGATGACCCTGCAGCCCCTGAATTCAGAAGAATTTTTTATATCGTCAATGTCTGTTCATTGCAGCAAATGTAAGTGCGCATTTCCTGAAGAAAAAAAAAACAAAAAAAAAAAACAGGATGTTTGAGTCTAAAATGACCCAGCGTCCAGTGTATAAATTTCTCATTTTCATTTTTAATAAAGATTGTGATATGGTAATATATTTATTGTCAAACATTATAATAAAACCTTAGAAACCTGTTGTAAGCAATCATTAATTTTCTGAAGAACTATCCCATTTCAATTTTTTTTTTTAATCAAATTTATGTCATAGCGGTGTACCCAGTCAGCTCCAGTGGCGCAATCGGTCAGCGTGCGGTACTTATAAAGCAGTAACTGTCGAGTGATGCCGAGGTTGTGAGTTCGACCCTCACCTGGATCATTCTATTCTTGCCTTCGTTTTGTATTTTTTACTACTGAAGTCGTTGAATCGGTTCATGATCTAGTGTCAAGATTAAGAGAGAAATTTCAACGAGATATTTGTTGTTTAAATTTTTGTATTTTTTTAAATTGCCGCAGGTTGGACAAGTCTATTGAGTCCCACCGTAATCTGGTGTCATAATTGAAAGGGAAATGTGGAAGATATCTATTTAGTTTTTCAGGCTTCTGGCAGTCCAATAAACTTTCCATCATCGGCATTGATAACGTACAGTGACCCGACAAAGTTAGCCCTGGCTCTCTTCTAAAATAAAGATGCATGTGCATTCGGACGGTTTGTTTCAATTTGGAGTTCAAACGTACAAGATCGTCCTTGATAACTCAATCAAAAGTGAGTGATTCACTCTTGTGGTAACCAAAGAAAGTCTGGATTTTTAAGCTACTCCATCAAGCCCCAGTGGCCTAATGGATAAGGCACTGACCTCCTAAGCTAGGTGATGGTGGGTTCAAGTCCCATCTGGGGTGCTTGTTGATTTCCCTTTCCAACAGTTTCTCATGGAAGGTTGATGGTGCAGGTGTAAACTTTTCTCCTTGTGTTGTTTCTTTGTAAATTAGTTCTTGCAAACCTCTACCCTTTACAACGATCCTTTCCATGTACTGAGAGAAGTGTTAACACGCAATTGTGTGGGGCCGACAAACATAGCATCTTAATTGTTTGCATCGTCATTTATGACCCAAATAACAAAGAGTATCTTTTCTAAGATATGGATATGCTTTCAACCACACAATATTGGCAAATATCAAAATCAAAAATTATAATTGAAAAATGTAAACGGTTTTTGAAACATTTTGGACAACGTTCTTTTTTTCATATCATGTTCTTTCTTACAAAACAAAATGAGTAATCTTTCAATTTTCACCCTGGCCACTGGGAATATTTTGGACTCAAACATCCTGTCGTTCTAGAGCAGTTTTGCTTAATATCAGAGGTATGGTTACAAAGACTGACAACACCTCTGTACGCAGCTGTTAACACAGGATCTAGGAATCACAAAAGGTGATGTCACAGATGACCCTGCAGCCCCTGAATTCAGAAGAATTTTTTATATCGTCAATGTCTGTTCATTGCAGCAAATGTAAGTGCGCATTTCCTGAAGAAAAAAAAAACAAAAAAAAAAAACAGGATGTTTGAGTCTAAAATGACCCAGCGTCCAGTGTATAAATTTCTCATTTTCATTTTTAATAAAGATTGTGATATGGTAAAATATTTATTGTCAAACATTATAATAAAACCTTAGAAACCTGTTGTAAGCAATCATTAATTTTCTGAAGAACTATCCCATTTCAATTTTTTTTTTTAATCAAATTTATGTCATAGCGGTGTACCCAGTCAGCTCCAGTGGCGCAATCGGTCAGCGCGCGGTACTTATAAAGCAGTAACTGTCGAGTGATGCCGAGGTTGTGAGTTTGACCCTCACCTGGAGCATTCTATTCTTGCCTTCGTTTTGTATTTTTTACTACTGAAGTCGTTGAATCGGTTCATGATCTAGTGTCAAGATTAAGAGAGAAATTTCAACGAGATATTTGTTGTTTAAATTTTTGTATTTTTTTAAATTGCCGCAGGTTGGACAAGTCTATTGAGTCCCACCGTAATCTGGTGTCATAATTGAAAGGGAAATGTGGAAGGTATCTATTTAGTTTTTCAGGCTTCTGGCAGTCCAATAAACTTTCCATCATCGGCATTGATAACTTATGTACAGTGACCCGACAAAGTTAGCCCTGGCTCTCTTCTAAAATAAAGATGCATGTGCATTCGGACGGTTTGTTTCAATTTGGAGTTCAAACGTACAAGATCGTCCTTGATAACTCAATCAAAAGTGAGTGATTCACTCTTGTGGTAACCAAAGAAAGTCTGGATTTTTAAGCTACTCCATCAAGCCCCAGTGGCCTAATGGATAAGGCACTGGCCTCCTAAGCCAGGGATTGTGGGTTCAAGTCCCATCTGGGGTGCTTGTTGATTTCCCTTTCCAACAGTTTCTCATGGAAGGTTCATGGTGCAGGTGTAAACTGTTCTCCTTGTGTTGTTTCTTTGTAAATTAGTTCTTGCAAACCTCTACCCTTTACAACGATCCTTTCCATGTACTGAGAGAAGTGTTAACACGCAATTGTGTGGGGCCGACAAACATAGCATCTTAATTGTTTGCATCGTCATTTATGACCCAAATAACAAAGAGTATCTTTTCTAAGATATGGATATGCTTTCAACCACACAATATTGGCAAATATCAAAATCAAAAATTATAATTGAAAAATGTAAACGGTTTTTGAAACATTTTGGACAACGTTCTTTTTTTCATATCATGTTCTTTCTTACAAAACAAAATGAGTAATCTTTCAATTTTCACCCTGGCCACTGGGAATATTTTGGACTCAAACATCCTGTCGTTCTAGAGCAGTTTTGCTTAATATCAGAGGTATGGTTACAAAGACTGACAACACCTCTGTACGCAGCTGTTAACACAGGATCTAGGAATCACAAAAGGTGATGTCACAGATGACCCTGCAGCCCCTGAATTCAGAAGAATTTTTTATATCGTCAATGTCTGTTCATTGCAGCAAATGTAAGTGCGCATTTCCTGAAGAAAAAAAAAACAAAAAAAAGAACAGGATGTTTGAGTCTAAAATGACCCAGCGTCCAGTGTATAAATTTCTCATTTTCATTTTTAATAAAGATTGTGATATGGTAAAATATTTATTGTCAAACATTATAATAAAACCTTAGAAACCTGTTGTAAGCAATCATTAATTTTCTGAAGAACTATCCCATTTCAATTTTTTTTTTTAATCAAATTTATGTCATAGCGGTGTACCCAGTCAGCTCCAGTGGCGCAATCGGTCAGCGCGCGGTACTTATAAAGCAGTAACTGTCGAGTGATGCCGAGGTTGTGAGTTCGACCCTCACCTGGAGCATTCTATTCTTGCCTTCGTTTTGTATTTTTTACTACTGAAGTCGTTGAATCGGTTCATGATCTAGTGTCAAGATTAAGAGAGAAATTTCAACGAGATATTTGTTGTTTAAATTTTTGTATTTTTTTAAATTGCCGCAGGTTGGACAAGTCTATTGAGTCCCACCGTAATCTGGTGTCATAATTGAAAGGGAAATGTGGAAGGTATCTATTTAGTTTTTCAGGCTTCTGGCAGTCCAATAAACTTTCCATCATCGGCATTGATAACTTATGTACAGTGACCCGACAAAGTTAGCCCTGGCTCTCTTCTAAAATAAAGATGCATGTGCATTCGGACGGTTTGTTTCAATTTGGAGTTCAAACGTACAAGATCGTCCTTGATAACTCAATCAAAAGTGAGTGATTCACTCTTGTGGTAACCAAAGAAAGTCTGGATTTTAAAGCTACTCCATCAAGCCCCAGTGGCCTAATGGATAAGGCACTGGCCTCCTAAGCCAGGGATTGTGGGTTCAAGTCCCATCTGGGGTGCTTGTTGATTTCCCTTTCCAACAGTTTCTCATGGAAGGTTGATGGTGCAGGTGTAAACTGTTCTCCTTGTGTTGTTTCTTTGTAAATAAGTTCTTGCAAACCTCTACCCTTTACAACGATCCTTTCCATGTACTGAGAGAAGTGTTAACACTAGTGTTGAGCATTCCGATGCTGCAAGTATCGGGTATCGGCCGATACTTGCTGTATCGGAATTTCCGATACCGAGATCCGATATTTTTGTAATATCGGATATCGGTATCGAAACAACATTAATGTAAAAAGGTGTAAAAGAAAGAATTAAAATAAAAAAAATCGCTATACTCACCTGTCCGACGCAGCCGGGACCTCGGCGATTGTAAGCGGCAGCGTTGTTTCTTTAAAATTCGCGCTTTTACTTGCTTACGTGAATTCCCGGCTTCTGATTGGTCAGGGCGGCCATGTTGCCGGGACTCGGACCAATCACAGCAAGCCGTGACGAAATTACGTCACGGCTTGCTGTGATTGGTCCGCGTCCCGGCAACATGGCCGCCATTAACCAATCACAAGCCGTGACGTCACGGGAGGCTGGACACGCGCTTATTTTGAAAAGCGCGCGTGTCCAGCCTCCCGTGACGTCACGGCTTGTGATTGGTCACGGCGCCATATTGCCGGGATGCGGACCAATCACAGCAAGCCGTGACGAAATTACGTCACGGCTTGCTGTGATTGGTCCGCGTCCCAGGAACATGGCCGCCATTAACCAATCACAAGCCGTGACGTCACGGGAGGCTGGACACGCGCTTATTTTGAAAAGCGCGCGTGTCCAGCCTCCCGTGACGTCACGGCTTGTGATTGGTCACGGCGCCATATTGCCGGGACGCGGACCAATCACAGCAAGCCGTGACGTAATTTCGTCACGGCTTGCTGTGATTGGTCCGAGTCCCGGCAACATGGCCGCCCTGACCAATCAGAAGCCGGGAATTCACGTAAGCAAGTAAAAGCGCGAATTTTAAAGAAACAACGCTGCCGCTTACAATCGCCGAGGTCCCGGCTGCGTCGGACAGGTGAGTATAGCGATATTTTTTATTTTAATTCTTTATTTTACACATTTATATGGTTCCCAGGGCCTGAAGGAGAGTTTCCTCTCCTTCAGACCCTGGGAACCATCAGGAATACCGTCCGATACCTGAGTCCCATTGACTTGTATTGGTATCGGGTATCGGTATCGGATTGGATCCGATATTTTGCCGGTATCGGCCGATACTTTCCGATACCGATACTTTCAAGTATCGGACGGTATCGCTCAACACTAGTTAACACGCAATTGTGTGGGGCCGACAAACATAGCATCTTAATTATTTGCATCGTCATTTATGACCCAAATAACAAAGAGTATCTTTTCTAAGATATGGATATGCTTTCAACCACACAATATTGGCAAATATCAAAATCAAAAATTATAATTGAAAAATGTAAACGGTTTTTGAAACATTTTGGACAACGTTCTTTTTTTCATATCATGTTCTTTCTTACAAAACAAAAT
This sequence comes from Ranitomeya variabilis, assembly GCF_051348905.1. NCBI lineage: Eukaryota > Metazoa > Chordata > Amphibia > Anura > Dendrobatidae > Ranitomeya > Ranitomeya variabilis. Next base: position 89,440,120 of record NC_135236.1, read on the forward strand.
GAGTAATCTTTCAATTTTCACCCTGGCCACTGGGAATATTTTGGACTCAAACATCCTGTCGTTCTAGAGCAGTTTTGCTTAATATCAGAGGTATGGTTACAAAGACTGACAACACCTCTGTACGCAGCTGTTAACACAGGATCTAGGAATCACAAAAGGTGATGTCACAGATGACCCTGCAGCCCCTGAATTCAGAAGAATTTTTTATATCGTCAATGTCTGTTCATTGCAGCAAATGTAAGTGCGCATTTCCTGAAGAAAAAAAAAACAAAAAAAAAAAACAGGATGTTTGAGTCTAAAATGACCCAGCGTCCAGTGTATAAATTTCTCATTTTCATTTTTAATAAAGATTGTGATATGGTAAAATATTTATTGTCAAACATTATAATAAAACCTTAGAAACCTGTTGTAAGCAATCATTAATTTTCTGAAGAACTATCCCATTTCAATTTTTTTTTTTAATCAAATTTATGTCATAGCGGTGTACCCAGTCAGCTCCAGTGGCGCAATCGGTCAGCGTGCGGTACTTATAAAGCAGTAACTGTCGAGTGATGCCGAGGTTGTGAGTTCGACCCTCACCTGGATCATTCTATTCTTGCCTTCGTTTTGTATTTTTTACTACTGAAGTCGTTGAATCGGTTCATGATCTAGTGTCAAGATTAAGAGAGAAATTTCAACGAGATATTTGTTGTTTAAATTTTTGTATTTTTTTAAATTGCCGCAGGTTGGACAAGTCTATTGAGTCCCACCGTAATCTGGTGTCATAATTGAAAGGGAAATGTGGAAGATATCTATTTAGTTTTTCAGGCTTCTGGCAGTCCAATAAACTTTCCATCATCGGCATTAATAACGTACAGTGACCCGACAAAGTTAGCCCTGGCTCTCTTCTAAAATAAAGATGCATGTGCATTCGGACGGTTTGTTTCAATTTGGAGTTCAAAAGTACAAGATCGTTCTTGATAACTCAATCAAAAGTGAGTGATTCACTCTTGTGGTAACCAAAGAAAGTCTGGATTTTTAAGCTACTCCATCAAGCCCCAGTGGCCTAATGGATAAGGCACTGGCCTCCTAAGCCAGGGATTGTGGGTTCAAGTCCCATCTGGGGTGCTTGTTGATTTCCCTTTCCAACAGTTTCTCATGGAAGGTTGATGGTGCAGGTGTAAACTGTTCTCCTTGTGTTGTTTCTTTGTAAATTAGTTCTTGCAAACCTCTACCCTTTACAACGATCCTTTCCATGTACTGAGAGAAGTGTTAACATGCAATTGTGTGGGGCCGACAAACATAGCATCTTAATTGTTTGCATCGTCATTTATGACCCAAATAACAAAGAGTATCTTTTCTAAGATATGGATATGCTTTCAACCACACAATATTGGCAAATATCAAAATCAAAAATTATAATTGAAAAATGTAAACGGTTTTTGAAACATTTTGGACAACGTTCTTTTTTTCATATCATGTTCTTTCTTACAAAACAAAATGAGTAATCTTTCAATTTTCACCCTGGCCACTGGGAATATTTTGGACTCAAACATCCTGTCGTTCTAGAGCAGTTTTGCTTAATATCAGAGGTATGGTTACAAAGACTGACAACACCTCTGTACGCAGCTGTTAACACAGGATCTAGGAATCACAAAAGGTGATGTCACAGATGACCCTGCAGCCCCTGAATTCAGAAGAATTTTTTATATCGTCAATGTCTGTTCATTGCAGCAAATGTAAGTGCGCATTTCCTGAAGAAAAAAAAAACAAAAAAAAAAAACAGGATGTTTGAGTCTAAAATGACCCAGCGTCCAGTGTATAAATTTCTCATTTTCATTTTTAATAAAGATTGTGATATGGTAAAATATTTATTGTCAAACATTATAATAAAACCTTAGAAACCTGTTGTAAGCAATCATTAATTTTCTGAAGAACTATCCCATTTCAATTTTTTTTTTTAATCAAATTTATGTCATAGCGGTGTACCCAGTCAGCTCCAGTGGCGCAATCGGTCAGCGCGCGGTACTTATAAAGCAGTAACTGTCGAGTGATGCCAAGGTTGTGAGTTCGACCCTCACCTGGAGCATTCTATTCTTGCCTTCGTTTTGTATTTTTTACTACTGAAGTCGTTGAATCGGTTCATGATCTAGTGTCAAGATTAAGAGAGAAATTTCAACGAGATATTTGTTGTTTAAATTTTTGTATTTTTTTAAATTGCCGCAGGTTGGACAAGTCTATTGAGTCCCACCGTAATCTGGTGTCATAATTGAAAGGGAAATGTGGAAGGTATCTATTTAGTTTTTCAGGCTTCTGGCAGTCCAATAAACTTTCCATCATCGGCATTGATAACTTATGTACAGTGACCCGACAAAGTTAGCCCTGGCTCTCTTCTAAAATAAAGATGCATGTGCATTCGGACGGTTTGTTTCAATTTGGAGTTCAAACGTACAAGATCGTCCTTGATAACTCAATCAAAAGTGAGTGATTCACTCTTGTGGTAACCAAAGAAAGTCTGGATTTTTAAGCTACTCCATCAAGCCCCAGTGGCCTAATGGATAAGGCACTGGCCTCCTAAGCCAGGGATTGTGGGTTCAAGTCCCATCTGGGGTGCTTGTTGATTTCCCTTTCCAACAGTTTCTCATGGAAGGTTGATGGTGCAGGTGTAAACTGTTCTCCTTGTGTTGTTTCTTTGTAAATTAGTTCTTGCAAACCTCTACCCTTTACAACGATCCTTTCCATGTACTGAGAGAAGTGTTAACACGCAATTGTGTGGGGCCGACAAACATAGCATCTTAATTGTTTGCATCGTCATTTATGACCCAAATAACAAAGAGTATCTTTTCTAAGATATGGATATGCTTTCAACCACACAATATTGGCAAATATCAAAATCAAAAATTATAATTGAAAAATGTAAACGGTTTTTGAAACATTTTGGACAACGTTCTTTTTTTCATATCATGTTCTTTCTTACAAAACAAAATGAGTAATCTTTCAATTTTCACCCTGGCCACTGGGAATATTTTGGACTCAAACATCCTGTCGTTCTAGAGCAGTTTTGCTTAATATCAGAGGTATGGTTACAAAGACTGACAACACCTCTGTACGCAGCTGTTAACACAGGATCTAGGAATCACAAAAGGTGATGTCACAGATGACCCTGCAGCCCCTGAATTCAGAAGAATTTTTTATATCGTCAATGTCTGTTCATTGCAGCAAATGTAAGTGCGCATTTCCTGAAGAAAAAAAAAACAAAAAAAAGAACAGGATGTTTGAGTCTAAAATGACCCAGCGTCCAGTGTATAAATTTCTCATTTTCATTTTTAATAAAGATTGTGATATGGTAAAATATTTATTGTCAAACATTATAATAAAACCTTAGAAACCTGTTGTAAGCAATCATTAATTTTCTGAAGAACTATCCCATTTCAATTTTTTTTTTTAATCAAATTTATGTCATAGCGGTGTACCCAGTCAGCTCCAGTGGCGCAATCGGTCAGCGCGCGGTACTTATAAAGCAGTAACTGTCGAGTGATGCCGAGGTTGTGAGTTCGACCCTCACCTGGAGCATTCTATTCTTGCCTTCGTTTTGTATTTTTTACTACTGAAGTCGTTGAATCGGTTCATGATCTAGTGTCAAGATTAAGAGAGAAATTTCAACGAGATATTTGTTGTTTAAATTTTTGTATTTTTTTAAATTGCCGCAGGTTGGACAAGTCTATTGAGTCCCACCGTAATCTGGTGTCATAATTGAAAGGGAAATGTGGAAGATATCTATTTAGTTTTTCAGGCTTCTGGCAGTCCAATAAACTTTCCATCATCGGCATTGATAACGTACAGTGACCCGACAAAGTTAGCCCTGGCTCTCTTCTAAAATAAAGATGCATGTGCATTCGGACGGTTTGTTTCAATTTGGAGTTCAAACGTACAAGATCGTCCTTGATAACTCAATCAAAAGTGAGTGATTCACTCTTGTGGTAACCAAAGAAAGTCTGGATTTTTAAGCTACTCCATCAACCCCAGTGGCCTAATGGATAAGGCACTGGCCTCCTAAGCCAGGGATTGTGGGTTCAAGTCCCATCTGGGGTGCTTGTTGATTTCCCTTTCCAACAGTTTCTCATGGAAGGTTGATGGTGCAGGTGTAAACTGTTCTCCTTGTGTTGTTTCTTTGTAAATTAGTTCTTGCAAACCTCTACCCTTTACAACGATCCTTTCCATGTACTGAGAGAAGTGTTAACACGCAATTGTGTGGGGCCGACAAACATAGCATCTTAATTGTTTGCATCGTCATTTATGACCCAAATAACAAAGAGTATCTTTTCTAAGATATGGATATGCTTTCAACCACACAATATTGGCAAATATCAAAATCAAAAATTATAATTGAAAAATGTAAACGGTTTTTGAAACATTTTGGACAACGTTCTTTTTTTCATATCATGTTCTTTCTTACAAAACAAAATGAGTAATCTTTCAATTTTCACCCTGGCCACTGGGAATATTTTGGACTCAAACATCCTGTCGTTCTAGAGCAGTTTTGCTTAATATCAGAGGTATGGTTACAAAGACTGACAACACCTCTGTACGCAGCTGTTAACACAGGATCTAGGAATCACAAAAGGTGATGTCACAGATGACCCTGCAGCCCCTGAATTCAGAAGAATTTTTTATATTGTCAATGTCTGTTCATTGCAGCAAATGTAAGTGCGCATTTCCTGAAGAAAAAAAAAACAAAACAAAAAACAGGATGTTTGAGTCTAAAATGACCCAGCGTCCAGTGTATAAATTTCTCATTTTCATTTTTAATAAAGATTGTGATATGGTAAAATATTTATTGTCAAACATTATAATAAAACCTTAGAAACCTGTTGTAAGCAATCATTAATTTTCTGAAGAACTATCCCATTTCAATTTTTTTTTTTAATCAAATTTATGTCATAGCGGTGTACCCAGTCAGCTCCAGTGGCGCAATCGGTCAGCGCGCGGTACTTATAAAGCAGTAACTGTCGAGTGATGCCGAGGTTGTGAGTTCGACCCTCACCTGGAGCATTCTATTCTTGCCTTCGTTTTGTATTTTTTACTACTGAAGTCGTTGAATCGGTTCATGATCTAGTGTCAAGATTAAGAGAGAAATTTCAACGAGATATTTGTTGTTTAAATTTTTGTATTTTTTTAAATTGCCGCAGGTTGGACAAGTCTATTGAGTCCCACCGTAATCTGGTGTCATAATTGAAAGGGAAATGTGGAAGATATCTATTTAGTTTTTCAGGCTTCTGGCAGTCCAATAAACTTTCCATCATCGGCATTGATAACGTACAGTGACCCGACAAAGTTAGCCCTGGCTCTCTTCTAAAATAAAGATGCATGTGCATTCGGACGGTTTGTTTCAATTTGGAGTTCAAACGTACAAGATCGTCCTTGATAACTCAATCAAAAGTGAGTGATTCACTCTTGTGGTAACCAAAGAAAGTCTGGATTTTTAAGCTACTCCATCAAGCCCCAGTGGCCTAATGGATAAGGCACTGGCCTCCTAAGCCAGGGATTGTGGGTTCAAGTCCCATCTGGGGTGCTTGTTGATTTCCCTTTCCAACAGTTTCTCATGGAAGGTTGATGGTGCAGGTGTAAACTGTTCTCCTTTTGTTGTTTCTTTGTAAATTAGTTCTTGCAAACCTCTACCCTTTACAACGATCCTTTCCATGTACTGAGAGAAGTGTTAACATGCAATTGTGTGGGGCCGACAAACATAGCATCTTAATTGTTTGCATCGTCATTTATGACCCAAATAACAAAGAGTATCTTTTCTAAGATATGGATATGCTTTCAACCACACAATATTGGCAAATATCAAAATCAAAAATTATAATTGAAAAATGTAAACGGTTTTTGAAACATTTTGGACAACGTTCTTTTTTTCATATCATGTTCTTTCTTACAAAACAAAATGAGTAATCTTTCAATTTTCACCCTGGCCACTGGGAATATTTTGGACTCAAACATCCTGTCGTTCTAGAGCAGTTTTGCTTAATATCAGAGGTATGGTTACAAAGACTGACAACACCTCTGTACGCAGCTGTTAACACAGGATCTAGGAATCACAAAAGGTGATGTCACAGATGACCCTGCAGCCCCTGAATTCAGAAGAATTTTTTATATCGTCAATGTCTGTTCATTGCAGCAAATGTAAGTGCGCATTTCCTGAAGAAAAAAAAAACAAAAAAAAAAACAGGATGTTTGAGTCTAAAATGACCCAGCGTCCAGTGTATAAATTTCTCATTTTCATTTTTAATAAAGATTGTGATATGGTAAAATATTTATTGTCAAACATTATAATAAAACCTTAGAAACCTGTTGTAAGCAATCATTAATTTTCTGAAGAACTATCCCATTTCAATTTTTTTTTTTAATCAAATTTATGTCATAGCGGTGTACCCAGTCAGCTCCAGTGGCGCAATCGGTCAGCGCGCGGTACTTATAAAGCAGTAACTGTCGAGTGATGCCGAGGTTGTGAGTTCGACCCTCACCTGGAGCATTCTATTCTTGCCTTCGTTTTGTATTTTTTACTACTGAAGTCGTTGAATCGGTTCATGATCTAGTGTCAAGATTAAGAGAGAAATTTCAACGAGATATTTGTTGTTTAAATTTTTGTATTTTTTTAAATTGCCGCAGGTTGGACAAGTCTATTGAGTCCCACCGTAATCTGGTGTCATAATTGAAAGGGAAATGTGGAAGGTATCTATTTAGTTTTTCAGGCTTCTGGCAGTCCAATAAACTTTCCATCATCGGCATTGATAACTTATGTACAGTGACCCGACAAAGTTAGCCCTGGCTCTCTTCTAAAATAAAGATGCATGTGCATTCGGACGGTTTGTTTCAATTTGGAGTTCAAACGTACAAGATCGTCCTTGATAACTCAATCAAAAGTGAGTGATTCACTCTTGTGGTAACCAAAGAAAGTCTGGATTTTTAAGCTACTCCATCAAGCCCCAGTGGCCTAATGGATAAGGCACTGGCCTCCTAAGCCAGGGATTGTGGGTTCAAGTCCCATCTGGGGTGCTTGTTGATTTCCCTTTCCAACAGTTTCTCATGGAAGGTTGATGGTGCAGGTGTAAACTGTTCTCCTTTTGTTGTTTCTTTGTAAATTAGTTCTTGCAAACCTCTACCCTTTACAACGATCCTTTCCATGTACTGAGAGAAGTGTTAACACGCAATTGTGTGGGGCCGACAAACATAGCATCTTAATTGTTTGCATCGTCATTTATGACCCAAATAACAAAGAGTATCTTTTCTAAGATATGGATATGCTTTCAACCACACAATATTGGCAAATATCAAAATCAAAAATTATAATTGAAAAATGTAAACGGTTTTTGAAACATTTTGGACAACGTTCTTTTTTTCATATCATGTTCTTTCTTACAAAACAAAATGAGTAATCTTTCAATTTTCACCCTGGCCACTGGGAATATTTTGGACTCAAACATCCTGTCGTTCTAGAGCAGTTTTGCTTAATATCAGAGGTATGGTTACAAAGACTGACAACACCTCTGTACGCAGCTGTTAACACAGGATCTAGGAATCACAAAAGGTGATGTCACAGATGACCCTGCAGCCCCTGAATTCAGAAGAATTTTTTATATCGTCAATGTCTGTTCATTGCAGCAAATGTAAGTGCGCATTTCCTGAAGAAAAAAAAAACAAAAAAAAAAACAGGATGTTTGAGTCTAAAATGACCCAGCGTCCAGTGTATAAATTTCTCATTTTCATTTTTAATAAAGATTGTGATATGGTAAAATATTTATTGTCAAACATTATAATAAAACCTTAGAAACCTGTTGTAAGCAATCATTAATTTTCTGAAGAACTATCCCATTTCAATTTTTTTTTAATCAAATTTATGTCATAGCGGTGTACCCAGTCAGCTCCAGTGGCGCAATCGGTCAGCGCGCGGTACTTATAAAGCAGTAACTGTCGAGTGATGCCGAGGTTGTGAGTTCGACCCTCACCTGGAGCATTCTATTCTTGCCTTCGTTTTGTATTTTTTACTACTGAAGTCGTTGAATCGGTTCATGATCTAGTGTCAAGATTAAGAGAGAAATTTCAACGAGATATTTGTTGTTTAAATTTTTGTATTTTTTTAAATTGCCGCAGGTTGGACAAGTCTATTGAGTCCCACCGTAATCTGGTGTCATAATTGAAAGGGAAATGTGGAAGATATCTATTTAGTTTTTCAGGCTTCTGGCAGTCCAATAAACTTTCCATCATCGGCATTGATAACGTACAGTGACCCGACAAAGTTAGCCCTGGCTCTCTTCTAAAATAAAGATGCATGTGCATTCGGACGGTTTGTTTCAATTTGGAGTTCAAACGTACAAGATCGTCCTTGATAACTCAATCAAAAGTGAGTGATTCACTCTTGTGGTAACCAAAGAAAGTCTGGATTTTTAAGCTACTCCATCAAGCCCCAGTGGCCTAATGGATAAGGCACTGGCCTCTTAAGCCAGGGATTGTGGGTTCAAGTCCCATCTGGGGTGCTTGTTGATTTCCCTTTCCAACAGTTTCTCACGGAAGGTTGATGGTGCAGGTGTAAACTGTTCTCCTTTTGTTGTTTCTTTGTAAATTAGTTCTTGCAAACCTCTACCCTTTACAACGATCCTTTCCATGTACTGAGAGAAGTGTTAACATGCAATTGTGTGGGGCCGACAAACATAGCATCTTAATTGTTTGCATCGTCATTTATGACCCAAATAACAAAGAGTATCTTTTCTAAGATATGGATATGCTTTCAACCACACAATATTGGCAAATATCAAAATCAAAAATTATAATTGAAAAATGTAAACGGTTTTTGAAACATTTTGGACAACGTTCTTTTTTTCATATCATGTTCTTTCTTACAAAACAAAATGAGTAATCTTTCAATTTTCACCCTGGCCACTGGGAATATTTTGGACTCAAACATCCTGTCGTTCTAGAGCAGTTTTGCTTAATATCAGAGGTATGGTTACAAAGACTGACAACACCTCTGTACGCAGCTGTTAACACAGGATCTAGGAATCACAAAAGGTGATGTCACAGATGACCCTGCAGCCCCTGAATTCAGAAGAATTTTTTATATCGTCAATGTCTGTTCATTGCAGCAAATGTAAGTGCGCATTTCCTGAAGAAAAAAAAAACAAAAAAAAAAAAACAGGATGTTTGAGTCTAAAATGACCCAGCGTCCAGTGTATAAATTTCTCATTTTCATTTTTAATAAAGATTGTGATATGGTAAAATATTTATTGTCAAACATTATAATAAAACCTTAGAAACCTGTTGTAAGCAATCATTAATTTTCTGAAGAACTATCCCATTTCAATTTTTTTTTTTAATCAAATTTATGTCATAGCGGTGTACCCAGTCAGCTCCAGTGGCGCAATCGGTCAGCGCGCGGTACTTATAAAGCAGTAACTGTCGAGTGATGCCGAGGTTGTGAGTTCGACCCTCACCTGGAGCATTCTATTCTTGCCTTCGTTTTGTATTTTTTACTACTGAAGTCGTTGAATCGGTTCATGATCTAGTGTCAAGATTAAGAGAGAAATTTCAACGAGATATTTGTTGTTTAAATTTTTGTATTTTTTTAAATTGCCGCAGGTTGGACAAGTCTATTGAGTCCCACCGTAATCTGGTGTCATAATTGAAAGGGAAATGTGGAAGGTATCTATTTAGTTTTTCAGGCTTCTGGCAGTCCAATAAACTTTCCATCATCGGCATTGATAACTTATGTACAGTGACCCGACAAAGTTAGCCCTGGCTCTCTTCTAAAATAAAGATGCATGTGCATTCGGACGGTTTGTTTCAATTTGGAGTTCAAACGTACAAGATCGTCCTTGATAACTCAATCAAAAGTGAGTGATTCACTCTTGTGGTAACCAAAGAAAGTCTGGATTTTTAAGCTACTCCATCAAGCCCCAGTGGCCTAATGGATAAGGCACTGGCCTCCTAAGCCAGGGATTGTGGGTTCAAGTCCCATCTGGGGTGCTTGTTGATTTCCCTTTCCAACAGTTTCTCATGGAAGGTTGATGGTGCAGGTGTAAACTGTTCTCCTTGTGTTGTTTCTTTGTAAATTAGTTCTTGCAAACCTCTACCCTTTACAACGATCCTTTCCATGTACTGAGAGAAGTGTTAACATGCAATTGTGTGGGGCCGACAAACATAGCATCTTAATTGTTTGCATCGTCATTTATGACCCAAATAACAAAGAGTATCTTTTCTAAGATATGGATATGCTTTCAACCACACAATATTGGCAAATATCAAAATCAAAAATTATAATTGAAAAATGTAAACGGTTTTTGAAACATTTTGGACAACGTTCTTTTTTTCATATCATGTTCTTTCTTACAAAACAAAATGAGTAATCTTTCAATTTTCACCCTGGCCACTGGGAATATTTTGGACTCAAACATCCTGTCGTTCTAGAGCAGTTTTGCTTAATATCAGAGGTATGGTTACAAAGACTGACAACACCTCTGTACGCAGCTGTTAACACAGGATCTAGGAATCACAAAAGGTGATGTCACAGATGACCCTGCAGCCCCTGAATTCAGAAGAATTTTTTATATCGTCAATGTCTGTTCATTGCAGCAAATGTAAGTGCGCATTTCCTGAAGAAAAAAAAAACAAAAAAAAAAAACAGGATGTTTGAGTCTAAAATGACCCAGCGTCCAGTGTATAAATTTCTCATTTTCATTTTTAATAAAGATTGTGATATGGTAAAATATTTATTGTCAAACATTATAATAAAACCTTAGAAACCTGTTGTAAGCAATCATTAATTTTCTGAAGAACTATCCCATTTCAATTTTTTTTTTAATCAAATTTATGTCATAGCGGTGTACCCAGTCAGCTCCAGTGGCGCAATCGGTCAGCGCGCGGTACTTATAAAGCAGTAACTGTCGAGTGATGCCGAGGTTGTGAGTTCGACCCTCACCTGGATCATTCTATTCTTGCCTTCGTTTTGTATTTTTTACTACTGAAGTCGTTGAATCGGTTCATGATCTAGTGTCAAGATTAAGAGAGAAATTTCAACGAGATATTTGTTGTTTAAATTTTTGTATTTTTTTAAATTGCCGCAGGTTGGACAAGTCTATTGAGTCCCACCGTAATCTGGTGTCATAATTGAAAGGGAAATGTGGAAGATATCTATTTAGTTTTTCAGGCTTCTGGCAGTCCAATAAACTTTCCATCATCGGCATTAATAACGTACAGTGACCCGACAAAGTTAGCCCTGGCTCTCTTCTAAAATAAAGATGCATGTGCATTCGGACGGTTTGTTTCAATTTGGAGTTCAAAAGTACAAGATCGTTCTTGATAACTCAATCAAAAGTGAGTGATTCACTCTTGTGGTAACCAAAGAAAGTCTGGATTTTTAAGCTACTCCATCAAGCCCAAGTGGCCTAATGGATAAGGCACTGGCCTCCTAAGCCAGGGATTGTGGGTTCAAGTCCCATCTGGGGTGCTTGTTGATTTCCCTTTCCAACAGTTTCTCATGGAAGGTTGATGGTGCAGGTGTAAACTGTTCTCCTTGTGTTGTTTCTTTGTAAATTAGTTCTTGCAAACCTCTACCCTTTACAACGATCCTTTCCATGTACTGAGAGAAGTGTTAACACTAGTGTTGAGCATTCCGATGCTGCAAGTATCGGGTATCGGCCGATACTTGCGGTATCGGCCGATACTTGCTGTATCGGAATTTCCGATACCGAGATCCGATATTTTTGTGATATCGGGTATCGGTATCGAAACAACATTAATGTAAAAATGTGTAAAAGAAAGAATTAAAATAAAAAATATCGCTATACTCACCTGTCCGACGCAGCCTGGACCTCAGCGAAGGAACCGGCAGCGTTGTTTGTTTAAAATTCGCGCTTTTACTTGGTTACGTGAATTCCCGGCTTGTGATTGGTCAGGGCGGCCATGTTGCCGGGACGCGGACCAATCACAGCAAGCCGTGACGAAATTACGTCACGGCTTGCTGTGATTGGTCCGCGTCCCGGCAACATGGCCGCCATTAACCAATCACAAGCCGTGACGTCACGGGAGGCTGGACACGCGCGTTTTTTAAAAAGTGCGCAAGTCCAGCCTCCCGTGACGTCACGGCTTGTGATTGGTTAATGGCGGCCATGTTGCCGGGACGCGAACCAATCACAGCAAGCCGTGACGTAATTTCGTCACGGCTTGCTGTGATTGGTCCGCGTCCCGGCAACATGGCCGCCCTGACCAATCACAAGCCGGGAATTCACGTAACCAAGTAAAAGCGCGAATTTTAAACAAACAACGCTGCCGGTTCCCTCGCTGAGGTCCCGGCTGCGTCGGACAGGTGAGTATAGCGATATTTTTTATTTTAATTCTTTCTTTTACACATTTATATGGTTCCCAGGGCCTGAAGGAGAGTTTCCTCTCCTTCAGACCCTGGGAACCATCAGGAATACCGTCCGATACTTGAGTCCCATTGACTTGTATTGGTATCGGGTATCGGTATCGGATTGGATCCGATACTTTGCCGGTATCGGCCGATACTTTCCGATACCGATACTTTCAAGTATCGGACGGTATCGCTCAACACTAGTTAACACGCAATTGTGTGGGGCCGACAAACATAGCATCTTAATTGTTTGCATCGTCATTTATGACCCAAATAACAAAGAGTATCTTTTCTAAGATATGGATATGCTTTCAACCACACAATATTGGCAAATATCAAAATCAAAAATTATAATTGAAAAATGTAAACGGTTTTTGAAACATTTTGGACAACGTTCTTTTTTTCATATCATGTTCTTTCTTACAAAACAAAATGAGTAATCTTTCAATTTTCACCCTGGCCACTGGGAATATTTTGGACTCAAACATCCTGTCGTTCTAGAGCAGTTTTGCTTAATATCAGAGGTATGGTTACAAAGACTGACAACACCTCTGTACGCAGCTGTTAACACAGGATCTAGGAATCACAAAAGGTGATGTCACAGATGACCCTGCAGCCCCTGAATTCAGAAGAATTTTTTATATCGTCAATGTCTGTTCATTGCAGCAAATGTAAGTGCGCATTTCCTGAAGAAAAAAAAAAACAAAAAAAAAAACAGGATGTTTGAGTCTAAAATGACCCAGTGTCCAGTGTATAAATTTCTCATTTTCATTTTTAATAAAGATTGTGATATGGTAAAATATTTATTGTCAAACATTATAATAAAACCTTAGAAACCTGTTGTAAGCAATCATTAATTTTCTGAAGAACTATCCCATTTCAATTTTTTTTTTTAATCAAATTTATGTCATAGCGGTGTACCCAGTCAGCTCCAGTGGCGCAATCGGTCAGCGCGCGGTACTTATAAAGCAGTAACTGTCGAGTGATGCCGAGGTTGTGAGTTCGACCCTCACCTGGAGCATTCTATTCTTGCCTTCGTTTTGTATTTTTTACTACTGAAGTCGTTGAATCGGTTCATGATCTAGTGTCAAGATTAAGAGAGAAATTTCAACGAGATATTTGTTGTTTAAATTTTTGTATTTTTTTAAATTGCCGCAGGTTGGACAAGTCTATTGAGTGCCACCGTAATCTGGTGTCATAATTGAAAGGGAAATGTGGAAGGTATCTATTTAGTTTTTCAGGCTTCTGGCAGTCCAATAAACTTTCCATCATCGGCATTGATAACTTATGTACAGTGACCCGACAAAGTTAGCCCTGGCTCTCTTCTAAAATAAAGATGCATGTGCATTCGGACGGTTTGTTTCAATTTGGAGTTCAAACGTACAAGATCGTCCTTGATAACTCAATCAAAAGTGAGTGATTCACTCTTGTGGTAACCAAAGAAAGTCTGGATTTTTAAGCTACTCCATCAAGCCCCAGTGTCCTAATGGATAAGGCACTGGCCTCCTAAGCCAGGGATTGTGGGTTCAAGTCCCATCTGGGGTGCTTGTTGATTTCCCTTTCCAACAGTTTCTCATGGAAGGTTGATGGTGCAGGTGTAAACTGTTCTCCTTGTGTTGTTTCTTTGTAAATTAGTTCTTGCAAACCTCTACCCTTTACAACGATCCTTTCCATGTACTGAGAGAAGTGTTAACACGCAATTGTGTGGGGCCGACAAACATAGCATCTTAATTGTTTGCATCGTCATTTATGACCCAAATAACAAAGAGTATCTTTTCTAAGATATGGATATGCTTTCAACCACACAATATTGGCAAATATCAAAATCAAAAATTATAATTGAAAAATGTAAACGGTTTTTGAAACATTTTGGACAACGTTCTTTTTTTCATATCATGTTCTTTCTTACAAAACAAAATGAGTAATCTTTCAATTTTCACCCTGGCCACTGGGAATATTTTGGACTCAAACATCCTGTCGTTCTAGAGCAGTTTTGCTTAATATCAGAGGTATGGTTACAAAGACTGACAACACCTCTGTACGCAGCTGTTAACACAGGATCTAGGAATCACAAAAGGTGATGTCACAGATGACCCTGCAGCCCCTGAATTCAGAAGAATTTTTTATATCGTCAATGTCTGTTCATTGCAGCAAATGTAAGTGCGCATTTCCTGAAGAAAAAAAAAACAAAAAAAAAAACAGGATGTTTGAGTCTAAAATGACCCAGCGTCCAGTGTATAAATTTCTCATTTTCATTTTTAATAAAGATTGTGATATGGTAAAATATTTATTGTCAAACATTATAATAAAACCTTAGAAACCTGTTGTAAGCAATCATTAATTTTCTGAAGAACTATCCCATTTCAATTTTTTTTTAATCAAATTTATGTCATAGCGGTGTACCCAGTCAGCTCCAGTGGCGCAATCGGTCAGCGCGCGGTACTTATAAAGCAGTAACTGTCGAGTGATGCCGAGGTTGTGAGTTCGACCCTCACCTGGAGCATTCTATTCTTGCCTTCGTTTTGTATTTTTTACTACTGAAGTCGTTGAATCGGTTCATGATCTAGTGTCAAGATTAAGAGAGAAATTTCAACGAGACCGATTGCGCCACTGGAGCTGACTGGGTACACCGCTATGACATAAATTTGATTAAAAAAAAAAATTGAAATGGGATAGTTCTTCAGAAAATGAATGATTGCTTACAACAGGTTTCTAAGGTTTTATTATAATGTTTGACAATAAATATTTTACCATATCACAATC
This sequence comes from Ranitomeya variabilis, assembly GCF_051348905.1. Taxonomy (NCBI): domain Eukaryota; kingdom Metazoa; phylum Chordata; class Amphibia; order Anura; family Dendrobatidae; genus Ranitomeya; species Ranitomeya variabilis. The sequence goes on from NC_135236.1 coordinate 89,455,265, forward strand.
TTTATTAAAAATGAAAATGAGAAATTTATACACTGGACGCTGGGTCATTTTAGACTCAAACATCCTGTTTTTTTTTTTTGTTTTTTTTAATCTCCTTCTCCTTGTGTTGTTTCTTTGTAAATTAGTTCTTGCAAACCTCTACCCTTTACAACGATCCTTTCCATGTACTGAGAGAAGTGTTAACACTAGTGTTGAGCATTCCGATGCTGCAAGTATCGGGTATCGGCCGATACTTGCGGTATCGGCCGATACTTGCTGTATCGGAATTTCCGATACCGAGATCCGATATTTTTGTGATATCGGGTATCGGTATCGAAACAACATTAATGTAAAAATGTGTAAAAGAAAGAATTAAAATAAAAAATATCGCTATACTCACCTGTCCGACGCAGCCTGGACCTCAGCGAAGGAACCGGCAGCGTTGTTTGTTTAAAATTCGCGCTTTTACTTGGTTACGTGAATTCCCGGCTTGTGATTGGTCAGGGCGGCCATGTTGCCGGGACGCGGACCAATCACAGCAAGCCGTGACGAAATTACGTCACGGCTTGCTGTGATTGGTCCGCGTCCCGGCAACATGGCCGCCATTAACCAATCACAAGCCGTGACGTCACGGGAGGCTGGACACGCGCGTTTTTTAAAAAGTGCGCAAGTCCAGCCTCCCGTGACGTCACGGCTTGTGATTGGTTAATGGCGGCCATGTTGCCGGGACGCGAACCAATCACAGCAAGCCGTGACGTAATTTCGTCACGGCTTGCTGTGATTGGTCCGCGTCCCGGCAACATGGCCGCCCTGACCAATCACAAGCCGGGAATTCACGTAACCAAGTAAAAGCGCGAATTTTAAACAAACAACGCTGCCGGTTCCCTCGCTGAGGTCCCGGCTGCGTCGGACAGGTGAGTATAGCGATATTTTTTATTTTAATTCTTTCTTTTACACATTTATATGGTTCCCAGGGCCTGAAGGAGAGTTTCCTCTCCTTCAGACCCTGGGAACCATCAGGAATACCGTCCGATACTTGAGTCCCATTGACTTGTATTGGTATCGGGTATCGGTATCGGATTGGATCCGATACTTTGCCGGTATCGGCCGATACTTTCCGATACCGATACTTTCAAGTATCGGACGGTATCGCTCAACACTAGTTAACACGCAATTGTGTGGGGCCGACAAACATAGCATCTTAATTGTTTGCATCGTCATTTATGACCCAAATAACAAAGAGTATCTTTTCTAAGATATGGATATGCTTTCAACCACACAATATTGGCAAATATCAAAATCAAAACTTATAATTGAAAAATGTAAACGGTTTTTGAAACATTTTGGACAACGTTCTTTTTTTCATATCATGTTCTTTCTTACAAAACAAAATGAGTAATCTTTCAATTTTCACCCTGGCCACTGGGAATATTTTGGACTCAAACATCCTGTCGTTCTAGAGCAGTTTTGCTTAATATCAGAGGTATGGTTACAAAGACTGACAACACCTCTGTACGCAGCTGTTAACACAGGATCTAGGAATCACAAAAGGTGATGTCACAGATGACCCTGCAGCCCCTGAATTCAGAAGAATTTTTTATATCGTCAATGTCTGTTCATTGCAGCAAATGTAAGTGCGCATTTCCTGAAGAAAAAAAAAAAAAAAACAGGATGTTTGAGTCTAAAATGACCCAGTGTCCAGTGTATAAATTTCTCATTTTCATTTTTAATAAAGATTGTGATATGGTAAAATATTTATTGTCAAACATTATAATAAAACCTTAGAAACCTGTTGTAAGCAATCATTAATTTTCTGAAGAACTATCCCATTTCAATTTTTTTTTTTAATCAAATTTATGTCATAGCGGTGTACCCAGTCAGCTCCAGTGGCGCAATCGGTCAGCGCGCGGTACTTATAAAGCAGTAACTGTCGAGTGATGCCGAGGTTGTGAGTTCGACCCTCACCTGGAGCATTCTATTCTTGCCTTCGTTTTGTATTTTTTACTACTGAAGTCGTTGAATCGGTTCATGATCTAGTGTCAAGATTAAGAGAGAAATTTCAACGAGATATTTGTTGTTTAAATTTTTGTATTTTTTTAAATTGCCGCAGGTTGGACAAGTCTATTGAGTGCCACCGTAATCTGGTGTCATAATTGAAAGGGAAATGTGGAAGGTATCTATTTAGTTTTTCAGGCTTCTGGCAGTCCAATAAACTTTCCATCATCGGCATTGATAACTTATGTACAGTGACCCGACAAAGTTAGCCCTGGCTCTCTTCTAAAATAAAGATGCATGTGCATTCGGACGGTTTGTTTCAATTTGGAGTTCAAACGTACAAGATCGTCCTTGATAACTCAATCAAAAGTGAGTGATTCACTCTTGTGGTAACCAAAGAAAGTCTGGATTTTTAAGCTACTCCATCAAGCCCCAGTGTCCTAATGGATAAGGCACTGGCCTCCTAAGCCAGGGATTGTGGGTTCAAGTCCCATCTGGGGTGCTTGTTGATTTCCCTTTCCAACAGTTTCTCATGGAAGGTTGATGGTGCAGGTGTAAACTGTTCTCCTTGTGTTGTTTCTTTGTAAATTAGTTCTTGCAAACCTCTACCCTTTACAACGATCCTTTCCATGTACTGAGAGAAGTGTTAACACGCAATTGTGTGGGGCCGACAAACATAGCATCTTAATTGTTTGCATCGTCATTTATGACCCAAATAACAAAGAGTATCTTTTCTAAGATATGGATATGCTTTCAACCACACAATATTGGCAAATATCAAAATCAAAAATTATAATTGAAAAATGTAAACGGTTTTTGAAACATTTTGGACAACGTTCTTTTTTTCATATCATGTTCTTTCTTACAAAACAAAATGAGTAATCTTTCAATTTTCACCCTGGCCACTGGGAATATTTTGGACTCAAACATCCTGTCGTTCTAGAGCAGTTTTGCTTAATATCAGAGGTATGGTTACAAAGACTGACAACACCTCTGTACGCAGCTGTTAACACAGGATCTAGGAATCACAAAAGGTGATGTCACAGATGACCCTGCAGCCCCTGAATTCAGAAGAATTTTTTATATCGTCAATGTCTGTTCATTGCAGCAAATGTAAGTGCGCATTTCCTGAAGAAAAAAAAAACAAAAAAAAAAACAGGATGTTTGAGTCTAAAATGACCCAGCGTCCAGTGTATAAATTTCTCATTTTCATTTTTAATAAAGATTGTGATATGGTAAAATATTTATTGTCAAACATTATAATAAAACCTTAGAAACCTGTTGTAAGCAATCATTAATTTTCTGAAGAACTATCCCATTTCAATTTTTTTTTAATCAAATTTATGTCATAGCGGTGTACCCAGTCAGCTCCAGTGGCGCAATCGGTCAGCGCGCGGTACTTATAAAGCAGTAACTGTCGAGTGATGCCGAGGTTGTGAGTTCGACCCTCACCTGGAGCATTCTATTCTTGCCTTCGTTTTGTATTTTTTACTACTGAAGTCGTTGAATCGGTTCATGATCTAGTGTCAAGATTAAGAGAGAAATTTCAACGAGATATTTGTTGTTTAAATTTTTGTATTTTTTTAAATTGCCGCAGGTTGGACAAGTCTATTGAGTCCCACCGTAATCTGGTGTCATAATTGAAAGGGAAATGTGGAAGATATCTATTTAGTTTTTCAGGCTTCTGGCAGTCCAATAAACTTTCCATCATCGGCATTGATAACGTACAGTGACCCGACAAAGTTAGCCCTGGCTCTCTTCTAAAATAAAGATGCATGTGCATTCGGACGGTTTGTTTCAATTTGGAGTTCAAACGTACAAGATCGTCCTTGATAACTCAATCAAAAGTGAGTGATTCACTCTTGTGGTAACCAAAGAAAGTCTGGATTTTTAAGCTACTCCATCAAGCCCCAGTGGCCTAATGGATAAGGCACTGGCCTCTTAAGCCAGGGATTGTGGGTTCAAGTCCCATCTGGGGTGCTTGTTGATTTCCCTTTCCAACAGTTTCTCATGGAAGGTTGATGGTGCAGGTGTAAACTGTTCTCCTTTTGTTGTTTCTTTGTAAATTAGTTCTTGCAAACCTCTACCCTTTACAACGATCCTTTCCATGTACTGAGAGAAGTGTTAACATGCAATTGTGTGGGGCCGACAAACATAGCATCTTAATTGTTTGCATCGTCATTTATGACCCAAATAACAAAGAGTATCTTTTCTAAGATATGGATATGCTTTCAACCACACAATATTGGCAAATATCAAAATCAAAAATTATAATTGAAAAATGTAAACGGTTTTTGAAACATTTTGGACAACGTTCTTTTTTTCATATCATGTTCTTTCTTACAAAACAAAATGAGTAATCTTTCAATTTTCACCCTGGCCACTGGGAATATTTTGGACTCAAACATCCTGTCGTTCTAGAGCAGTTTTGCTTAATATCAGAGGTATGGTTACAAAGACTGACAACACCTCTGTACGCAGCTGTTAACACAGGATCTAGGAATCACAAAAGGTGATGTCACAGATGACCCTGCAGCCCCTGAATTCAGAAGAATTTTTTATATCGTCAATGTCTGTTCATTGCAGCAAATGTAAGTGCGCATTTCCTGAAGAAAAAAAAAACAAAAAAAAAAAACAGGATGTTTGAGTCTAAAATGACCCAGCGTCCAGTGTATAAATTTCTCATTTTCATTTTTAATAAAGATTGTGATATGGTAAAATATTTATTGTCAAACATTATAATAAAACCTTAGAAACCTGTTGTAAGCAATCATTAATTTTCTGAAGAACTATCCCATTTCAATTTTTTTTTTTAATCAAATTTATGTCATAGCGGTGTACCCAGTCAGCTCCAGTGGCGCAATCGGTCAGCGCGCGGTACTTATAAAGCAGTAACTGTCGAGTGATGCCGAGGTTGTGAGTTCGACCCTCACCTGGAGCATTCTATTCTTGCCTTCGTTTTGTATTTTTTACTACTGAAGTCGTTGAATCGGTTCATGATCTAGTGTCAAGATTAAGAGAGAAATTTCAACGAGATATTTGTTGTTTAAATTTTTGTATTTTTTTAAATTGCCGCAGGTTGGACAAGTCTATTGAGTCCCACCGTAATCTGGTGTCATAATTGAAAGGGAAATGTGGAAGGTATCTATTTAGTTTTTCAGGCTTCTGGCAGTCCAATAAACTTTCCATCATCGGCATTGATAACTTATGTACAGTGACCCGACAAAGTTAGCCCTGGCTCTCTTCTAAAATAAAGATGCATGTGCATTCGGACGGTTTGTTTCAATTTGGAGTTCAAACGTACAAGATCGTCCTTGATAACTCAATCAAAAGTGAGTGATTCACTCTTGTGGTAACCAAAGAAAGTCTGGATTTTTAAGCTACTCCATCAAGCCCCAGTGGCCTAATGGATAAGGCACTGGCCTCCTAAGCCAGGGATTGTGGGTTCAAGTCCCATCTGGGGTGCTTGTTGATTTCCCTTTCCAACAGTTTCTCATGGAAGGTTGATGGTGCAGGTGTAAACTGTTCTCCTTGTGTTGTTTCTTTGTAAATTAGTTCTTGCAAACCTCTACCCTTTACAACGATCCTTTCCATGTACTGAGAGAAGTGTTAACATGCAATTGTGTGGGGCCGACAAACATAGCATCTTAATTGTTTGCATCGTCATTTATGACCCAAATAACAAAGAGTATCTTTTCTAAGATATGGATATGCTTTCAACCACACAATATTGGCAAATATCAAAATCAAAAATTATAATTGAAAAATGTAAACGGTTTTTGAAACATTTTGGACAACGTTCTTTTTTTCATATCATGTTCTTTCTTACAAAACAAAATGAGTAATCTTTCAATTTTCACCCTGGCCACTGGGAATATTTTGGACTCAAACATCCTGTCGTTCTAGAGCAGTTTTGCTTAATATCAGAGGTATGGTTACAAAGACTGACAACACCTCTGTACGCAGCTGTTAACACAGGATCTAGGAATCACAAAAGGTGATGTCACAGATGACCCTGCAGCCCCTGAATTCAGAAGAATTTTTTATATCGTCAATGTCTGTTCATTGCAGCAAATGTAAGTGCGCATTTCCTGAAGAAAAAAAAAACAAAAAAAAAAAACAGGATGTTTGAGTCTAAAATGACCCAGCGTCCAGTGTATAAATTTCTCATTTTCATTTTTAATAAAGATTGTGATATGGTAAAATATTTATTGTCAAACATTATAATAAAACCTTAGAAACCTGTTGTAAGCAATCATTAATTTTCTGAAGAACTATCCCATTTCAATTTTTTTTTTAATCAAATTTATGTCATAGCGGTGTACCCAGTCAGCTCCAGTGGCGCAATCGGTCAGCGCGCGGTACTTATAAAGCAGTAACTGTCGAGTGATGCCGAGGTTGTGAGTTCGACCCTCACCTGGATCATTCTATTCTTGCCTTCGTTTTGTATTTTTTACTACTGAAGTCGTTGAATCGGTTCATGATCTAGTGTCAAGATTAAGAGAGAAATTTCAACGAGATATTTGTTGTTTAAATTTTTGTATTTTTTTAAATTGCCGCAGGTTGGACAAGTCTATTGAGTCCCACCGTAATCTGGTGTCATAATTGAAAGGGAAATGTGGAAGATATCTATTTAGTTTTTCAGGCTTCTGGCAGTCCAATAAACTTTCCATCATCGGCATTAATAACGTACAGTGACCCGACAAAGTTAGCCCTGGCTCTCTTCTAAAATAAAGATGCATGTGCATTCGGACGGTTTGTTTCAATTTGGAGTTCAAAAGTACAAGATCGTTCTTGATAACTCAATCAAAAGTGAGTGATTCACTCTTGTGGTAACCAAAGAAAGTCTGGATTTTTAAGCTACTCCATCAAGCCCAAGTGGCCTAATGGATAAGGCACTGGCCTCCTAAGCCAGGGATTGTGGGTTCAAGTCCCATCTGGGGTGCTTGTTGATTTCCCTTTCCAACAGTTTCTCATGGAAGGTTGATGGTGCAGGTGTAAACTGTTCTCCTTGTGTTGTTTCTTTGTAAATTAGTTCTTGCAAACCTCTACCCTTTACAACGATCCTTTCCATGTACTGAGAGAAGTGTTAACACTAGTGTTGAGCATTCCGATGCTGCAAGTATCGGGTATCGGCCGATACTTGCTGTATCGGAATTTCCGATACCGAGATCCGATATTTTTGTGATATCGGGTATCGGTATCGAAACAACATTAATGTAAAAATGTGTAAAAGAAAGAATTAAAATAAAAAATATCGCTATACTCACCTGTCCGACGCAGCCTGGACCTCAGCGAAGGAACCGGCAGCGTTGTTTGTTTAAAATTCGCGCTTTTACTTGGTTACGTGAATTCCCGGCTTGTGATTGGTCAGGGCGGCCATGTTGCCGGGACGCGGACCAATCACAGCAAGCCGTGACGAAATTACGTCACGGCTTGCTGTGATTGGTCCGCGTCCCGGCAACATGGCCGCCATTAACCAATCACAAGCCGTGACGTCACGGGAGGCTGGACACGCGCGTTTTTTAAAAAGTGCGCAAGTCCAGCCTCCCGTGACGTCACGGCTTGTGATTGGTTAATGGCGGCCATGTTGCCGGGACGCGAACCAATCACAGCAAGCCGTGACGTAATTTCGTCACGGCTTGCTGTGATTGGTCCGCGTCCCGGCAACATGGCCGCCCTGACCAATCACAAGCCGGGAATTCACGTAACCAAGTAAAAGCGCGAATTTTAAACAAACAACGCTGCCGGTTCCCTCGCTGAGGTCCCGGCTGCGTCGGACAGGTGAGTATAGCGATATTTTTTATTTTAATTCTTTCTTTTACACATTTATATGGTTCCCAGGGCCTGAAGGAGAGTTTCCTCTCCTTCAGACCCTGGGAACCATCAGGAATACCGTCCGATACTTGAGTCCCATTGACTTGTATTGGTATCGGGTATCGGTATCGGATTGGATCCGATACTTTGCCGGTATCGGCCGATACTTTCCGATACCGATACTTTCAAGTATCGGACGGTATCGCTCAACACTAGTTAACACGCAATTGTGTGGGGCCGACAAACATAGCATCTTAATTGTTTGCATCGTCATTTATGACCCAAATAACAAAGAGTATCTTTTCTAAGATATGGATATGCTTTCAACCACACAATATTGGCAAATATCAAAATCAAAAATTATAATTGAAAAATGTAAACGGTTTTTGAAACATTTTGGACAACGTTCTTTTTTTCATATCATGTTCTTTCTTACAAAACAAAATGAGTAATCTTTCAATTTTCACCCTGGCCACTGGGAATATTTTGGACTCAAACATCCTGTCGTTCTAGAGCAGTTTTGCTTAATATCAGAGGTATGGTTACAAAGACTGACAACACCTCTGTACGCAGCTGTTAACACAGGATCTAGGAATCACAAAAGGTGATGTCACAGATGACCCTGCAGCCCCTGAATTCAGAAGAATTTTTTATATCGTCAATGTCTGTTCATTGCAGCAAATGTAAGTGCGCATTTCCTGAAGAAAAAAAAAAACAAAAAAAAAAACAGGATGTTTGAGTCTAAAATGACCCAGTGTCCAGTGTATAAATTTCTCATTTTCATTTTTAATAAAGATTGTGATATGGTAAAATATTTATTGTCAAACATTATAATAAAACCTTAGAAACCTGTTGTAAGCAATCATTAATTTTCTGAAGAACTATCCCATTTCAATTTTTTTTTTTAATCAAATTTATGTCATAGCGGTGTACCCAGTCAGCTCCAGTGGCGCAATCGGTCAGCGCGCGGTACTTATAAAGCAGTAACTGTCGAGTGATGCCGAGGTTGTGAGTTCGACCCTCACCTGGAGCATTCTATTCTTGCCTTCGTTTTGTATTTTTTACTACTGAAGTCGTTGAATCGGTTCATGATCTAGTGTCAAGATTAAGAGAGAAATTTCAACGAGATATTTGTTGTTTAAATTTTTGTATTTTTTTAAATTGCCGCAGGTTGGACAAGTCTATTGAGTGCCACCGTAATCTGGTGTCATAATTGAAAGGGAAATGTGGAAGGTATCTATTTAGTTTTTCAGGCTTCTGGCAGTCCAATAAACTTTCCATCATCGGCATTGATAACTTATGTACAGTGACCCGACAAAGTTAGCCCTGGCTCTCTTCTAAAATAAAGATGCATGTGCATTCGGACGGTTTGTTTCAATTTGGAGTTCAAACGTACAAGATCGTCCTTGATAACTCAATCAAAAGTGAGTGATTCACTCTTGTGGTAACCAAAGAAAGTCTGGATTTTTAAGCTACTCCATCAAGCCCCAGTGTCCTAATGGATAAGGCACTGGCCTCCTAAGCCAGGGATTGTGGGTTCAAGTCCCATCTGGGGTGCTTGTTGATTTCCCTTTCCAACAGTTTCTCATGGAAGGTTGATGGTGCAGGTGTAAACTGTTCTCCTTGTGTTGTTTCTTTGTAAATTAGTTCTTGCAAACCTCTACCCTTTACAACGATCCTTTCCATGTACTGAGAGAAGTGTTAACACGCAATTGTGTGGGGCCGACAAACATAGCATCTTAATTGTTTGCATCGTCATTTATGACCCAAATAACAAAGAGTATCTTTTCTAAGATATGGATATGCTTTCAACCACACAATATTGGCAAATATCAAAATCAAAAATTATAATTGAAAAATGTAAACGGTTTTTGAAACATTTTGGACAACGTTCTTTTTTTCATATCATGTTCTTTCTTACAAAACAAAATGAGTAATCTTTCAATTTTCACCCTGGCCACTGGGAATATTTTGGACTCAAACATCCTGTCGTTCTAGAGCAGTTTTGCTTAATATCAGAGGTATGGTTACAAAGACTGACAACACCTCTGTACGCAGCTGTTAACACAGGATCTAGGAATCACAAAAGGTGATGTCACAGATGACCCTGCAGCCCCTGAATTCAGAAGAATTTTTTATATCGTCAATGTCTGTTCATTGCAGCAAATGTAAGTGCGCATTTCCTGAAGAAAAAAAAAACAAAAAAAAAAACAGGATGTTTGAGTCTAAAATGACCCAGCGTCCAGTGTATAAATTTCTCATTTTCATTTTTAATAAAGATTGTGATATGGTAAAATATTTATTGTCAAACATTATAATAAAACCTTAGAAACCTGTTGTAAGCAATCATTAATTTTCTGAAGAACTATCCCATTTCAATTTTTTTTTAATCAAATTTATGTCATAGCGGTGTACCCAGTCAGCTCCAGTGGCGCAATCGGTCAGCGCGCGGTACTTATAAAGCAGTAACTGTCGAGTGATGCCGAGGTTGTGAGTTCGACCCTCACCTGGAGCATTCTATTCTTGCCTTCGTTTTGTATTTTTTACTACTGAAGTCGTTGAATCGGTTCATGATCTAGTGTCAAGATTAAGAGAGAAATTTCAACGAGACCGATTGCGCCACTGGAGCTGACTGGGTACACCGCTATGACATAAATTTGATTAAAAAAAAAAATTGAAATGGGATAGTTCTTCAGAAAATGAATGATTGCTTACAACAGGTTTCTAAGGTTTTATTATAATGTTTGACAATAAATATTTTACCATATCACAATCTTTATTAAAAATGAAAATGAGAAATTTATACACTGGATGCTGGGTCATTTTAGACTCAAACATCCTGTTTTTTTTTTTTGTTTTTTTTAATCTCCTTCTCCTTGTGTTGTTTCTTTGTAAATTAGTTCTTGCAAACCTCTACCCTTTACAACGATCCTTTCCATGTACTGAGAGAAGTGTTAACACTAGTGTTGAGCATTCCGATGCTGCAAGTATCGGGTATCGGCCGATACTTGCGGTATCGGCCGATACTTGCTGTATCGGAATTTCCGATACCGAGATCCGATATTTTTGTGATATCGGGTATCGGTATCGAAACAACATTAATGTAAAAATGTGTAAAAGAAAGAATTAAAATAAAAAATATCGCTATACTCACCTGTCCGACGCAGCCTGGACCTCAGCGAAGGAACCGGCAGCGTTGTTTGTTTAAAATTCGCGCTTTTACTTGGTTACGTGAATTCCCGGCTTGTGATTGGTCAGGGCGGCCATGTTGCCGGGACGCGGACCAATCACAGCAAGCCGTGACGAAATTACGTCACGGCTTGCTGTGATTGGTCCGCGTCCCGGCAACATGGCCGCCATTAACCAATCACAAGCCGTGACGTCACGGGAGGCTGGACACGCGCGTTTTTTAAAAAGTGCGCAAGTCCAGCCTCCCGTGACGTCACGGCTTGTGATTGGTTAATGGCGGCCATGTTGCCGGGACGCGAACCAATCACAGCAAGCCGTGACGTAATTTCGTCACGGCTTGCTGTGATTGGTCCGCGTCCCGGCAACATGGCCGCCCTGACCAATCACAAGCCGGGAATTCACGTAACCAAGTAAAAGCGCGAATTTTAAACAAACAACGCTGCCGGTTCCCTCGCTGAGGTCCCGGCTGCGTCGGACAGGTGAGTATAGCGATATTTTTTATTTTAATTCTTTCTTTTACACATTTATATGGTTCCCAGGGCCTGAAGGAGAGTTTCCTCTCCTTCAGACCCTGGGAACCATCAGGAATACCGTCCGATACTTGAGTCCCATTGACTTGTATTGGTATCGGGTATCGGTATCGGATTGGATCCGATACTTTGCCGGTATCGGCCGATACTTTCCGATACCGATACTTTCAAGTATCGGACGGTATCGCTCAACACTAGTTAACACGCAATTGTGTGGGGCCGACAAACATAGCATCTTAATTGTTTGCATCGTCATTTATGACCCAAATAACAAAGAGTATCTTTTCTAAGATATGGATATGCTTTCAACCACACAATATTGGCAAATATCAAAATCAAAACTTATAATTGAAAAATGTAAACGGTTTTTGAAACATTTTGGACAACGTTCTTTTTTTCATATCATGTTCTTTCTTACAAAACAAAATGAGTAATCTTTCAATTTTCACCCTGGCCACTGGGAATATTTTGGACTCAAACATCCTGTCGTTCTAGAGCAGTTTTGCTTAATATCAGAGGTATGGTTACAAAGACTGACAACACCTCTGTACGCAGCTGTTAACACAGGATCTAGGAATCACAAAAGGTGATGTCACAGATGACCCTGCAGCCCCTGAATTCAGAAGAATTTTTTATATCGTCAATGTCTGTTCATTGCAGCAAATGTAAGTGCGCATTTCCTGAAGAAAAAAAAAAAAAAAAAAAAAAACAGGATGTTTGAGTCTAAAATGACCCAGTGTCCAGTGTATAAATTTCTCATTTTCATTTTTAATAAAGATTGTGATATGGTAAAATATTTATTGTCAAACATTATAATAAAACCTTAGAAACCTGTTGTAAGCAATCATTAATTTTCTGAAGAACTATCCCATTTCAATTTTTTTTTTTAATCAAATTTATGTCATAGAGGTGTACCCAGTCAGCTCCAGTGGCGCAATCGGTCAGCGCGCGGTACTTATAAAGCAGTAACTGTCGAGTGATGCCGAGGTTGTGAGTTCGACCCTCACCTGGAGCATTCTATTCTTGCCTTCGTTTTGTATTTTTTACTACTGAAGTCGTTGAATCGGTTCATGATCTAGTGTCAAGATTAAGAGAGAAATTTCAACGAGATATTTGTTGTTTAAATTTTTGTATTTTTTTAAATTGCCGCAGGTTGGACAAGTCTATTGAGTCCCACCGTAATCTGGTGTCATAATTGAAAGGGAAATGTGGAAGATATCTATTTAGTTTTTCAGGCTTCTGGCAGTCCAATAAACTTTCCATCATCGGCATTGATAACGTACAGTGACCCGACAAAGTTAGCCCTGGCTCTCTTCTAAAATAAAGATGCATGTGCATTCGGACGGTTTGTTTCAATTTGGAGTTCAAACGTACAAGATCGTCCTTGATAACTCAATCAAAAGTGAGTGATTCACTCTTGTGGTAACCAAAGAAAGTCTGGATTTTTAAGCTACTCCATCAAGCCCCAGTGGCCTAATGGATAAGGCACTGGCCTCCTAAGCCAGGGATTGTGGGTTCAAGTCCCATCTGGGGTGCTTGTTGATTTCCCTTTCCAACAGTTTCTCATGGAAGGTTGATGGTGCAGGTGTAAACTGTTCTCCTTTTGTTGTTTCTTTGTAAATTAGTTCTTGCAAACCTCTACCCTTTACAACGATCCTTTCCATGTACTGAGAGAAGTGTTAACATGCAATTGTGTGGGGCCGACAAACATAGCATCTTAATTGTTTGCATCGTCATTTATGACCCAAATAACAAAGAGTATCTTTTCTAAGATATGGATATGCTTTCAACCACACAATATTGGCAAATATCAAAATCAAAAATTATAATTGAAAAATGTAAACGGTTTTTGAAACATTTTGGACAACGTTCTTTTTTTCATATCATGTTCTTTCTTACAAAACAAAATGAGTAATCTTTCAATTTTCACCCTGGCCACTGGGAATATTTTGGACTCAAACATCCTGTCGTTCTAGAGCAGTTTTGCTTAATATCAGAGGTATGGTTACAAAGACTGACAACACCTCTGTACGCAGCTGTTAACACAGGATCTAGGAATCACAAAAGGTGATGTCACAGATGACCCTGCAGCCCCTGAATTCAGAAGAATTTTTTATATCGTCAATGTCTGTTCATTGCAGCAAATGTAAGTGCGCATTTCCTGAAGAAAAAAAAAACAAAAAAAAAAAACAGGATGTTTGAGTCTAAAATGACCCAGCGTCCAGTGTATAAATTTCTCATTTTCATTTTTAATAAAGATTGTGATATGGTAAAATATTTATTGTCAAACATTATAATAAAACCTTAGAAACCTGTTGTAAGCAATCATTAATTTTCTGAAGAACTATCCCATTTCAATTTTTTTTTTTAATCAAATTTATGTCATAGCGGTGTACCCAGTCAGCTCCAGTGGCGCAATCGGTCAGCGCGCGGTACTTATAAAGCAGTAACTGTCGAGTGATGCCGAGGTTGTGAGTTCGACCCTCACCTGGAGCATTCTATTCTTGCCTTCGTTTTGTATTTTTTACTACTGAAGTCGTTGAATCGGTTCATGATCTAGTGTCAAGATTAAGAGAGAAATTTCAACGAGATATTTGTTGTTTAAATTTTTGTATTTTTTTAAATTGCCGCAGGTTGGACAAGTCTATTGAGTGCCACCGTAATCTGGTGTCATAATTGAAAGGGAAATGTGGAAGGTATCTATTTAGTTTTTCAGGCTTCTGGCAGTCCAATAAACTTTCCATCATCGGCATTGATAACTTATGTACAGTGACCCGACAAAGTTAGCCCTGGCTCTCTTCTAAAATAAAGATGCATGTGCATTCGGACGGTTTGTTTCAATTTGGAGTTCAAACGTACAAGATCGTCCTTGATAACTCAATCAAAAGTGAGTGATTCACTCTTGTGGTAACCAAAGAAAGTCTGGATTTTTAAGCTACTCCATCAAGCCCCAGTGTCCTAATGGATAAGGCACTGGCCTCCTAAGCCAGGGATTGTGGGTTCAAGTCCCATCTGGGGTGCTTGTTGATTTCCCTTTCCAACAGTTTCTCATGGAAGGTTGATGGTGCAGGTGTAAACTGTTCTCCTTGTGTTGTTTCTTTGTAAATTAGTTCTTGCAAACCTCTACCCTTTACAACGATCCTTTCCATGTACTGAGAGAAGTGTTAACACGCAATTGTGTGGGGCCGACAAACATAGCATCTTAATTGTTTGCATCGTCATTTATGACCCAAATAACAAAGAGTATCTTTTCTAAGATATGGATATGCTTTCAACCACACAATATTGGCAAATATCAAAATCAAAAATTATAATTGAAAAATGTAAACGGTTTTTGAAACATTTTGGACAACGTTCTTTTTTTCATATCATGTTCTTTCTTACAAAACAAAATGAGTAATCTTTCAATTTTCACCCTGGCCACTGGGAATATTTTGGACTCAAACATCCTGTCGTTCTAGAGCAGTTTTGCTTAATATCAGAGGTATGGTTACAAAGACTGACAACACCTCTGTACGCAGCTGTTAACACAGGATCTAGGAATCACAAAAGGTGATGTCACAGATGACCCTGCAGCCCCTGAATTCAGAAGAATTTTTTATATCGTCAATGTCTGTTCATTGCAGCAAATGTAAGTGCGCATTTCCTGAAGAAAAAAAAAACAAAAAAAAAAACAGGATGTTTGAGTCTAAAATGACCCAGCGTCCAGTGTATAAATTTCTCATTTTCATTTTTAATAAAGATTGTGATATGGTAAAATATTTATTGTCAAACATTATAATAAAACCTTAGAAACCTGTTGTAAGCAATCATTAATTTTCTGAAGAACTATCCCATTTCAATTTTTTTTTAATCAAATTTATGTCATAGCGGTGTACCCAGTCAGCTCCAGTGGCGCAATCGGTCAGCGCGCGGTACTTATAAAGCAGTAACTGTCGAGTGATGCCGAGGTTGTGAGTTCGACCCTCACCTGGAGCATTCTATTCTTGCCTTCGTTTTGTATTTTTTACTACTGAAGTCGTTGAATCGGTTCATGATCTAGTGTCAAGATTAAGAGAGAAATTTCAACGAGATATTTGTTGTTTAAATTTTTGTATTTTTTTAAATTGCCGCAGGTTGGACAAGTCTATTGAGTCCCACCGTAATCTGGTGTCATAATTGAAAGGGAAATGTGGAAGATATCTATTTAGTTTTTCAGGCTTCTGGCAGTCCAATAAACTTTCCATCATCGGCATTGATAACGTACAGTGACCCGACAAAGTTAGCCCTGGCTCTCTTCTAAAATAAAGATGCATGTGCATTCGGACGGTTTGTTTCAATTTGGAGTTCAAACGTACAAGATCGTCCTTGATAACTCAATCAAAAGTGAGTGATTCACTCTTGTGGTAACCAAAGAAAGTCTGGATTTTTAAGCTACTCCATCAAGCCCCAGTGGCCTAATGGATAAGGCACTGGCCTCCTAAGCCAGGGATTGTGGGTTCAAGTCCCATCTGGGGTGCTTGTTGATTTCCCTTTCCAACAGTTTCTCATGGAAGGTTGATGGTGCAGGTGTAAACTGTTCTCCTTTTGTTGTTTCTTTGTAAATTAGTTCTTGCAAACCTCTACCCTTTACAACGATCCTTTCCATGTACTGAGAGAAGTGTTAACATGCAATTGTGTGGGGCCGACAAACATAGCATCTTAATTGTTTGCATCGTCATTTATGACCCAAATAACAAAGAGTATCTTTTCTAAGATATGGATATGCTTTCAACCACACAATATTGGCAAATATCAAAATCAAAAATTATAATTGAAAAATGTAAACGGTTTTTGAAACATTTTGGACAACGTTCTTTTTTTCATATCATGTTCTTTCTTACAAAACAAAATGAGTAATCTTTCAATTTTCACCCTGGCCACTGGGAATATTTTGGACTCAAACATCCTGTCGTTCTAGAGCAGTTTTGCTTAATATCAGAGGTATGGTTACAAAGACTGACAACACCTCTGTACGCAGCTGTTAACACAGGATCTAGGAATCACAAAAGGTGATGTCACAGATGACCCTGCAGCCCCTGAATTCAGAAGAATTTTTTATATCGTCAATGTCTGTTCATTGCAGCAAATGTAAGTGCGCATTTCCTGAAGAAAAAAAAAACAAAAAAAAAAAACAGGATGTTTGAGTCTAAAATGACCCAGCGTCCAGTGTATAAATTTCTCATTTTCATTTTTAATAAAGATTGTGATATGGTAAAATATTTATTGTCAAACATTATAATAAAACCTTAGAAACCTGTTGTAAGCAATCATTCATTTTCTGAAGAACTATCCCATTTCAATTTTTTTTTTTAATCAAATTTATGTCATAGCGGTGTACCCAGTCAGCTCCAGTGGCGCAATCGGTCAGCGCGCGGTACTTATAAAGCAGTAACTGTCGAGTGATGCCGAGGTTGTGAGTTCGACCCTCACCTGGAGCATTCTATTCTTGCCTTCGTTTTGTATTTTTTACTACTGAAGTCGTTGAATCGGTTCATGATCTAGTGTCAAGATTAAGAGAGAAATTTCAACGAGATATTTGTTGTTTAAATTTTTGTATTTTTTTAAATTGCCGCAGGTTGGACAAGTCTATTGAGTCCCACCGTAATCTGGTGTCATAATTGAAAGGGAAATGTGGAAGATATCTATTTAGTTTTTCAGGCTTCTGGCAGTCCAATAAACTTTCCATCATCGGCATTAATAACGTACAGTGACCCGACAAAGTTAGCCCTGGCTCTCTTCTAAAATAAAGATGCATGTGCATTCGGACGGTTTGTTTCAATTTGGAGTTCAAAAGTACAAGATCGTTCTTGATAACTCAATCAAAAGTGAGTGATTCACTCTTGTGGTAACCAAAGAAAGTCTGGATTTTTAAGCTACTCCATCAAGCCCCAGTGGCCTAATGGATAAGGCACTGGCCTCCTAAGCCAGGGATTGTGGGTTCAAGTCCCATCTGGGGTGCTTGTTGATTTCCCTTTCCAACAGTTTCTCATGGAAGGTTGATGGTGCAGGTGTAAACAGTTCTCCTTGTGTTGTTTCTTTGTAAATTAGTTCTTGCAAACCTCTACCCTTTACAACGATCCTTTCCATGTACTGAGAGAAGTGTTAACACGCAATTGTGTGGGGCCGACAAACATAGCATCTTAATTGTTTGCATCGTCATTTATGACCCAAATAACAAAGAGTATCTTTTCTAAGATATGGATATGCTTTCAACCACACAATATTGGCAAATATCAAAATCAAAAATTATAATTGAAAAATGTAAACGGTTTTTGAAACATTTTGGACAACGTTCTTTTTTTCATATCATGTTCTTTCTTACAAAACAAAATGAGTAATCTTTCAATTTTCACCCTGGCCACTGGGAATATTTTGGACTCAAACATCCTGTCGTTCTAGAGCAGTTTTGCTTAATATCAGAGGTATGGTTACAAAGACTGACAACACCTCTGTACGCAGCTGTTAACACAGGATCTAGGAATCACAAAAGGTGATGTCACAGATGACCCTGCAGCCCCTGAATTCAGAAGAATTTTTTATATCGTCAATGTCTGTTCATTGCAGCAAATGTAAGTGCGCATTTCCTGAAGAAAAAAAAAACAAAAAAAAAAACAGGATGTTTGAGTCTAAAATGACCCAGTGTCCAGTGTATAAATTTCTCATTTTCATTTTTAATAAAGATTGTGATATGGTAAAATATTTATTGTCAAACATTATAATAAAACCTTAGAAACCTGTTGTAAGCAATCATTAACTTTCTGAAGAACTATCCCATTTCAATTTTTTTTTTTAATCAAATTTATGTCATAGCGGTGTACCCAGTCAGCTCCAGTGGCGCAATCGGTCAGCGCGCGGTACTTATAAAGCAGTAACTGTCGAGTGATGCCGAGGTTGTGAGTTCGACCCTCACCTGGAGCATTCTATTCTTGCCTTCGTTTTGTATTTTTTACTACTGAAGTCGTTGAATCGGTTCATGATCTAGTGTCAAGATTAAGAGAGAAATTTCAACGAGATATTTGTTGTTTAAATTTTTGTATTTTTTTAAATTGCCGCAGGTTGGACAAGTCTATTGAGTCCCACCGTAATCTGGTGTCATAATTGAAAGGGAAATGTGGAAGATATCTATTTAGTTTTTCAGGCTTCTGGCAGTCCAATAAACTTTCCATCATCGGCATTGATAACGTACAGTGACCCGACAAAGTTAGCCCTGGCTCTCTTCTAAAATAAAGATGCATGTGCATTCGGACGGTTTGTTTCAATTTGGAGTTCAAACGTACAAGATCGTCCTTGATAACTCAATCAAAAGTGAGTGATTCACTCTTGTGGTAACCAAAGAAAGTCTGGATTTTTAAGCTACTCCATCAAGCCCCAGTGGCCTAATGGATAAGGCACTGGCCTCCTAAGCCAGGGATTGTGGGTTCAAGTCCCATCTGGGGTGCTTGTTGATTTCCCTTTCCAACAGTTTCTCATGGAAGGTTGATGGTGCAGGTGTAAACTGTTCTCCTTTTGTTGTTTCTTTGTAAATTAGTTCTTGCAAACCTCTACCCTTTACAACGATCCTTTCCATGTACTGAGAGAAGTGTTAACATGCAATTGTGTGGGGCCGACAAACATAGCATCTTAATTGTTTGCATCGTCATTTATGACCCAAATAACAAAGAGTATCTTTTCTAAGATATGGATATGCTTTCAACCACACAATATTGGCAAATATCAAAATCAAAAATTATAATTGAAAAATGTAAACGGTTTTTGAAACATTTTGGACAACGTTCTTTTTTTCATATCATGTTCTTTCTTACAAAACAAAATGAGTAATCTTTCAATTTTCACCCTGGCCACTGGGAATATTTTGGACTCAAACATCCTGTCGTTCTAGAGCAGTTTTGCTTAATATCAGAGGTATGGTTACAAAGACTGACAACACCTCTGTACGCAGCTGTTAACACAGGATCTAGGAATCACAAAAGGTGATGTCACAGATGACCCTGCAGCCCCTGAATTCAGAAGAATTTTTTATATCGTCAATGTCTGTTCATTGCAGCAAATGTAAGTGCGCATTTCCTGAAGAAAAAAAAAACAAAAAAAAAAAACAGGATGTTTGAGTCTAAAATGACCCAGCGTCCAGTGTATAAATTTCTCATTTTCATTTTTAATAAAGATTGTGATATGGTAAAATATTTATTGTCAAACATTATAATAAAACCTTAGAAACCTGTTGTAAGCAATCATTAATTTTCTGAAGAACTATCCCATTTCAATTTTTTTTTTAAATCAAATTTATGTCATAGCGGTGTACCCAGTCAGCTCCAGTGGCGCAATCGGTCAGCGCGCGGTACTTATAAAGCAGTAACTGTCGAGTGATGCCGAGGTTGTGAGTTCGACCCTCACCTGGAGCATTCTATTCTTGCCTTCGTTTTGTATTTTTTACTACTGAAGTCGTTGAATCGGTTCATGATCTAGTGTCAAGATTAAGAGAGAAATTTCAACGAGATATTTGTTGTTTAAATTTTTGTATTTTTTTAAATTGCCGCAGGTTGGACAAGTCTATTGAGTCCCACCGTAATCTGGTGTCATAATTGAAAGGGAAATGTGGAAGATATCTATTTAGTTTTTCAGGCTTCTGGCAGTCCAATAAACTTTCCATCATCGGCATTAATAACGTACAGTGACCCGACAAAGTTAGCCCTGGCTCTCTTCTAAAATAAAGATGCATGTGCATTCGGACGGTTTGTTTCAATTTGGAGTTCAAAAGTACAAGATCGTTCTTGATAACTCAATCAAAAGTGAGTGATTCACTCTTGTGGTAACCAAAGAAAGTCTGGATTTTTAAGCTACTCCATCAAGCCCCAGTGGCCTAATGGATAAGGCACTGGCCTCCTAAGCCAGGGATTGTGGGTTCAAGTCCCATCTGGGGTGCTTGTTGATTTCCCTTTCCAACAGTTTCTCATGGAAGGTTGATGGTGCAGGTGTAAACAGTTCTCCTTGTGTTGTTTCTTTGTAAATTAGTTCTTGCAAACCTCTACCCTTTACAACGATCCTTTCCATGTACTGAGAGAAGTGTTAACACGCAATTGTGTGGGGCCGACAAACATAGCATCTTAATTGTTTGCATCGTCATTTATGACCCAAATAACAAAGAGTATCTTTTCTAAGATATGGATATGCTTTCAACCACACAATATTGGCAAATATCAAAATCAAAAATTATAATTGAAAAATGTAAACGGTTTTTGAAACATTTTGGACAACGTTCTTTTTTTCATATCATGTTCTTTCTTACAAAACAAAATGAGTAATCTTTCAATTTTCACCCTGGCCACTGGGAATATTTTGGACTCAAACATCCTGTCGTTCTAGAGCAGTTTTGCTTAATATCAGAGGTATGGTTACAAAGACTGACAACACCTCTGTACGCAGCTGTTAACACAGGATCTAGGAATCACAAAAGGTGATGTCACAGATGACCCTGCAGCCCCTGAATTCAGAAGAATTTTTTATATCGTCAATGTCTGTTCATTGCAGCAAATGTAAGTGCGCATTTCCTGAAGAAAAAAAAAACAAAAAAAAAAACAGGATGTTTGAGTCTAAAATGACCCAGTGTCCAGTGTATAAATTTCTCATTTTCATTTTTAATAAAGATTGTGATATGGTAAAATATTTATTGTCAAACATTATAATAAAACCTTAGAAACCTGTTGTAAGCAATCATTAACTTTCTGAAGAACTATCCCATTTCAATTTTTTTTTTTAATCAAATTTATGTCATAGCGGTGTACCCAGTCAGCTCCAGTGGCGCAATCGGTCAGCGCGCGGTACTTATAAAGCAGTAACTGTCGAGTGATGCCGAGGTTGTGAGTTCGACCCTCACCTGGAGCATTCTATTCTTGCCTTCGTTTTGTATTTTTTACTACTGAAGTCGTTGAATCGGTTCATGATCTAGTGTCAAGATTAAGAGAGAAATTTCAACGAGATATTTGTTGTTTAAATTTTTGTATTTTTTTAAATTGCCGCAGGTTGGACAAGTCTATTGAGTCCCACCGTAATCTGGTGTCATAATTGAAAGGGAAATGTGGAAGATATCTATTTAGTTTTTCAGGCTTCTGGCAGTCCAATAAACTTTCCATCATCGGCATTGATAACGTACAGTGACCCGACAAAGTTAGCCCTGGCTCTCTTCTAAAATAAAGATGCATGTGCATTCGGACGGTTTGTTTCAATTTGGAGTTCAAACGTACAAGATCGTCCTTGATAACTCAATCAAAAGTGAGTGATTCACTCTTGTGGTAACCAAAGAAAGTCTGGATTTTTAAGCTACTCCATCAAGCCCCAGTGGCCTAATGGATAAGGCACTGGCCTCCTAAGCCAGGGATTGTGGGTTCAAGTCCCATCTGGGGTGCTTGTTGATTTCCCTTTCCAACAGTTTCTCATGGAAGGTTGATGGTGCAGGTGTAAACTGTTCTCCTTTTGTTGTTTCTTTGTAAATTAGTTCTTGCAAACCTCTACCCTTTACAACGATCCTTTCCATGTACTGAGAGAAGTGTTAACATGCAATTGTGTGGGGCCGACAAACATAGCATCTTAATTGTTTGCATCGTCATTTATGACCCAAATAACAAAGAGTATCTTTTCTAAGATATGGATATGCTTTCAACCACACAATATTGGCAAATATCAAAATCAAAAATTATAATTGAAAAATGTAAACGGTTTTTGAAACATTTTGGACAACGTTCTTTTTTTCATATCATGTTCTTTCTTACAAAACAAAATGAGTAATCTTTCAATTTTCACCCTGGCCACTGGGAATATTTTGGACTCAAACATCCTGTCGTTCTAGAGCAGTTTTGCTTAATATCAGAGGTATGGTTACAAAGACTGACAACACCTCTGTACGCAGCTGTTAACACAGGATCTAGGAATCACAAAAGGTGATGTCACAGATGACCCTGCAGCCCCTGAATTCAGAAGAATTTTTTATATCGTCAATGTCTGTTCATTGCAGCAAATGTAAGTGCGCATTTCCTGAAGAAAAAAAAAACAAAAAAAAAAAACAGGATGTTTGAGTCTAAAATGACCCAGCGTCCAGTGTATAAATTTCTCATTTTCATTTTTAATAAAGATTGTGATATGGTAAAATATTTATTGTCAAACATTATAATAAAACCTTAGAAACCTGTTGTAAGCAATCATTAATTTTCTGAAGAACTATCCCATTTCAATTTTTTTTTTAAATCAAATTTATGTCATAGCGGTGTACCCAGTCAGCTCCAGTGGCGCAATCGGTCAGCGCGCGGTACTTATAAAGCAGTAACTGTCGAGTGATGCCGAGGTTGTGAGTTCGACCCTCACCTGGAGCATTCTATTCTTGCCTTCGTTTTGTATTTTTTACTACTGAAGTCGTTGAATCGGTTCATGATCTAGTGTCAAGATTAAGAGAGAAATTTCAACGAGATATTTGTTGTTTAAATTTTTGTATTTTTTTAAATTGCCGCAGGTTGGACAAGTCTATTGAGTGCCACCGTAATCTGGTGTCATAATTGAAAGGGAAATGTGGAAGGTATCTATTTAGTTTTTCAGGCTTCTGGCAGTCCAATAAACTTTCCATCATCGGCATTGATAACTTATGTACAGTGACCCGACAAAGTTAGCCCTGGCTCTCTTCTAAAATAAAGATGCATGTGCATTCGGACGGTTTGTTTCAATTTGGAGTTCAAACGTACAAGATCGTCCTTGATAACTCAATCAAAAGTGAGTGATTCACTCTTGTGGTAACCAAAGAAAGTCTGGATTTTTAAGCTACTCCATCAAGCCCCAGTGGCCTAATGGATAAGGCACTGGCCTCCTAAGCCAGGGATTGTGGGTTCAAGTCCCATCTGGGGTGCTTGTTGATTTCCCTTTCCAACAGTTTCTCGTTGATGGTGCAGGTGTAAACTGTTCTCCTTGTGTTGTTTCTTTGTAAATTAGTTCTTGCAAACCTCTACCCTTTACAACGATCCTTTCCATGTACTGAGAAAAGTGTTAACACGCAATTGTGTGGGGCCGACAAACATAGCATCTTAATTGTTTGCATCGTCATTTATGACCCAAATAACAAAGAGTATCTTTTCTAAGATATGGATATGCTTTCAACCACACAATATTGGCAAATATCAAAATCAAAAATTATAATTGAAAAATGTAAACGGTTTTTGAAACATTTTGGACAACGTTCTTTTTTTCATATCATGTTCTTTCTTACAAAACAAAATGAGTAATCTTTCAATTTTCACCCTGGCCACTGGGAATATTTTGGACTCAAACATCCTGTCGCTCTAGAGCAGTTTTGCTTAATATCAGAGGTATGGTTACAAAGACTGACAACACCTCTGTACGCAGCTGTTAACACAGGATCTAGGAATCACAAAAGGTGATGTCACAGATGACCCTGCAGCCCCTGAATTCAGAAGAATTTTTTATATCGTCAATGTCTGTTCATTGCAGCAAATGTAAGTGCGCATTTCCTGAAGAAAAAAAAAACAAAAAAAAAAAACAGGATGTTTGAGTCTAAAATGACCCAGCGTCCAGTGTATAAATTTCTCATTTTCATTTTTAATAAAGATTGTGATATGGTAAAATATTTATTGTCAAACATTATAATAAAACCTTAGAAACCTGTTGTAAGCAATCATTAATTTTCTGAAGAACTATCCCATTTCAATTTTTTTTTTTAATCAAATTTATGTCATAGCAGTGTACCCAGTCAGCTCCAGTGGCGCAATCGGTCAGCGCGCGGTACTTATAAAGCAGTAACTGTCGAGTGATGCCGAGGTTGTGAGTTCGACCCTCACCTGGAGCATTCTATTCTTGCCTTCATTTTGTATTTTTTACTACTGAAGTCGTTGAATCGGTTCATGATCTAGTGTCAAGATTAAGAGAGAAATTTCAACGAGATATTTGTTGTTTAAATTTTTGTATTTTTTTAAATTGCCGCAGGTTGGACAAGTCTATTGAGTGCCACCGTAATCTGGTGTCATAATTGAAAGGGAAATGTGGAAGGTATCTATTTAGTTTTTCAGGCTTCTGGCAGTCCAATAAACTTTCCATCATCGGCATTGATAACTTATGTACAGTGACCCGACAAAGTTAGCCCTGGCTCTCTTCTAAAATAAAGATGCATGTGCATTCGGACGGTTTGTTTCAATTTGGAGTTCAAACGTACAAGATCGTCCTTGATAACTCAATCAAAAGTGAGTGATTCACTCTTGTGGTAACCAAAGAAAGTCTGGATTTTTAAGCTACTCCATCAAGCCCCAGTGTCCTAATGGATAAGGCACTGGCCTCTTAAGCCAGGGATTGTGGGTTCAAGTCCCATCTGGGGTGCTTGTTGATTTCCCTTTCCAACAGTTTCTCATGGAAGGTTGATGGTGCAGGTGTAAACTGTTCTCCTTGTGTTGTTTCTTTGTAAATTAGTTCTTGCAAACCTCTACCCTTTACAACGATCCTTTCCATGTACTGAGAGAAGTGTTAACACGCAATTGTGTGGGGCCGACAAACATAGCATCTTAATTGTTTGCATCGTCATTTATGACCCAAATAACAAAGAGTATCTTTTCTAAGATATGGATATGCTTTCAACCACACAATATTGGCAAATATCAAAATCAAAAATTATAATTGAAAAATGTAAACGGTTTTTGAAACATTTTGGACAACGTTCTTTTTTTCATATCATGTTCTTTCTTACAAAACAAAATGAGTAATCTTTCAATTTTCACCCTGGCCACTGGGAATATTTTGGACTCAAACATCCTGTCGTTCTAGAGCAGTTTTGCTTAATATCAGAGGTATGGTTACAAAGACTGACAACACCTCTGTACGCAGCTGTTAACACAGGATCTAGGAATCACAAAAGGTGATGTCACAGATGACCCTGCAGCCCCTGAATTCAGAAGAATTTTTTATATCGTCAATGTCTGTTCATTGCAGCAAATGTAAGTGCGCATTTCCTGAAGAAAAAAAAAACAAAAAAAAAAACAGGATGTTTGAGTCTAAAATGACCCAGCGTCCAGTGTATAAATTTCTCATTTTCATTTTTAATAAAGATTGTGATATGGTAAAATATTTATTGTCAAACATTATAATAAAACCTTAGAAACCTGTTGTAAGCAATCATTAATTTTCTGAAGAACTATCCCATTTCAATTTTTTTTTTTAATCAAATTTATGTCATAGCGGTGTACCCAGTCAGCTCCAGTGGCGCAATCGGTCAGCGCGCGGTACTTATAAAGCAGTAACTGTCGAGTGATGCCGAGGTTGTGAGTTCGACCCTCACCTGGAGCATTCTATTCTTGCCTTCGTTTTGTATTTTTTACTACTGAAGTCGTTGAATCGGTTCATGATCTAGTGTCAAGATTAAGAGAGAAATTTCAACGAGATATTTGTTGTTTAAATTTTTGTATTTTTTTAAATTGCCGCAGGTTGGACAAGTCTATTGAGTCCCACCGTAATCTGGTGTCATAATTGAAAGGGAAATGTGGAAGATATCTATTTAGTTTTTCAGGCTTCTGGCAGTCCAATAAACTTTCCATCATCGGCATTAATAACGTACAGTGACCCGACAAAGTTAGCCCTGGCTCTCTTCTAAAATAAAGATGCATGTGCATTCGGACGGTTTGTTTCAATTTGGAGTTCAAAAGTACAAGATCGTTCTTGATAACTCAATCAAAAGTGAGTGATTCACTCTTGTGGTAACCAAAGAAAGTCTGGATTTTTAAGCTACTCCATCAAGCCCCAGTGGCCTAATGGATAAGGCACTGGCCTCCTAAGCCAGGGATTGTGGGTTCAAGTCCCATCTGGGGTGCTTGTTGATTTCCCTTTCCAACAGTTTCTCATGGAAGGTTGATGGTGCAGGTGTAAACTGTTCTCCTTGTGTTGTTTCTTTGTAAATTAGTTCTTGCAAACCTCTACCCTTTACAACGATCCTTTCCATGTACTGAGAGAAGTGTTAACACGCAATTGTGTGGGGCCGACAAACATAGCATCTTAATTGTTTGCATCGTCATTTATGACCCAAATAACAAAGAGTATCTTTTCTAAGATATGGATATGCTTTCAACCACACAATATTGGCAAATATCAAAATCAAAAATTATAATTGAAAAATGTAAACGGTTTTTGAAACATTTTGGACAACGTTCTTTTTTTCATATCATGTTCTTTCTTACAAAACAAAATGAGTAATCTTTCAATTTTCACCCTGGCCACTGGGAATATTTTGGACTCAAACATCCTGTCGTTCTAGAGCAGTTTTGCTTAATATCAGAGGTATGGTTACAAAGACTGACAACACCTCTGTACGCAGCTGTTAACACAGGATCTAGGAATCACAAAAGGTGATGTCACAGATGACCCTGCAGCCCCTGAATTCAGAAGAATTTTTTATATCGTCAATGTCTGTTCATTGCAGCAAATGTAAGTGCGCATTTCCTGAAGAAAAAAAAAACAAAAAAAAAAACAGGATGTTTGAGTCTAAAATGACCCAGTGTCCAGTGTATAAATTTCTCATTTTCATTTTTAATAAAGATTGTGATATGGTAAAATATTTATTGTCAAACATTATAATAAAACCTTAGAAACCTGTTGTAAGCAATCATTAATTTTCTGAAGAACTATCCCATTTCAATTTTTTTTTTTAATCAAATTTATGTCATAGCGGTGTACCCAGTCAGCTCCAGTGGCGCAATCGGTCAGCGCGCGGTACTTATAAAGCAGTAACTGTCGAGTGATGCCGAGGTTGTGAGTTCGACCCTCACCTGGAGCATTCTATTCTTGCCTTCGTTTTGTATTTTTTACTACTGAAGTCGTTGAATCGGTTCATGATCTAGTGTCAAGATTAAGAGAGAAATTTCAACGAGATATTTGTTGTTTAAATTTTTGTATTTTTTTAAATTGCCGCAGGTTGGACAAGTCTATTGAGTCCCACCGTAATCTGGTGTCATAATTGAAAGGGAAATGTGGAAGATATCTATTTAGTTTTTCAGGCTTCTGGCAGTCCAATAAACTTTCCATCATCGGCATTGATAACGTACAGTGACCCAACAAAGTTAGCCCTGGCTCTCTTCTAAAATAAAGATGCATGTGCATTCGGACGGTTTGTTTCAATTTGGAGTTCAAACGTACAAGATCGTCCTTGATAACTCAATCAAAAGTGAGTGATTCACTCTTGTGGTAACCAAAGAAAGTCTGGATTTTTAAGCTACTCCATCAAGCCCCAGTGGCCTAATGGATAAGGCACTGGCCTCCTAAGCCAGGGATTGTGGGTTCAAGTCCCATCTGGGGTGCTTGTTGATTTCCCTTTCCAACAGTTTCTCATGGAAGGTTGATGGTGCAGGTGTAAACTGTTCTCCTTGTGTTGTTTCTTTGTAAATTAGTTCTTGCAAACCTCTACCCTTTACAACGATCCTTTCCATGTACTGAGAGAAGTGTTAACACGCAATTGTGTGGGGCCGACAAACATAGCATCTTAATTGTTTGCATCGTCATTTATGACCCAAATAACAAAGAGTATCTTTTCTAAGATATGGATATGCTTTCAACCACACAATATTGGCAAATATCAAAATCAAAAATTATAATTGAAAAATGTAAACGGTTTTTGAAACATTTTGGACAACGTTCTTTTTTTCATATCATGTTCTTTCTTACAAAACAAAATGAGTAATCTTTCAATTTTCACCCTGGCCACTGGGAATATTTTGGACTCAAACATCCTGTCATTCTAGAGCAGTTTTGCTTAATATCAGAGGTATGGTTACAAAGACTGACAACACCTCTGTACGCAGCTGTTAACACAGGATCTAGGAATCACAAAAGGTGATGTCACAGATGACCCTGCAGCCCCTGAATTCAGAAGAATTTTTTATATCGTCAATGTCTGTTCATTGCAGCAAATGTAAGTGCGCATTTCCTGAAGAAAAAAAAAACAAAAAAAAAAACAGGATGTTTGAGTCTAAAATGACCCAGCGTCCAGTGTATAAATTTCTCATTTTCATTTTTAATAAAGATTGTGATATGGTAAAATATTTATTGTCAAACATTATAATAAAACCTTAGAAACCTGTTGTAAGCAATCATTTATTTTCTGAAGAACTATCCCATTTCAATTTTTTTTTTTAATCAAATTTATGTCATAGCGGTGTACTCGGTCAGCGCGCGGTACTTATAAAGCAGTAACTGTCGAGTGATGCCGAGGTTGTGAGTTCGACCCTCACCTGAAGCATTCTATTCTTGCCTTCGTTTTGTATTTTTTACTACTGAAGTCGTTGAATCGGTTCATGATCTAGTGTCAAGATTAAGAGAGAAATTTCAACGAGATATTTGTTGTTTAAATTTTTGTATTTTTTTAAATTGCCGCAGGTTGGACAAGTCTATTGAGTCCCACCGTAATCTGGTGTCATAATTGAAAGGGAAATGTGGAAGATATCTATTTAGTTTTTCAGGCTTCTGGCAGTCCAATAAACTTTCCATCATCGGCATTGATAACTTATGTACAGTGACCCGACAAAGTTAGCCCTGGCTCTCTTCTAAAATAAAGATGCATGTGCATTCGGACGGTTTGTTTCAATTTGGAGTTCAAACGTACAAGATCGTCCTTGATAACTCAATCAAAAGTGAGTGATTCACTCTTGTGGTAACCAAAGAAAGTCTGGATTTTTAAGCTGTTCCATCAAGCCCCAGTGGCCTAATGGATAAGGCACTGGCCTCCTAAGCCAGGGATTGTGGGTTCAAGTCCCATCTGGGGTGCTTGTTGATTTCCCTTTCCAACAGTTTCTCGTTGATGGTGCAGGTGTAAACTGTTCTCCTTGTGTTGTTTCTTTGTAAATTAGTTCTTGCAAACCTCTACCCTTTACAACGATCCTTTCCATGTACTGAGAGAAGTGTTAACACGCAATTGTGTGGGGCCGACAAACATAGCATCTTAATTGTTTGCATCGTCATTTATGACCCAAATAACAAAGAGTATCTTTTCTAAGATATGGATATGCTTTCAACCACACAATATTGGCAAATATCAAAATCAAAAATTATAATTGAAAAATGTAAACGGTTTTTGAAACATTTTGGACAACGTTCTTTTTTTCATATCATGTTCTTTCTTACAAAACAAAATGAGTAATCTTTCAATTTTCACCCTGGCCACTGGGAATATTTTGGACTCAAACATCCTGTCGTTCTAGAGCAGTTTTGCTTAATATCAGAGGTATGGTTACAAAGACTGACAACACCTCTGTACGCAGCTGTTAACACAGGATCTAGGAATCACAAAAGGTGATGTCACAGATGACCCTGCAGCCCCTGAATTCAGAAAAATTTTTTATATCGTCAATGTCTGTTCATTGCAGCAAATGTAAGTGCGCATTTCCTGAAGAAAAAAAAAACAAAAAAAAAAAACAGGATGTTTGAGTCTAAAATGACCCAGCGTCCAGTGTATAAATTTCTCATTTTCATTTTTAATAAAGATTGTGATATGGTAAAATATTTATTGTCAAACATTATAATAAAACCTTAGAAACCTGTTGTAAGCAATCATTAATTTTCTGAAGAACTATCCCATTTCAATTTTTTTTTTTAATCAAATTTATGTCATAGCGGTGTACCCAGTCAGCTCCAGTGGCGCAATCGGTCAGCGCGCGGTACTTATAAAGCAGTAACTGTCGAGTGATGCCGAGGTTGTGAGTTCGACCCTCACCTGGATCATTCTATTCTTGCCTTTGTTTTGTATTTTTTACTACTGAAGTCGTTGAATCGGTTCATGATCTAATGTCAAGATTAAGAGAGAAATTTCAACGAGATATTTGTTGTTTAAATTTTTGTATTTTTTTAAATTGCCGCAGGTTGGACAAGTCTATTGAGTCCCACCGTAATCTGGTGTCATAATTGAAAGGGAAATGTGGAAGATATCTATTTAGTTTTTCAGGCTTCTGGCAGTCCAATAAACTTTCCATCATCGGCATTAATAACGTACAGTGACCCGACAAAGTTAGCCCTGGCTCTCTTCTAAAATAAAGATGCATGTGCATTCGGACGGTTTGTTTCAATTTGGAGTTCAAAAGTACAAGATCGTTCTTGATAACTCAATCAAAAGTGAGTGATTCACTCTTGTGGTAACCAAAGAAAGTCTGGATTTTTAAGCTACTCCATCAAGCCCCAGTGGCCTAATGGATAAGGCACTGGCCTCCTAAGCCAGGGATTGTGGGTTCAAGTCCCATCTGGGGTGCTTGTTGATTTCCCTTTCCAACAGTTTCTCATGGAAGGTTGATGGTGCAGGTGTAAACTGTTCTCCTTGTGTTGTTTCTTTGTAAATTAGTTCTTGCAAACCTCTACCCTTTACAACGATCCTTTCCGTGTACTGAGAGAAGTGTTAACACGCAATTGTGTGGGGCCGACAAACATAGCATCTTAATTGTTTGCATCGTCATTTATGACCCAAATAACAAAGAGTATCTTTTCTAAGATATGGATATGCTTTCAACCACACAATATTGGCAAATATCAAAATCAAAAATTATAATTGAAAAATGTAAACGGTTTTTGAAACATTTTGGACAACGTTCTTTTTTTCATATCATGTTCTTTCTTACAAAACAAAATGAGTAATCTTTCAATTTTCACCCTGGCCACTGGGAATATTTTGGACTCAAACATCCTGTCGTTCTAGAGCAGTTTTGCTTAATATCAGAGGTATGGTTACAAAGACTGACAACACCTCTGTACGCAGCTGTTAACACAGGATCTAGGAATCACAAAAGGTGATGTCACAGATGACCCTGCAGCCCCTGAATTCAGAAAAAAATTTTATATCGTCAATGTCTGTTCATTGCAGCAAATGTAAGTGCGCATTTCGTGAAGAAAAAAAAAACAAAAAAAAAAAGAGGATGTTTGAGTCTAAAATGACCCAGCGTCCAGTGTATAAATTTCTCATTTTCATTTTTAATAAAGATTGTGATATGGTAAAATATTTATTGTCAAACATTATAATAAAACCTTAGAAACCTGTTGTAAGCAATCATTAATTTTCTGAAGAACTATCCCATTTCAATTTTTTTTTTAATCAAATTTATGTCATAGCGGTGTACCCAGTCAGCTCCAGTGGCGCAATCGGTCAGCACGCGGTACTTATAAAGCAGTAACTGTCGAGTGATGCCGAGGTTGTGAGTTCGACCCTCACCTGGAGCATTCTATTCTTGCCTTCGTTTTGTATTTTTTACTACTGAAGTCGTTGAATCAGTTCATGATCTAGTGTCAAGATTAAGAGAGAAATTTCAACGAGATATTTGTTGTTTAAATTTTTGTATTTTTTTAAATTGCCGCAGGTTGGACAAGTCTATTGAGTCCCACCGTAATCTGGTGTCATAATTGAAAGGGAAATGTGGAAGATATCTATTTAGTTTTTCAGGCTTCTGGCAGTCCAATAAACTTTCCATCATCGGCATTGATAACGTACAGTGACCCGACAAAGTTAGCCCTGGCTCTCTTCTAAAATAAAGATGCATGTGCATTCGGACGGTTTGTTTCAATTTGGAGTTCAAACGTACAAGATCGTCCTTGATAACTCAATCAAAAGTGAGTGATTCACTCTTGTGGTAACCAAAGAAAGTCTGGATTTTTAAGCTACTCCATCAAGCCCCAGTGGCCTAATGGATAAGGCACTGGCCTCCTAAGCCAGGGATTGTGGGTTCAAGTCCCATCTGGGGTGCTTGTTGATTTCCCTTTCCAACAGTTTCTCATGGAAGGTTGATGGTGCAGGTGTAAACTGTTCTCCTTGTGTTGTTTCTTTGTAAATTAGTTCTTGCAAACCTCTACCCTTTACAACGATCCTTTCCATGTACTGAGAGAAGTGTTAACACGCAATTGTGTGGGGCCGACAAACATAGCATCTTAATTGTTTGCATCGTTATTTATGACCCAAATAACAAAGAGTATCTTTTCTAAGATATGGATATGCTTTCAACCACACAATATTGGCAAATATCAAAATCAAAAATTATAATTGAAAAATGTAAACGGTTTTTGAAACATTTTGGACAACGTTCTTTTTTTCATATCATGTTCTTTCTTACAAAACAAAATGAGTAATCTTTCAATTTTCACCCTGGCCACTGGGAATATTTTGGACTCAAACATCCTGTCGTTCTAGAGCAGTTTTGCTTAATATCAGAGGTATGGTTACAAAGACTGACAACACCTCTGTACGCAGCTGTTAACACAGGATCTAGGAATCACAAAAGGTGATGTCACAGATGACCCTGCAGCCCCTGAATTCAGAAGAATTTTTTATATCGTCAATGTCTGTTCATTGCAGCAAATGTAAGTGCGCATTTCCTGAAGAAAAAAAAAAAACAAAAAAAAAACAGGATGTTTGAGTCTAAAATGACCCAGCGTCCAGTGTATAAATTTCTCATTTTCATTTTTAATAAAGATTGTGATATGGTAAAATATTTATTGTCAAACATTATAATAAAACCTTAGAAACCTGTTGTAAGCAATCATTAATTTTCTGAAGAACTATCCCATTTCAATTTTTTTTTTTAATCAAATTTATGTCATAGCGGTGTACCCAGTCAGCTCCAGTGGCGCAATCGGTCAGCGCGCGGTACTTATAAAGCAGTAACTGTCGAGTGATGCCGAGGTTGTGAGTTCGACCCTCACCTGGATCATTCTATTCTTGCCTTCGTTTTGTATTTTTTACTACTGAAGTCGTTGAATCGGTTCATGATCTAATGTCAAGATTAAGAGAGAAATTTCAACGAGATATTTGTTGTTTAAATTTTTGTATTTTTTTAAATTGCCGCAGGTTGGACAAGTCTATTGAGTCCCACCGTAATCTGGTGTCATAATTGAAAGGGAAATGTGGAAGATATCTATTTAGTTTTTCAGGCTTCTGGCAGTCCAATAAACTTTCCATCATCGGCATTAATAACGTACAGTGACCGGACAAAGTTAGCCCTGGCTCTCTTCTAAAATAAAGATGCATGTGCATTCGGACGGTTTGTTTCAATTTGGAGTTCAAAAGTACAAGATCGTTCTTGATAACTCAATCAAAAGTGAGTGATTCACTCTTGTGGTAACCAAAGAAAGTCTGGATTTTTAAGCTACTTCATCAAGCCCCAGTGGCCTAATGGATAAGGCACTGGCCTCCTAAGCCAGGGATTGTGGGTTCAAGTCCCATCTGGGGTGCTTGTTGATTTCCCTTTCCAACAGTTTCTCATGGAAGGTTGATGGTGCAGGTGTAAACTGTTCTCCTTGTGTTGTTTCTTTGTAAATTAGTTCTTGCAAACCTCTACCCTTTACAACGATCCTTTCCATGTACTGAGAGAAGTGTTAACACGCAATTGTGTGGGGCCGACAAACATAGCATCTTAATTGTTTGCATCGTCATTTATGACCCAAATAACAAAGAGTATCTTTTCTAAGATATGGATATGCTTTCAACCACACAATATTGGCAAATATCAAAATCAAAAATTATAATTGAAAAATGTAAACGGTTTTTGAAACATTTTGGACAACGTTCTTTTTTTCATATCATGTTCTTTCTTACAAAACAAAATGAGTAATCTTTCAATTTTCACCCTGGCCACTGGG
The DNA here is from genome assembly GCF_051348905.1 of Ranitomeya variabilis. Taxonomy (NCBI): domain Eukaryota; kingdom Metazoa; phylum Chordata; class Amphibia; order Anura; family Dendrobatidae; genus Ranitomeya; species Ranitomeya variabilis. The sequence goes on from NC_135236.1 coordinate 89,489,422, forward strand.
AATATTTTGGACTCAAACATCCTGTCGTTCTAGAGCAGTTTTGCTTAATATCAGAGGTATGGTTACAAAGACTGACAACACCTCTGTACGCAGCTGTTAACACAGGATCTAGGAATCACAAAAGGTGATGTCACAGATGACCCTGCAGCCCCTGAATTCAGAAGAATTTTTTATATCGTCAATGTCTGTTCATTGCAGCAAATGTAAGTGCGCATTTCCTGAAGAAAAAAAAAAAAAAAAAAAAAACAGGATGTTTGAGTCTAAAATGACCCAGCGTCCAGTGTATAAATTTCTCATTTTCATTTTTAATAAAGATTGTGATATGGTAAAATATTTATTGTCAAACATTATAATAAAACCTTAGAAACCTGTTGTAAGCAATCATTAATTTTCTGAAGAACTATCCCATTTCAATTTTTTTTTTTAATCAAATTTATGTCATAGCGGTGTACCCAGTCAGCTCCAGTGGCGCAATCGGTCAGCGCGCGGTACTTATAAAGCAGTAACTGTCGAGTGATGCCGAGGTTGTGAGTTCGACCCTCACCTGGAGCATTCTATTCTTGCCTTCGTTTTGTATTTTTTACTACTGAAGTCGTTGAATCGGTTCATGATCTAATGTCAAGATTAAGAGAGAAATTTCAACGAGATATTTGTTGTTTAAATTTTTGTATTTTTTTAAATTGCCGCAGGTTGGACAAGTCTATTGAGTCCCACCGTAATCTGGTGTCATAATTGAAAGGGAAATGTGGAAGATATCTATTTAGTTTTTCAGGCTTCTGGCAGTCCAATAAACTTTCCATCATCGGCATTAATAACGTACAGTGACCGGACAAAGTTAGCCCTGGCTCTCTTCTAAAATAAAGATGCATGTGCATTCGGACGGTTTGTTTCAATTTGGAGTTCAAAAGTACAAGATCGTTCTTGATAACTCAATCAAAAGTGAGTGATTCACTCTTGTGGTAACCAAAGAAAGTCTGGATTTTTAAGCTACTTCATCAAGCCCCAGTGGCCTAATGGATAAGGCACTGGCCTCCTAAGCCAGGGATTGTGGGTTCAAGTCCCATCTGGGGTGCTTGTTGATTTCCCTTTCCAACAGTTTCTCATGGAAGGTTGATGGTGCAGGTGTAAACTGTTCTCCTTGTGTTGTTTCTTTGTAAATTAGTTCTTGCAAACCTCTACCCTTTACAACGATCCTTTCCATGTACTGAGAGAAGTGTTAACACGCAATTGTGTGGGGCCGACAAACATAGCATCTTAATTGTTTGCATCGTCATTTATGACCCAAATAACAAAGAGTATCTTTTCTAAGATATGGATATGCTTTCAACCACACAATATTGGCAAATATCAAAATCAAAAATTATAATTGAAAAATGTAAACGGTTTTTGAAACATTTTGGACAACGTTCTTTTTTTCATATCATGTTCTTTCTTACAAAACAAAATGAGTAATCTTTCAATTTTCACCCTGGCCACTGGGAATATTTTGGACTCAAACATCCTGTCGTTCTAGAGCAGTTTTGCTTAATATCAGAGGTATGGTTACAAAGACTGACAACACCTCTGTACGCAGCTGTTAACACAGGATCTAGGAATCACAAAAGGTGATGTCACAGATGACCCTGCAGCCCCTGAATTCAGAAGAATTTTTTATATCGTCAATGTCTGTTCATTGCAGCAAATGTAAGTGCGCATTTCCTGAAGAAAAAAAAACAAAAAAAAAAAACAGGATGTTTGAGTCTAAAATGACCCAGCGTCCAGTGTATAAATTTCTCATTTTCATTTTTAATAAAGATTGTGATATGGTAAAATATTTATTGTCAAACATTATAATAAAACCTTAGAAACCTGTTGTAAGCAATCATTAATTTTCTGAAGAACTATCCCATTTCAATTTTTTTTTTTAATCAAATTTATGTCATAGCGGTGTACCCAGTCAGCTCCAGTGGCGCAATCGGTCAGCGCGCGGTACTTATAAAGCAGTAACTGTCGAGTGATGCCGAGGTTGTGAGTTCGACCCTCACCTGGAGCATTCTATTCTTGCCTTCGTTTTGTATTTTTTACTACTGAAGTCGTTGAATCGGTTCATGATCTAGTGTCAAGATTAAGAGAGAAATTTCAACGAGATATTTGTTGTTTAAATTTTTGTATTTTTTTAAATTGCCGCAGGTTGGACAAGTCTATTGAGTCCCACCGTAATCTGGTGTCATAATTGAAAGGGAAATGTGGAAGATATCTATTTAGTTTTTCAGGCTTCTGGCAGTCCAATAAACTTTCCATCATCGGCATTGATAACGTACAGTGACCCGACAAAGTTAGCCCTGGCTCTCTTCTAAAATAAAGATGCATGTGCATTCGGACGGTTTGTTTCAATTTGGAGTTCAAACGTACAAGATCGTCCTTGATAACTCAATCAAAAGTGAGTGATTCACTCTTGTGGTAACCAAAGAAAGTCTGGATTTTTAAGCTACTCCATCAAGCCCCAGTGGCCTAATGGATAAGGCACTGGCCTCCTAAGCCAGGGATTGTGGGTTCAAGTCCCATCTGGGGTGCTTGTTGATTTCCCTTTCCAACAGTTTCTCATGGAAGGTTGATGGTGCAGGTGTAAACTGTTCTCCTTGTGTTGTTTCTTTGTAAATTAGTTCTTGCAAACCTCTACCCTTTACAACGATCCTTTCCATGTACTGAGAGAAGTGTTAACACGCAATTGTGTGGGGCCGACAAACATAGCATCTTAATTGTTTGCATCGTCATTTATGACCCAAATAACAAAGAGTATCTTTTCTAAGATATGGATATGCTTTCAACCACACAATATTGGCAAATATCAAAATCAAAAATTATAATTGAAAAATGTAAACGGTTTTTGAAACATTTTGGACAACGTTCTTTTTTTCATATCATGTTCTTTCTTACAAAACAAAATGAGTAATCTTTCAATTTTCACCCTGGCCACTGGGAATATTTTGGACTCAAACATCCTGTCATTCTAGAGCAGTTTTGCTTAATATCAGAGGTATGGTTACAAAGACTGACAACACCTCTGTACGCAGCTGTTAACACAGGATCTAGGAATCACAAAAGGTGATGTCACAGATGACCCTGCAGCCCCTGAATTCAGAAGAATTTTTTATATCGTCAATGTCTGTTCATTGCAGCAAATGTAAGTGCGCATTTCCTGAAGAAAAAAAAAACAAAAAAAAAAACAGGATGTTTGAGTCTAAAATGACCCAGCGTCCAGTGTATAAATTTCTCATTTTCATTTTTAATAAAGATTGTGATATGGTAAAATATTTATTGTCAAACATTATAATAAAACCTTAGAAACCTGTTGTAAGCAATCATTAATTTTCTGAAGAACTATCCCATTTCAATTTTTTTTTTTAATCAAATTTATGTCATAGCGGTGTACCCAGTCAGCTCCAGTGGCGCAATCGGTCAGCGCGCGGTACTTATAAAGCAGTAACTGTCGAGTGATGCCGAGGTTGTGAGTTCGACCCTCACCTGGAGCATTCTATTCTTGCCTTCGTTTTGTATTTTTTACTACTGAAGTCGTTGAATCGGTTCATGATCTAGTGTCAAGATTAAGAGAGAAATTTCAACGAGATATTTGTTGTTTAAATTTTTGTATTTTTTTAAATTGCCGCAGGTTGGACAAGTCTATTGAGTCCCACCGTAATCTGGTGTCATAATTGAAAGGGAAATGTGGAAGATATCTATTTAGTTTTTCAGGCTTCTGGCAGTCCAATAAACTTTCCATCATCGGCATTGATAACGTACAGTGACCCGACAAAGTTAGCCCTGGCTCTCTTCTAAAATAAAGATGCATGTGCATTCGGACGGTTTGTTTCAATTTGGAGTTCAAACGTACAAGATCGTCCTTGATAACTCAATCAAAAGTGAGTGATTCACTCTTGTGGTAACCAAAGAAAGTCTGGATTTTTAAGCTACTCCATCAAGCCCCAGTGGCCTAATGGATAAGGCACTGGCCTCCTAAGCCAGGGATTGTGGGTTCAAGTCCCATCTGGGGTGCTTGTTGATTTCCCTTTCCAACAGTTTCTCATGGAAGGTTGATGGTGCAGGTGTAAACTGTTCTCCTTGTGTTGTTTCTTTGTAAATTAGTTCTTGCAAACCTCTACCCTTTACAACGATCCTTTCCATGTACTGAGAGAAGTGTTAACACGCAATTGTGTGGGGCCGACAAACATAGCATCTTAATTGTTTGCATCGTCATTTATGACCCAAATAACAAAGAGTATCTTTTCTAAGATATGGATATGCTTTCAACCACACAATATTGGCAAATATCAAAATCAAAAATTATAATTGAAAAATGTAAACGGTTTTTGAAACATTTTGGACAACGTTCTTTTTTTCATATCATGTTCTTTCTTACAAAACAAAATGAGTAATCTTTCAATTTTCACCCTGGCCACTGGGAATATTTTGGACTCAAACATCCTGTCATTCTAGAGCAGTTTTGCTTAATATCAGAGGTATGGTTACAAAGACTGACAACACCTCTGTACGCAGCTGTTAACACAGGATCTAGGAATCACAAAAGGTGATGTCACAGATGACCCTGCAGCCCCTGAATTCAGAAGAATTTTTTATATCGTCAATGTCTGTTCATTGCAGCAAATGTAAGTGCGCATTTCCTGAAGAAAAAAAAAACAAAAAAAAAAACAGGATGTTTGAGTCTAAAATGACCCAGCGTCCAGTGTATAAATTTCTCATTTTCATTTTTAATAAAGATTGTGATATGGTAAAATATTTATTGTCAAACATTATAATAAAACCTTAGAAACCTGTTGTAAGCAATCATTAATTTTCTGAAGAACTATCCCATTTCAATTTTTTTTTTTAATCAAATTTATGTCATAGCGGTGTACTCGGTCAGCGCGCGGTACTTATAAAGCAGTAACTGTCGAGTGATGCCGAGGTTGTGAGTTCGACCCTCACCTGGAGCATTCTATTCTTGCCTTCGTTTTGTATTTTTTACTACTGAAGTCGTTGAATCGGTTCATGATCTAGTGTCAAGATTAAGAGAGAAATTTCAACGAGATATTTGTTGTTTAAATTTTTGTATTTTTTTAAATTGCCGCAGGTTGGACAAGTCTATTGAGTCCCACCGTAATCTGGTGTCATAATTGAAAGGGAAATGTGGAAGATATCTATTTAGTTTTTCAGGCTTCTGGCAGTCCAATAAACTTTCCATCATCGGCATTGATAACTTATGTACAGTGACCCGACAAAGTTAGCCCTGGCTCTCTTCTAAAATAAAGATGCATGTGCATTCGGACGGTTTGTTTCAATTTGGAGTTCAAACGTACAAGATCGTCCTTGATAACTCAATCAAAAGTGAGTGATTCACTCTTGTGGTAACCAAAGAAAGTCTGGATTTTTAAGCTACTCCATCAAGCCCCAGTGGCCTAATGGATAAGGCACTGGCCTCCTAAGCCAGGGATTGTGGGTTCAAGTCCCATCTGGGGTGCTTGTTGATTTCCCTTTCCAACAGTTTCTCGTTGATGGTGCAGGTGTAAACTGTTCTCCTTGTGTTGTTTCTTTGTAAATTAGTTCTTGCAAACCTCTACCCTTTACAACGATCCTTTCCATGTACTGAGAGAAGTGTTAACACGCAATTGTGTGGGGCCGACAAACATAGCATCTTAATTGTTTGCATCGTCATTTATGACCCAAATAACAAAGAGTATCTTTTCTAAGATATGGATATGCTTTCAACCACACAATATTGGCAAATATCAAAATCAAAAATTATAATTGAAAAATGTAAACGGTTTTTGAAACATTTTGGACAACGTTCTTTTTTTCATATCATGTTCTTACAAAACAAAATGAGTAATCTTTCAATTTTCACCCTGGCCACTGGGAATATTTTGGACTCAAACATCCTGTTGTTCTAGAGCAGTTTTGCTTAATATCAGAGGTATGGTTACAAAGACTGACAACACCTCTGTACGCAGCTGTTAACACAGGATCTAGGAATCACAAAAGGTGATGTCACAGATGACCCTGCAGCCCCTGAATTCAGAAGAATTTTTTATATCGTCAATGTCTGTTCATTGCAGCAAATGTAAGTGCGCATTTCCTGAAGAAACGATCCTTTCCATGTACTGAGAGAAGTGTTAACACGCAATTGTGTGGGGCCGACAAACATAGCATCTTAATTGTTTGCATCGTCATTTATGACCCAAATAACAAAGAGTATCTTTTCTAAGATATGGATATGCTTTCAACCACACAATATTGGCAAATATCAAAATCAAAAATTATAATTGAAAAATGTAAACGGTTTTTGAAACATTTTGGACAACGTTCTTTTTTTCATATCATGTTCTTTCTTACAAAACAAAATGAGTAATCTTTCAATTTTCACCCTGGCCACTGGGAATATTTTGGACTCAAACATCCTGTCGTTCTAGAGCAGTTTTGCTTAATATCAGAGGTATGGTTACAAAGACTGACAACACCTCTGTACGCAGCTGTTAACACAGGATCTAGGAATCACAAAAGGTGATGTCACAGATGACCCTGCAGCCCCTGAATTCAGAAGAATTTTTTATATCGTCAATGTCTGTTCATTGCAGCAAATGTAAGTGCGCATTTCCTGAAGAAAAAAAAAACAAAAAAAAAAAACAGGATGTTTGAGTCTAAAATGACCCAGCGTCCAGTGTATAAATTTCTCATTTTCATTTTTAATAAAGATTGTGATATGGTAAAATATTTATTGTCAAACATTATAATAAAACCTTAGAAACCTGTTGTAAGCAATCATTAATTTTCTGAAGAACTATCCCATTTCAATTTTTTTTTTTAATCAAATTTATGTCATAGCGGTGTACTCGGTCAGCGCGCGGTACTTATAAAGCAGTAACTGTCGAGTGATGCCGAGGTTGTGAGTTCGACCCTCACCTGGAGCATTCTATTCTTGCCTTCGTTTTGTATTTTTTACTACTGAAGTCGTTGAATCGGTTCATGATCTAGTGTCAAGATTAAGAGAGAAATTTCAACGAGATATTTGTTGTTTAAATTTTTGTACTTTTTTAAATTGCCGCAGGTTGGACAAGTCTATTGAGTGCCACCGTAATCTGGTGTCATAATTGAAAGGGAAATGTGGAAGGTATCTATTTAGTTTTTCAGGCTTCTGGCAGTCCAATAAACTTTCCATCATCGGCATTGATAACTTATGTACAGTGACCCGACAAAGTTAGCCCTGGCTCTCTTCTAAAATAAAGATGCATGTGCA